>NC_090935.1:770304789-770668539 GCF_040938575.1 Ambystoma mexicanum
ATATAATTCAATGATTGTTATACGACTCTCCTGCAAAGCCTGGACCAAGCGTGCAATCATGAATCAACAACCAACCCACTAACAATTTCACTCCTCTGCATACACCTCTCAAACTCAAACCAAATACCACCACAAGCCGTAAACGCAGCAAGCTGCACAAACTTCACTACACTGCAACAACAAAACAAACCGCACATAGACTTCCACAACAGCACATGATGACTTCCAACCGTGAAACACCCCAAGCTCAGCCGGCGGACCCACCAGGCTGAGGCTGCCAACAGCACATCACTGCTCTCTTGCACTTTTCCAGTTCATTCCCACTAACTCACCCCCTCTCCCTTTTCTTTTTCAGAGCTGCCAAAGCGCCAGGGGACCACTCCGGTGGTGATAGTGCGTGTTACAAATATCCTTTAACATTAACATTAACATTAACATAAGTTGATTCTCTTTGTGGAAGGCAGGCTAATGATAGACGGGATTTTAATGTGATACTGGACCCCAGGAAAGATTGTAAATGACTGGGGAAGTCTCTCGAAGTACGAGGCAGTGAGGGGGACTCACTCTGTTTTAAAAGCATTAACGATACCCTTGGTGTGGTTGACTCACTCTCTCCTCCAGCAGAAGGGGATAGGCATTTTACCTACTTCTCAGTTGTCCACAATTGATTGACTTAATTTTAGTGGACTCATAGCTTAAAGCCCAAGTCATAGAGTATCAGGTGGCCCCAATTCCTCGGTCAGACCATGGCATGGTGAAAGTGGTAATGGGATGGGAGATGCTCCTCCCCATGGGGACATGGAGGAGCAATGATTTCCTGTTTTAAAAAAAAAAGGATGTTACCCAAGAGCTATTGGATGCAATCGAAGAATATTTTGCTTTTAATGACACAGGAGAAGTGAGGCTCCAGTCCTTGTGGGAAGGGTTTAAAGCCACAATAAGAGGGGTCCTGACAAGCATAGGATCACAGAAAAAGGAGAGGATGAGGCAGGAAGCATCACTCCGCCAAAAAATAGAACTAATACAACCAGGAGGGAACAGAGGCTACTACATGTCCCCAGCGTTATCGAGCAAACTCTGTCCATACAAAACACAACTGTATATGATCCTGGTTAAAGACACAGAGAAAAAGATCATGTTTGTGAAACAAAAATACCATGATAAAGGGGAAAGGGCCGAAAAGATACTAGTTTGGAGATTGAGGGAGGAAAAGAAGAGGAGGGCGATAGGATGTATCAAATCAGAAGAAGGGACTGTGAGGCGGAACCAACAGGGCACCGTGGAGGAATTTGCAAGGTATTATGGCAAACTGTACATGTCGGAGTGGGAGGGTCAAGAGGAACAAATAGATACGTTGCTGTTGGGGCTTCGCCTACCAATCATATCGTACAACACAGCAGATGACCTGGATGCGGCTTTACAATGAAATTCTATACACTTTTTAGATCAACCCTCATGCCCTATTTAGTTAGACTTTTAAATGCCTGCCTGGAAGGTGAGGCCCTCCCCGACACGATGATGATGGCAAAAATAATAGCGATCCGTAAGGATGGAAAGGATCCCTCAAGGTGTGCATTTTATAGACCCATCTCCCTCCTAAATAATGATGTTAAGATCCTGGCTAAGGTCTTGGGGGTAGACTTGAGATGATACTACCAACTCTGGTTCATAGCGACCAAGTGGGCTTCATTCGGGTGAGACAGGGCTCGGACAATATACAGAAAACCATAGACCTTATCCATAGTGTCCAAACGGGGGACCAAGAGGCCTGCTTGATATCCATAGATTCGGAGAAAGCCTTTGATAGGGTAGAGTGGCACTTTATGATGAAAGTTCTCGATAGGCTGGGGTTCAGGATGAACTTTCAGAAATGGGAATTAGCACTATAAAGGGGCCCCAAGGCGCGAGTCCAAATAAATGGAGGGCCTTCAAAGGTCTTCAATTTGACAAAGGGCACCAGACAGGGACGCCCTCTTTCCCCCCTGTTATATGCCTTGACCACGGAACCTCTGGCAATGGGGATACGGGAAATCCAAAGCATACAGGGAATTTCAGACTGTGAGATCGAATGAATGTTATCACTCTTAGCAGATGCTATTCTGTGTTATCTTACTAATATACAGCATTCACTCCCGGTGCTAATGGGACAAATAGCGAGCTATGGTCTCCTGTATGGCCTCAAAATTAATGTACAGAAATCATGTATCATGCCTATCCAAACAATGAGCCCTTTATTAGACCTAAGGAGGGACTACTGGGGTATGAGAACACAACAAAATCTCATATCTCAGAATCCAGATAACTAGACATTTTAGAAGGATGGTACGGGTCATCTACGACCCCCTTCTGTCACAGCTTAAAGAAGACTTGAAGAGGTGGACCCCTTTGACTTTAACCTGGTACGGCCGTATGAATTCAGTTCAAATGAATGTACTCTCGCATCTACTATATTTATTTTCCTCCATCCTGTGTCAACTTCCAGAGAGGTTCTTCCAGGACTTACTGGGTGATATCCGCAAATTTATTTGGAATAACAAGACCCTGAGGGTGAAAATGACTACCCTTACACTTCCAAGAGACGAGGGCGAGTTTGGTTTCCCAGAAATCAGACTATACTATGAAGCTGCACAATTACATATTCTAAGGGACCACATGAGGGATGATACAAAATCCCACTGCCATATCTGGAAGATAGAGTAGCACACCCGTTAAAGGTAAGAGATTATCTTTGGGTCCCTCTGAGGTCAATCTCAGAGCAGCTGCGCTCCCACCCCATGTTGGGGGTATTTTGGTCGGTCTGGCAAGACAGGAGATCCAACCAAGTTTTTTCAACCTGGCCCTCACCGCTGTCCTCGGTGTGGGGTCCCTCGTTTAGCTTTGGGAGTCTGGGTCTGAGATATGCACAGAGATGGTCCGATCTGGGCCTTGAGAGGGTAGGTCAACTATTTAAAAATGGGACATTCCTAGACCTTGAGTCGATCTGGGAGTTATTGGGGAAAGACACAATATCGATCTTCGAATATATGCAGGTGAAGGGCATGCTCACTGACCCGAAATGGGAGCACTCCTTGGCAGGGACCTTACTATCTTTGAGAAAGCTTTAGATGCAGCACTCTCTAGAAAGGGCATCCTATCCAAATTATATTAAGCCATGAACTCGTGGATATTGACAGGGAGACAAGTGTTTCAGAGATACTGGGTAAACCTAGTGGGGGAGGAGTTATTAGAGGAGGAGTGGGCGAAAACATATGAAGTCACATTTCAGGGTAATCTATTTACCTCCACAATGGAACACAATTACAAAATGTTGATGGGATGGCACAGAGACCCCTTGAAGTTATGTAGGGTGTTCCCGGGATCTTTGCCTCTCTGTCCCAGGAGATGCATGGAGGTGGTCTCCCTTGTGGTGGCACTGCCCCAAGGTTAAGGTGTTTTGGAAGGAGGTTTTGAGCTGGATGAAAGAAATTACAGGGATAAAGCTATGACTGGACCCAATGAAAATGCTTCTGGGGATTCCTGCAAAGGATAGAAATTAACATAGACTTCCCAGAATGTGGGAGGCGATGCTTAAAGCGGGCCAACTGGCCATTGCCCAAGCCTGGAAGATTGAAAACCTCCCTTCAAAGAAAATCTGGGAAAAAAAGTGCAGGCCATGATGGTGATGGACAGATTGATGGCGATCATTGATGATAAACTAGAGGTATTCACACAGGAGTGGTATGCACTCATACTTGGGGGTGTGTGGGAAGGAGCAGAACCTCAGACTGTAGTACGCGGGTGATGTTTGAAGGTTTGGGTGAGCCGAGTTGCTGAATTCAAGTTTCCCAAAATAAGCACCAGAGACATTTAATAGCGGTGCACAGCAATACATGGATGAGCTTTAACACTGACATTAAGTTTGGAGAGGGGGTTTTGTGGAATTGGTACATTGTTTGTTACATATGGTGTTCTAAATGTGGAAGTGTAAATTGGTGACACTCTAAAAGTATGTTGTGCAGCTGTGAGGTCATATCCCATTTCCTCATTTTGGTTTTAGGGGGCAGTGGGGCATTTTTACTTAACACGATTGAACATCATTTTTACTGTGCTTCAACTGTGTTGTTTCTAATAAATGCCAATAAAAATTAAGTAAAAAGGAGTGTCCACGTTGGTTCAGGGCAAGTTATTGCCATAGGCTTTCAGTGTGTGTTGTGCTTTGCCATTCCTAAATTCCCCCTTCCTATCCACTCAAGTACTCTAACCCTCTTTCCGGTTTCCCTGACCTCCCCCTTCCTATCCACAACCTCTCCCCCTAACGCGCTTCCCCCCCCTTGGCTGCTCGGTGTGTCCTGTTAGTCGTCCATCAGGCACCCATGCCAACCAAGGTGGAAGGGTCCTACTCCCTTCGGCTTCTGTGGTTAGGGAGGGGTTGTGTCCCCCCCCCCATCACAAACCTGACATACACCAATTACACCCAAAGTGTATGAAAACTTACTAAAGCCTCAACCGAGAACCAACTGGACTTCAGAGGTCTGGCATAAATAGGCTGCTGGAGGATCACAAACTGACTAAACATCAATTTGACCAAAATGGAAATTATGACCTGTCCCACCAACACAAGACACTCAACCACAATTAGGTCTTATTGGTAAGAGATGAGAGCCATCCATCACCTGATTACGACAGTCAAACATCCTTTGATTTCACATGGTCCCTTCCCCCAGCCTGGAACCTCTGGTTAAAGTGAAAGTCAGAAGCTGTTTCTTGCATCTTAGGTTCATTTTAAACACCATGCCATAATGGCATTGCCACAGAGAACCTGGACAGTCCTCATACCAATACCCTAGCAGCCTGTACAGGCGTTCCAGGTTACTTGTTGAACCATCTACAGAGAGTGCAACATTCAGCAGCCAGGCTCCCTCTGAGATTGGAAAGATGGGAAGACATCGGCACTCCGAGCCCTTCTCTGGCTCCAGGTGAAATGCAGAACCCAAATCAAAGCCTTCTGCATTGGCCAGCGAGCATTCCACGGCAGGACCCCAGAGGCCGCCGAGAAGTCTGCACACTACGTGTCAGGCAAGACGCTACAGTCCATCAAGGTGGCATTAGTAACAGTCCCCCTCTTTAACAGGAAATGCCAAGAATGAGCTTCCTTCGAGGTCCTTGCCAACAACTAATCGAATTCCATACTCAAGTTTCTCGCACAGTGGATGACTGTCTGACCTTCTGGAAATGCCTAAAACATGTTTTCTAACTAGAACAGAAGTAAAGGACCCCAATATTTTCACTCTTGAGCTTGGAGCTAACTTGGATGGGTAAGACTTGATAATTGTTCCGTACACAAGGGGCCTGTGACACCAAGAACCCCCTTAAACATCAAGCCTATACCTCACACTAGACAGCTGCACGTTCTCTTGATCTAATTGACTTCCAGCTTGGCACGTAGCTTCTGGCCAACACCCTCTCACCACTACATGACTCACACTCACCCACCTGACCGTCCTTCATTAAACAAGGTACACCTCCTCGTACTCCCGCCTCTCACTGAAGCTCCAAACGCTACACCCTTCCACCAATTCACATTATACAATCCTCAGAAACCCCTTTGCCCAGCCTCACTCTCAGAGCATATCTCATTAGTAGCAAACTGAGCAAGGCACCTACACCTGATCTCACCTCTGGATGCACAAAGCCTCAGTAACCTCACTACACTCACCTAGATATTAACCAACTAGTCAACACTTCAGGTTTCGAATCTTGCCTCTCTGCCTCCTCCGACTACCCCTTCAATTACAGAACCAAGTGGTAAGAGGCAGGCAAAATGGTAGAAGCTGCACTATACAAATACATCACATGACATTACAATACATTGTGGTACAAGCAAAGCAGGGCCATTCCGAGGTTAGAGCTAAGCTGCCATTAATTGGTTGAGGGAAAGAGCTGCAGAGAAAGAGGCTAATGATAACACAGGCCCAATGTTCCCCGAGAGAAATAAAATGAGGGGTTTGGTCTCTTGTTCTCCACGCTCAAGACTCTAAAGTGCCTGTATTCGTCATATGAATTAATTGCAGAATCCTCAATAATCAATTACAATCGTGAATATGTTACTTGGGTATCTGTTTAATGAGTAAAAACAGCCAACACGTGTTTCAACCAATGTTACATTAATATTGAAAATTAAAACATAATTCCATTGAAAACCAAATGTTGGAGAAGATACAACGCAATACAAGATGTACATGTGACGACATGGCCACCAAATTGACAATGAAGAACATAAATGATACTACATAATGGTGCAAGTCCCAACAGGAATATAATTCAAAACAAGAATGAAAAGGATGAGTAATATTATGTTATGTTAAGTTATGTTATGTTACTTGGCATTTATATATCGCTCTATATATCATTGGTATGACCTCAAAGTGCTGGTAGGTTGAACACCCTCGGGAACCGTAGTTCTGGTCAGTAGCGTAGAGAGAAATAGAGTCGTAGGGTGCGTGGATGCACCAGATATGTGTGCAGCTGATATAATTGCCGGATGGTAGCTGCATCCTAGCGTTAGGTGTGGTGCTGAAGATATCAGTTGGATGTGTGCAGTCTGGTGGGTGGACATCCAGACTGGGCTCTGGCTGTGTTAGGCCTGAAGTACGCATATGTGAGTAACTAGGCCTGAATGTGCTCGTCTAGCTGCGTTTTATTAGGGCGATGAGCTGTTCATGGGGTTGTATTTGTATGTGAACACCTAGGCCAAATTAGTCAGGGGTTTAGCTGTGTTCTAGTTGAGTGATGCTGTATAGTAGAGGGTAATCGTAGTGATGTGATTTGATGCTTATCTTTAAAGCGCCCAAGACCAGGTACATGAACAGGATGACTGGGAAAAGGCCGACACACGGACACAGAGACATGGGGCTGGGCATTACAGTGACAGGAGGGGTGATACGGATATTTGGCAACAGCATTGGAAGCAGGGATGCAAGGTACACAATCTTAACTGTTCCTTCCATCCATTTCATCCGATTCTTCCATTTTATCCATTCCGCCTGTCCTATCCATCCCGTCTATCAATCTATCTATCCATCGCATCCATACTTCTCTTACATCCATCCGTTCATCTCTTCCATCCGTCCATCTATTCCACTCATTGCTTTCCATCCATCCATCGCTTCCCATCCCATCATATCCTTTTATCCATCTATCCCCTTCTGTCCCACCCACCGTCCATTCTTCCATTCCTTTCAATCCATCCATTCCCTTTCAATCATCTATCTATTCATTTCCAACCATTCACATCGATAGATCCATACCCTTGCAACCACCCATCCAGCTCCTTGCATCCATCTGTTCATTTCATCCATTTGTCTATTCCATTCTTACCATGCCCTTCCTTCATCCATTCTCTTCCATCCATCCCCTTCATCCGTTGATACATTCCTTCCATCCATTCCCTCCATCCATCCATTAAATCATTTCATCCGGCCATTCCCTTCATTCACCCATCCATTTCCATTCCTTCAACGGCCCATTCATTGGTCCATTCCCTTCCATCCATCTCTACCCTTACATTCATCCATCCATCCATTCCCTTTCATCCATTCCCTTTTCATTCATCAATCCGTTCCCTTTTCATTCATCAATCCATTCCCTTCCATCCATTGCCTTCCATCTATCCATCCATTCTTTTCACTCCGCCTATCCATCCAATTATGTTCCATCCATTACTTTCCATCCATCCTTTCATTCTGTCCATCCGTCTATTCCCATCCATCCATCCAGTCCTATCCATCCATCCATTCCCATCTATTCCCTTCGGTCCATCCATTCCCTTATGCCCATCCAATTCTATTCCATCCGTCCAGTCCCTTCTATCCATCCATTCTCTTTCATCCATCCATTCTCTTCCATTCATCCATCCATTCCCTTATATCCATCCATTCCCTTATATGCATATGTTCTCTTACATCCATCCATTCCCTTACATCCATCCATTCCCTTAAATCCGTCCATCCATCCATTAATTCATTCTTTCAATCCGTCCATTCCCTTCCATTCATCTATTCCTTTCCATTCCCTTCCATTTTATCCATCAGTTTCATTCCTTCTGTCCATTCCCTTCCATCCATCCATCCATCCATCCTCCAACCATCCATTCCCTTCCATCCATCTGCCATTCCCTTCCGTCCATCTATCGATATCCATCCATTCCCTTCTATCCATCTATCCATTCCCTTCCATCCATCTATTCATTTCTTTCTATCAATCTCCATCCATCTATCCCCATTCACCCGATTCCCTTCCACCCATTGCCATCCACCCTTTCCCACCCAGCACCCAATTCCCTTCCATTCACTTTCCCTTCCTTTCCATCCGTCCATTCCCTTCCGTCCGTCCATTCCCTTCCGCCCGTTCATATCCATCCATCCATCCATCCATCCATCCATCCATCCATCCATCCATCCATCCATCCATCCATCCATTCCTATCCATCCATCCATTCCTATCCATCCATCCATTCCCATCCATCCTGTCCCATCCATTCATCCTTTACCATTCATCCCTCCATCCTATCCCTCCCATCCATCCATGCATGCATGCATGCATGCATCCATGCATCCATCCATCCATCCATCCATTCCCTTCTCTTCCATCCATCCATCCATTCCCTTCCATCCATCCATACACCCCTCTGTCCATCGATTCCCTTCTTAACATCCATGCATTTATTCCCATCAATCCATTCCCTTCTATCCATCTATCCATTCATTCTCTTCCATCTATCCATCCATTCTCTTCCATCTAAACACCCATTCCCATCATTCCGTTCCCTTTGGTCCGTCCACCCATTTTCATCCATCCATTCATTCCCATGCATCAGTTCCCATCCAATAATGGTAAAACAATAATACAATACCCCATAAAAGAAAAAGAAAAATAGACAGATAAAAAACAGCTTGTTAGCGTTCAAAAACAAACAAGGTCTCTTAAAAATGTGTACAAATTGTCTTTCATAATTATGCACAATAATGTTCTTCATTGCCAATATGGTGGCCATGTGGTCACATGTACATCTTGTATTTCATTGGGCCTCATTCTGAGTGTGGTAGTCTGGAAACAAGGGTGCCGTTAGGCTTACCGGCAACCTTGTTTCCGGACTGCCACACTATGAGTCTGTCTGCAGGGGCTATAGCACCCGGCAGGTCTGACCCTGCCGGCCGCATCGGCCCCGGTAGGCAGAGTCGTTGCAAAAGCACCGTTAGCAACGGTGCTGGTGCTTCTGTCTCGCCTCTCGCACTCCATGGGAATGGGGAGTAACCGAATCTGCCACCTGACTTCCCGCTCCGCTGGACTTCACAGTGGCACTGGTTGGCGGGCGGGTTAACGCCAACCTTGTAATGAGGCCCATTGTATCTGCTCCAATATTTGGTTTTCAATGGAACTATGCTTTAATTTTCAATATGAATGCAACAGCCGTCAGGAAAACCTTCATTGGTCGAAACACGTGTTGGCTGTTTTTATTCAGTAAACAGATACTCAAGTAACATATCCAGGATTGTAATGGATTATTGGCGATTCTGCAATTAACTCATATGACGAATACGGATACTTTAGAGTCTTGAGAGCAGAGAACAAGAGACCAAACCCCTCAATAAAATGCATTACTTCACTTCCCAGGAATGCTGTGTACGTGCCTCAGCCGGTGTGCATGGGGAGAAGATAACAGCGTTGGGGTGCAAGTACATGCTGTGGGCGCAGGCTTCCCTTTCCTATTCTGCTTGTCCGTGTGGAGATTCCCAAGCCGCATTTATGCGCAGTTTCCCACACCACAGGAGAAATGGCTAGTACATATGTGTTTACATGTTGCATTCAGAAATAGTATTTTGGGAACAAGGCAAAGCAATGCCACATTTTGGAAAAAGTTCAGATCAAGAAAACGTACGTAGTAAACAGCTCCTGTCTCTAAGCATCCTAATTAACCCATTGTGTGCCCTTTGGACGCGTAAGCACACCTTAAGAAGGGTGTCTCATTCTGCCAGGCCCCCTACATATGTGCCGTCATTGCAGTTGGACAGCGGGGTTACTAAATCCGGTGCCCAATTCCCATGGACCGTTTTTTGTCATTTCACAAGGGGGCCAGGAAAGGGACCGGAGTGGGGGAGCATGAGAGCAGTGACTGAAACGGCGGATTCATGGAATGTATCGGCATGCAACTGGTGTAGGTGCAGCAAGCACGGGCCGTGCTAGTCCCTATACCGTAGCTGGCAGCCTGCAAGCAGCGAGTACCCCATCCAGATGCTTGGCGGCTCGCCGTGAGAACATGAACATCCGGAGGAGAAGCATAATGAACGTGTATAGAGCGACTGCACACAGAATATAACTATGGGTTAGCTGGGGACATTATAAAGTGTGTCCCCCTACTGCAAGAAAAGGTGAGTATTGTGATACTGAAGGGCACGTGACAGGAGAAGCCTTATTAGAGGCTATGCGCCCTGCTTACCCGCACACACGGTATATAACGATGCATGCATGGGCAGTACAAGACATTTAGGTGGGAAAATATCTTTGAAACTCGATCTACTAGAACATTCGAGGGCATTACGAATCAGGATGCCGGATATGCCACTGGAATACGTTTCTGTGACCAGCCTAACGGGGAAGGGACATGTCTAAACTACTTGTTTGCAAGGAAACCTGTGAAGTTGTAACAGACGTCTTTCGGAGAAAAGGCAACCAATGGATTGTGGACCTAACTCCAGTTGGCGCGTGCGAGGCACGCGTTTATCAGCACTTGAAGACTTAGCAGCCTCTTAGCAGACCCTATTTTTAGGTTTCTTGAAGCAAAACATTGCATTGTACGAAGTACTGGTTGTAAAAGTGTTGACAAATATGAAGTAATATTTTGTAACACAACACACAGGCAACAAAACCGAGTAATAGTATAGTATTGTGGAGATAACACACTATACTTATCTTACGAATGTGTTCTTTTTTGAAATGTTGGCAGAGTGCCTATAAAAAGTCACTTCAGATTTTTGGACGTCTTTAAGTATAACAGGCAGCATTTTGTGGCTTCTGTGTTAAACATTTGTGTCCTTGCTTTACAAAACTCAGCAATCAGGTGACTTTGTTTATTGCTTAACGTTTATATGTAAGTCTTTCAGCTAGCAAAATTGAATTATACATGCTGAAATATGTGACCTAAATAAATAAAGGGTTCAATAACTGGTTTTCCAGTTTTTCCAGAATTTGGATTTGAACGTTTCCCTCGTATGATGCATACCTATGAAGATGTATTGTACTTAATATGGAGATGTGTTATAAGTGTTTCTACAGCAAACCACTGCAGTTTAAATGTTTGAGGTCAGGACCACCCCCCTGTACTAAATTAGCAGCTGAACAGGGCATTTTGTTTGTTATATTTTGCTTTAATTTAGCTATCATGTGAATGCATGAAATGTCTACTAAGAAAGTGCTAACCTGAGACAGACCAGCAGATGTCACTGTCGCTCTATATTTCATATGCTTTTGGGTTTGTACAGTAATTTGACATGCTACATCCAATGACGGGCAATACGTTATTATTCACGTATGTTTTTGTTTGGCTTTGTGTGAATTAACACCTTTGTCTTTGCTCTATTTTCTGCCAATGTGATTAATTAATAATGAAATGGTTTCATGAGCTGCGGGAAAGAGAAACTTTTAAATGCCATTGTAGCAAACGTGAGTGCATAATGGGAAACCTTTTGTTTGCTCACAATGCATTGAGAAAAGGAGCTTCGGGGACACACGGCAACGACCGTTCTGTGGGTACACACATACGGAACTGTTAAGGGACGCTTAATTTCACAGGGAAGTGCATCCCACGTGCGTTAGCCGGCTCTGTTACACTGCTTGGGCTCTCCCGTCCATTCTAGCGCCAAAGCTACCACAGGTCGACTGACCGTCCCTTGTCGATCGCCTAGGATTTTACTCCCGCCAAAAAAAACGCAGAAGCATTGGAAAAGTGCCATTGAAGAGCTGCCAAAAATCTCTAACAAATACTGATATAAAGGAGTTTCTGCTGTCCGGAGGTAGTTGACTATCCCACAACTAGGATTTCAGTTTTAGTTCCTTTTAGCACCCAAAACTCAAGTGAAACCTGCGAAAGGGACCTTAAATACACCTGTCATGGCGGCCATGACTCTTTCCAAGGGGGACCATTAACACACCCGTCATGGCGGAAATGACTCCTTCCAAGGGATTTCTCACAGTGGCGGGAGGGGCCTTATTGAGCCTTCCCTCACTGGTAAGTTAAAGAAAGAAGCAAATACCCCCACACACACATTGGCCTCATTACAAGTTTGCCGGTCCAGTAGTAACAGTGTCGGTAAGCTACAAGCACCGTTACTACTGGACCCGCAAACTACGAGTTGTACTCGCAGGTGCCTTTATGCCCGCCAGGTCTCACCTGGCGTGCATAAGGGCACCCACGAGTACAACTTGACGGATGCACCAGCACCATTCTGAATGGTTAAATATTAAATGTTAACGGTATTTGTACCGCACACCGTCACCAACGGAATTGGTCCCCAGGCGCTCTGGAAGATCTGTAAACAAGAAGGCGGGATGGGTTAATAAGGTGAAGGGGGAGTAGGATAGTGAGAGGAGTGGTGTTCTGTTGGCAGCTTCAACTCGGTATACACCGGGTGCTGAGCTTCGGTGCGAGTATTGGATCGATGTCAGTCCTCGTGTGCTGTTGGTGTTGCTTATGTGTTGTTACGGTGTTGTGAAGTGCATGCGGGTTGTTGTGCGAGAGATGGTTGTGTGAGATTTTGAGTGAGATAAGTCTGCAGAAATGCTGAGTTTTTGTTAGTCGGTTTTATGAAGGTTAACAGAAGTTCAGAAATCTGTCCGAGTGTGGCATTCGCCAATTCTCCCAATTTCATCGGGGTGGGCAAAAAGGGTACGCCTGGCATGGTTTTGGTTTGTGTGGGGCACTCCCTGTGCTGTTCTAACACGCTTTGTAAGTGTTATGAATGCTTCTCGCCGTTCTATTCTAGCCAGCTCTGTAGGTGTTCTAATGCCGATGGATTGATTAATGTGGGTTGGGTGTCTAGTCTCCTCCTTGGGGGCTGGGCTGGTGTGGCAGACTTCTCTTAAACTTTCTATCTAAATGCGTCTGCCGGTTTGGATATGGTACATCCGGGGGAAGTGGGTGATTCATTTAGGGCTGTCATCTGGGTCTGAGTATGTGATCAGTCTCTGGAGGCCTCCTTTTGTGGCTATTTCCCATGATATCTTATGGTCTGTCGTGTGGTCGGTTCTTTGGGTTCAGTGTTTGTCCATTTGAGAGTGGCCGATGGGGTGGGCATTCTAGTGCATTGCAGTTGTGGTTACGCTGTGAAGAGCCATGATTTGAGGAGTTTCCTGAATGCTAGGTGGTTTGTTGTTTTCCGTATATTCTTAGGTAGGTCATTCAAGGTTTTTGGTGCCTGGTGAGAGAAAGAGGATCCTTCGAGTTTTCTTCTGTTACAGGGTGTTGGTTCTAGGCGGATGTGGGTGCTTGATGTCAGTGTTCTTGTTGGTTGATGTAGGCGTAGTTTATCACTTAGGAATTATGCGCCTTGTTTGTGTAATTCTCTGTGCGTAATGCACATGGACTTGAACTTCATTCGCTGTTTTAATGGTAGCCAGTGTAGGATTTTTCACACAGGTGTGATGTGTTCTCTTCTTGGTACCTTGAGGAGGAGTCGGGCTGCTGCATTTTGTATGTGTTGTAGTTTTTTTAGAAGTTGTTCGGGCATGCCCAGGCGTTTATTAAGTTACAGTGGATTCTCTGGGTGTGATTGTGTTTTGTGGTTATTCGTTGTTCAAGTTTGTAGCTGTCTGGTCGTGGTGTTTCCGCATTGGTGTTGGTAGGATGAAGAACGGTGACGGCTGCTTCTTCATTGAATCGGTCCAATAGGTTGATAACAGGGATGATCATTCGTGCTGTTTCTGCTGTGATGCTGTTCGGATGAAGATCAGCGATGGCTTCTTCATTGAGTGCGATTGTTGGGTCGGAGGTAGCATTTTTGGTTGTCAGGGCTTCACCGTATTATGTGGGATGTTGTGGAAATTGATGGTGCCCCTCTGTTCTTGTGATGTAAGGGGTGATGGGGTTCGAGCCCTCCCACTCTCTTGTTGAGAGCTCCCATCTTTTTACCGGGTGTTTTGGGAAATTCTTTGCATGTCTCGAGGTTTCCGTGTTGAGGCGTCGGTGTTCCGCAGTTGTCGCGAGGTAAGGTGTGAGGTATAAAGATTTTTCTCTTACAGATTTAGTTCCGGTTATGGTTGTATTAGGCGTGTTTCCTTCCAATGGGGCTGCTTCTTCTGGGTTCTGTCGGTGTTGTGTGTACGCGTCTCTTGTTGCACGATTTTGTTCTCTTTTCTTGGTGTCCTTTTCTGGGTCGGGCCATTTTTCAATTTAAGGTGCAGGCGTAGTCGGGTAGTTGGTCCTCTATGCTGTGTTGTGCAGGCACAGTGATCTTGGTTTTTTCCTTCTCTGGATACCCTGGGTGCTTTCTAGCTCAGTTTGACATTTCTGTCAGTGGGTAGGGTGTGTTTCCTGAGGGTGCACTGTCGGGGAGGGTTAGGGTATTGAATGATCTGGTGGAATGGGACTTGATTAAACTAGGTTGTGGTGGGTTTCCGGGATTAATAGAGTACTGAACTAAGCACAGTTAGATTAGGGGCCCTGTATAATGGGAGAAAGGCTTACACCTAGGAGGGAGACAGAGTTCTGGACCTAACACAGCTGGGTTTGAGGGTCAGCCAAAACAGCGGAGCACGATACTAAGCACAGATAGACACAGAGGGTCCTGCACCGTAGGGAGGAGGCCCACGCCTATGAGAGCAACAGGATATCAGACTGAGCAGCTGTATTTGAGGATCAGTTGAAGTAGTATTGTCTGATACCAAGCACAGCTAGATCCGAGGATCAGTTGAAGCAGTGGAGCACGATACCAGACACAGCTAGATCTGGGAGTCCTGCACAGTGGACGTCTCCCTTGGGTTCACTGCGGTGAGCTAGCCATGTAGGTTCAGGGGGGCATGTACTGGTTGAGGAATGAGTTTGAGGCGCAGCCAGGACTTACTAAATATCTTACCATGCAATCTGGACACAAAAGCCCAACTAGATTTGAGAGACCTGTATAGTGGGAGAGAGGCCTATCAGTGCAATCTAAACATCATACAATGCAATTTGGAGAGAGAACCCCTGCTGAATTTGAGAGATCTTTATAGTGGGGGAGAGGCCTATCAATGCAATTTAAACGTCATACAATGCAATTTGGAGACAGAACCCCTGCTAAATTTGAGAGACCTGTATAGTGGGGGAGAGGCCTAACCATGCAATCTAAACATCATACAATGCAATTTTGAGACAAAACCCCTGCTAAATTTGAGAGACCTTTATAGGGGGAGAGAGGCCTATCAATGCAATCTAAACGTCATACAATGCAATTTGGAGACAGAACCCCTGCTAGATTTGAGGGATCTGTATAGTGGGGGGAGGCGTATCAATGTAATCTAAGTGTCATACAATGCAATTTGGAGACAGAGCCCCTGCTAAATTTGAGAGACTTGTATACTGGGAGAGAGGCCTATCAATGCAATCTAACTGTCATACAATGCAATTTCGAGACAGAACCCCTGCTAAATTTGAGGTGGGAGAGAGGCCCGACCATGCAATCTAAACCTCATACAATGCAACTTGGAGACAGAGCCCCTGGTGAACTGGAGATACCTGTATAAGTCTATACAGAGGAAAGGCGTCTGTGCCTGGCGAGATTAGTACAGTATTAGATAATGATTGAGTTTGGGGGTGAGGGAACGAGGTGCAGAGGGGGCTAATTACCTTCTTTACTTTGCGTTTGGTAAGTGGCTCGGAATCTAGGGTAGAGTAGATGCTCTACTCCTGACCCAGGCCACTCCTACATTACTGGTCCTTATAGATGATGGTTGACGGCTGGCCACTGCTTCCCCTGCAGACATCTGCTGATACTTCTTGGACCAACCTCTGTTGAAGCTGCCCTTAGCCTTAGGGCCCTTAGCTGCAGGGTTGCATGGGCAGAGGAGCAATGGGTGCAGGGGGGGCAGGACGGGAGGCGGGAGAGAAACCAGGAAGAGGGTGCGGGGTGGGAGAGGGGCGCTTCTGGGGCCTGGGGGCCTAGTTTGGGCAGGGGATGGTCACCGGGTGCCCAGGGATGGACAGGCTTGCCTCACGCCGGCTTCCTCGCTGTTGGTGGGGGAGCCGGTGTGAGCTGGGTCAATAGACCCAGGCAGCCACGGGCTCGAGGACTCAACCTTACCTGGGAGTCCGGGTGAGCAGTGGGAGAGGTGCCTGCAGCGTGGGTCTCTAGGCCCAGCTGGCGAGGTCCCAGCCAATCCGGGCCGGTGTTGTGGGCTTCAGATGGCCAATCGGGGATGCAGGGGGCAGGTTGAGCAGGAGATAGGAAGGGAGGGAGGGTTGGGGCTACGGAGGAGCACGGGGGACTGGGGCCAGCAGAGGGTGGTGGATTCGGCTGATTGAGGCCCAGGGAGCGTCTCTATGGGGGATGCGCTTACCTGGGAGTCCGGGTGAGCAGTGGGAGAGGTGCCTGCAGCGTGGGTCTCTAGGCCCAGCTGGCGAGGTCCCAGCCAATCAGGGCCGGTGTTGTGGGTCTCAGATGGCCAATCGGGGATGGAGGGGGGTGGGCTGAGCAGGAGATAGGAAGCAAGGGAGGGTTGGGCTACGGAGTACACAGGGGACTGGGGCCAGCAGAGGGTGGTGGATTGGGCCGATTGAGGCCCAGGCAGGGTCTCTACGGGGGGTGCGCTTACCTGGGAGTGCGGGTGAGCAGTGAATGGTGCTGGTGCATCTGGGCTCCCTATTCCCATTCAGCTCTATGGGGCTCGAATGGGAATGGGAAGCATTTTTTACCGGCACCTGTGAATGGGTAATTACTGGGTCCGGTGTTAGAGGCACAGCTCTCGCCAGGGTCGTAATGACTCCCACTGCCATGAAGGCTGCCAGTTCCCTAAAAGGTTGGGTCATTTCTAAAATGTCTTGGCAACATGAGTATTGTTCTTGAAGTCTTCCGCTAGAATGGTAACATGCCCTATGCACCTTTTTCCAGATGTCTCTAGATCATTCTAGTGTGTCTACGTGACGCTTTCATGTTCATCGATTCATTTAACTGACACCTAAGGACCGCTAAGGACAACTGAAGCATTCAAACAACCTTCCCGAGATAGCTGGAAGATAGATCATTTTGCATCATTGTGGTGCATTGGACACAGAATAGATGTTCCAGTGATATTTTATTTATTTGTTTATTGCAATTAAATTGTAAAATTCTTTTAGCAATATCAGTCACAGTAAAACAATTAAAATAATGACTAATAAGCTGATGCACTACATAATCTGTTAAAACCAGACCACCACAAAAATATTAAAAATTAACTCTTAAGGACCAAAAATAAGAATAGGCAAAAACAAGAAAATTAAAACCGGATCTGCATCACATAACTGTACCTAACTCAAAGGAAAGCATGTCAAGAAATTGAACTAATGCAATTACGTTTTTAGTTCTTGATCAATTTGTCAATAGATTCCACCAAGCTGAAGGATCCGAGGCCACAAAGTCAGAGAACAGGGATCTGAAGTAAGTTGTGCGGAGGTCTCTCAAGCCAGGGCACCTCGCCATAATATGAACCAGTGTTTCTATCTCGTTGGTGTTTCCGCAAAACTGACAGTGGTTTACTTCAGACAGGTCTCGGATTGCTTGAATCTCATATGTAGAATATAAGTTCAAGGGGGCACGCAGACATTGGTCCCCTACTTTCTTGTCTGGAAATTGTTTCAGATAAGGGTGTAAACTGTTCAACTTCCAGCCCTCTGGAGTTAGGAGAGTCACCAATTGGCAACTACTTGCCCCTTTCATGGTTTGAATCCAATCGTAAGTTTTCAGTTGTGCTTTCACTCGATTATAGAATTGCTGAATATTGTATTTCAGAGGGAAGGGTATCCCACAGTTTTACTTACTGATAATGGTGTGAAGCTAGCATCGAGTGAGATGGAGGATGTTCTTAAGAGGAATGGTATTGGACATCGCATAAGTTCTATTTACCATCCTGAGACAAACGGGGTGGTTAAAAGAGTTAACCTTGGTATAAAGCAGAGTATCCAAGGTGCCACAAGGATTGGAAGAAGGCTGTAGTGGCATACAGATTCACTCCTCATTCCACGACTGGATCTCCATCTGAGGGTCTCAGAGGCAGGAAGGCTAATACCAGGGTGTGTCTTGCGTGGATGGGTAGATCACGTAAGGTAAAATTGGAAGAGGTTACAGAAAGAAATTAGAGAGAGACAGCTGAGTAACACATTTGTGTACGACATTCCCAAAGAATCCATGTGCAAATGAAGTTGCCCCTTGCATTACAGAGGCAAGGCGGTTCTTGGTTCAAACCCATAATGGGGATGGAAGTGATGCATGGAGCTCTAACGACGGGGGATGGGTGGGTTTGGAATATGGGTAGAGTGAGTAGGTGTGAGAAGCCATTACAGTCATGTACTGGTGGCAGAAGGGCTGTCATTGGTATGGATGGCAGACATTACCAGTGTAATACGAAGAGGAATGGAAAGGGAGGGATCAATAGGCCGAGGAGAGAAAGGAAGAGGCCTGTGTGGCTTGATGAGTCTGTTGGCTAATTGAGAATGATTAATCCGGTCACTCATATGGTTATTCACCAGTTGATTGCTAGGAATTTTACTTATGTGCTTCTTTGTTGGATAGTTATTTACTCAGAACATCTGCTGTGACATTGGGGGTCATTACAACCTTGGCGGTAGCTGTGCCTGTAAAACAGGCATGGCTGCCACCGGTATTCTTTTTTTCCGGGGCCCAGAAATGGGCAATTACCGGGTCATTACAGCCTTGCCAGACCCGGTATTTGCCCATTCCTGGGCACCGGAATAAAATTCTTCCCCATTCCCATCTGAGCCCCGTAGGGCTCACTGGTAATGGGGAAGCCTGATGCACAGGCACTGTTATCACCCGGTACTGCCGCCAGGCCAGTCCTGGCAGCCGCAATGGCACCCGCGAGCAGAACTCGTAGGTTGCCGGTCCGGGAACTACCGTACCGGCATGCTTACCGGTACCATGGTTCCCGGACCGGAAAAATGATAATGAGGCCCAATGTTGCTAACTGCTGTCCATAGCATGTTTTACAGTGTATTCGGCGCATGATTTATTTTCTCACTTAGTATAGTATGTATGTACGTAATGTACATGTTCAGAGCATTGGCAGGATTGCATTGCTGTGGATAAGGAATGGAGACGTGTAGCATGCTCACTTCACGTGCATTCTTCGGAGCATGGACCCAATCCTGCTTCCATGTTGCACAGAGGAAGAGTTCTCAGTCGGAGGTGAGGCGCTGGGGCACGAGGATGCTAATCACAAGGTCCCCCTCCACTACCGCTGCGCGGATTCCTTATTACACTCACCTTGATGTATAAAGGCTCTTTCAGCTGATCAATTAGAAGGCAAACTTTTTCTTCCCAAATAGGATTGAGATTTTTATGTCTTGTTTTACTTCTGAACACTTCTTTTCCTCCAATTTTAAATTTGACATATGGGTCGCTTGTTCCTGTGTTAGAAAGCACATAAAGACAAATGCACATTACATTATATACTCTGTGGATTAAATACTGCTAATGTATGATGAGTCTCGAAAATGATGTAAGAAGCGATCATGCAATGTTCATACTGTGCAGGCTCTACTCTTTCTCTACTATTGCATTTTCTCGGTGGGCGTGCCAGCTGCTGGCACTACCTTGTTCTACACAGCGCTGTGAAGCAATCCAGGTTGACATTTGGCACGTTATAAGATTTTTATAAAGAAATAACGGTACCCAGTCAATTTATTTAAAACATTACAGAGTGGTACATTTCACTGCACACTATAACAGCCAAAACACAGAAAACATTAAATAAATATATAAAGGGTAGTCTGGTAAGGGGTTACAATGGGTCGGGATGGGGTTGGGGTGGCGTTATAAGGGTGGACAATCGTGGGTCTTGGGGGGGCAAATAAAACAATACAATCAGTGTTTTTCAGTGTTTTGACCGCGATGAAATGTACCACTTCGTAATATCCATCAGTAAAATCCTATATATACGAAATAACATACTTAATATAACATTGATTAGAAAAAATCATGGGATTTACATACATTTTCAGGTACGAGCAATGCTTTTATATTACACATTGTAATGTTAATATCATCACATATTTATTGCCACAATCCTCCTGCCCAAAAGTGTTGTTTTAATACGTTTTATTAAAGAGTACTGTAGCTATTGACCTCTGATGCTTGAAGGGCTAAGTCGGTGAGACCAGGATTCATGCCCGTTTCCTTTGCAGGGAGCACAGAAGTCTAAGCCAAGTGCCTCATTCACTGAGCTATCCTGCTAGCATAGATGGGGCATTAGATGGTTATCTGTGTGCGTGCCAAGAAGCATCCGAATGGCTGCTGTTGCACCATACAAAGCCCAGGAGCACTGCATGACATTACATTGCAGCTGTGCAGCATATAGTGTACCCCAGAGTCCTGCTGCTCAGTGAGCGTGGATTATAAAAGGCTGCCCCAACCCTGCCAGGAATGCCCACTTGGGGCCAGATTACAGACATTGTGCAACGGTGCAAGTGCAAAGTTTTCACAGTATTAGCACTAGGGCAAATATTGACCTTTTTAAAAACACTCGGACACATTAAAAAAAAAACTTTCACCTTGACGAGTGTAGTTTGGCATATTAAAAGCACCAGGGCAAACATTGCCCTAGTGCTAAAAAGATACATTTTTTAAAATGTAGTACTAGGGCAATTTTTGCCCTGGTGCTTTTAATATGCCAAACTGCACTTGTCGAGGTGCAATGGTTTTTTAGTGTGTCCCATTGTTTTTAAAAACAGGGCAAGCGTTGCCCTAGTGCTAATACCGTGCAAACTTTGCACTTGTAATGGTGCAAAATGGCTGTAACCTGGCCCCCGGACCCGTAAATTGCATAAACGTGTCTGCGGCAGCAGCAGGCACCGCCAGTCGATGGGCTGTCTGGCCAGAGAATGGAATAACACTGAGCTGGAAACTGGAAAGGGGAACACTCCAGAGAAACACGGTAGGTAGTCGATGACGCAGATGCAGCATAAACCTTTATGTTCGCTAATCCATAGGTCAGCTCTAGGTGTGTTTCATTTGCCTTGTATTCAGTGGTTTGTGTGCCACACATTTTACCACGGACAGCCCAGGGGAGGTATGAAACACGCCGCCCCCACATGCATTCATACACATGACTTTAATATTTCACCCTGGCAGCCTTTTGAAGCACATGGTGGTAATGTGGTCCCAGAATGCCCTTGGGACCTGGGCAGATCTAAACATGGGCAAACTGGAGAATTGCAGCATCTTCGGTGAAACATGCCATCTACCCTCTGGGGTCCCCAGGAGTTTGTAAGTTTTGTGCACTTTTGGCAGACCCTTAGGATTCCACTGGGAAAATACAGCCCTCAACTCCCTGTGCTCCTGTGAAATCCCCAATCACTACCACAGGTACATTGCAGCTTAGACCAGTCTATACAGTGTGTATATGAGGAAGTCTGGAATATAAAGGTGCACACTTAAGTCTGCCCCATGCACTGAGCTTGAGGGCCAGCAGTGGGTGGCATGAGTTAAAGAAGCCCTGAAAGCAGGTAGCCTTTAGTACCTCCACTTTTCGCCTACCAAGTTTGTCAGCACAAAGAGGCCTTTAGCACTGAAACAAGTCCACGTGCCTTAACACATTGGAGAAGATATTATGATGAAATCTGTTGGTGGCACGCTGCATATTGCAATTTCTGAAGGTTTGTGGAATTTGAGATGAAGAAATTGAATCTGGAGTCTAATTAATTCTAAGTTTACCTATAGCTTTGTTAAGGTCCTAAAATGTTGCCTAATTGATTTGGCCAGGCCTTTGCTTACTCTAATAAAGTCAAAGAAGCTGCCTTGATGGAGACAGCCATGTGAAGGGCCGCCGAGAGGTCCAACAAAAGTGAATTGCCTAGTGGTGGAGGGAACCCTTTGTTCTTTAGAAGTCAAGCCCCCATTAGGGGGCCCCACACCTAGTGTGAGTTACCTCTCTGTGTAGCCAGATATAAGGCCTTCCCTTTAAACCTAGAGGTGAATATTTCCCTCTGAATCAGCTCCTTCAGGGTCTGAAGGCCCCAGCCAACTTGGATTAGGTGCAGAGACTTTATTATAATCTCTAAACAGATTTAGTGAGGTCACAGTGTGTTAAATGGTTGGTGGACACTATCTGGAGTCAGATAAAAAGGGCTGCTGGTGGATCACTCACGTGTAACAGTCTGTAATCCTCGACCCAAGGGAACTGCTTGGCTGTATTGGAAGGAGATTTGACTGGCACTTCTTGACACTGAAATAGACTGCCCCTCTCCTTTACCACTGGACTAGTGTCCAGAGTTGGAGAAGGCACCTCCAGAGCTTATTCCTGGGAACTGTGAGATAGGACATGACTGTGGCACCTTAATGCTTTAATGTGCAAGTGTTTCTGCAAGACCCAGCTCTGGTCGCTGTAGGATTTACAGGGTACAGATGAATCCTGGCCCAGTCAGTGGCTCCTAGAAGACATAAAGAGACCAAGGGCCTGTTTCTGGCACTTGGGGAACTGTAATGGCAGGAAAAATGCATTTTGGGTGAGTCGTAAATTGCACAGGCATGAAACTTGGTGAAAAGATGCTACATATTGGTGGGCATGTGTGTAGCTATTTGCAGAATTTTAAATATTACACTGTTCATGAACATGACGACATTGTGCCAGAGGGTGATGCAACATCACACAGAGTTGGCGATCAGTTTGTCCAATTCCCTGTGACATATGGAATCTGCGTATCTATTTTTCATGACGGTGGCTAGTGTAAATCTTATGTTTTGATCCATAACTCATTTATGTCAAGAAATAGGCTTGGTGAAACAAAGAAAGTCATAAATGTACACACATAGAATGATGTCATTTCCTCAGAACCATTCAGCTTAGGCAAAGGAGGGGACACTGAGAGACTGCCCTATCCCCGTAGAGGGGTAAGTCCTGGGTACTCCCCCCCAGGTTGTAAACTGATGATGTCATTCTGGCTATTTAAGGGGGAGACAGGAAACACATGAGATTCAGACTCAAAAACCAGATCCCGAGGCAGCTGATTCCATCCAGACAGAACAACCCATCCAGATCCAGGCAGAACCACCCATCCAGATATACACAAGCATCCAGGCAGAAAGGAGGAAAGGCAGCTGATCCCATCTAGGAGAGCCCAACGGCCAGACCTTGTCCAGCTGACCCATCCCGCTGTCCGCAGTGACCAGACCTTACCCAGCTGATCCCATCCAGGAGAGCCCAGCTGTCCCAGTGACCAGATCTCTTGACCCCGCTGTTCCAGTGACCATATCCCTTGGCCCCGCTGTCCAGAAACCTTGCTGGCTGTCCAAAGCCTCAAACTCAAGCTTACCTTGTAAGTATCACATCACCCAGTACTCAGAAACTGCATGTCCCTCTATTTTAACTTTGCATCCCATAGAAAATCCCATTGAAAGTCCCATATTGCATATCCCTCTCTTTTGAATCCAGTATCTCTTAGAAAATTCTATTGAAAATCCCAAATTACAAGTATCATCTGGTCATCTATTTAATTGAAGAATCTGTGTTAGTATATGTCCGTTAGTGCATTCCTTTTCTAATTCTGTCAGTTATCTGTGTAAGTCCCTAGTATTATTTGTAGTAAATCAATACATTTCCCCATTTAAAATTCACGTTCATTATTGTTGCCTT
This sequence comes from Ambystoma mexicanum, assembly GCF_040938575.1. Taxonomy (NCBI): domain Eukaryota; kingdom Metazoa; phylum Chordata; class Amphibia; order Caudata; family Ambystomatidae; genus Ambystoma; species Ambystoma mexicanum. The sequence goes on from NC_090935.1 coordinate 770,328,640, forward strand.
TTGAAAGTAACAATTTTGTTTGTGTTTTTACTAATCATAACCATTAAAATATAGTCTCACCAGAAATAGTCTAGTGCAACTAAACAGAATGTGCATGTGCATTGTGCTTTTCCATAAATTCCGATTTGCATTTCCCATAGAAAAACCCACACTACCATCCCATTAAGAGTGCTCCCTTTCCCTCAGAATCCTATCTGCTATGTGCCTGTGTCTCTGATCCACAAAACCAATTTTCGATTTTGACAGTTCAGCCCTTCTCTCTGGCTGCCTGTCCTCATAAGTCCTGTGTAGTAAAGAATTGCAATTCTTCCGCATGTGTTTCTTTTGCATTCTGTTTTCTTTACAAAATCGATATTCACATTGCTTGGTGGCCTTCTTAATAAAGAATCCAGGGTTCAAATCAAAATACAAAGCGTTTTTATTGCGTGCCACATTCATTGTTAGTGGAAGAAGTCCCTAGCTGGAGTGTGCTGTGTCATAAAATCTGTTACATCCCCATGGAGTCCTATGGACTCCAAACATGGGGTCTAGCTCTACTAGTAGCGCACTGGCAGATTACATACTAGACCGGTGCTGCTGACGGGAATGGAGAAATCCTGCCACTCTTGCAATGAGGCTATTTGTCATTTGTTTTGCATCTTTATGAAAGACTGGTTTATCAGCAAAGTTCATTCCAATGCCATGGAGCCATAACACCCTGCCAGTCTAGAAAACCGCTTTGATTAACTGTTCGATTTGTTTACTTTAATCTTATTTATTTTTTATTTTTTTATTTGTATAGCACACAACAGCCCGTGGGCATTGCAGTGCTGTTAAAGAGAATATACCATTTCTTAATTGCAGGGCACATAGAGTCACATGAAGAAACATTGTGAAGCAGGATATGGTGTGAATGGGGGCTTTGCAGAAGGCCAGGTGGGAATGTTCAGCTGTAAGGGTAAGTGGAAGGGAGTTCCATTGTCTGGCGGCGATGAAAGGGAAGCTAGCGCCACCTGCTCTAGTCCGTTTGACCCTGGGGATTTACGATTTAACATTGATTAACATTGCGCACCATCATAGCTCATGTTCATTGTGATTCTGTTAATGCTTAAAATAATTGTTACAGTTATTTTTCTTGAGTTTGCTTTTATGTAACCCCTCCACATTTTTCATGAAAATCAGACAATGAAATGGACTATTTTTAAACCTCTGCTTGTACATTGAGATTGGCCAACAATACTGAAGTGTAAGAGGAGGGATACAATTGAGGGGTTCTTGTTGCCCATCGAGAACCCTCACCCCAGTAGAGAGGATTTCTTACCTATGCCCTGTTCTTAGATGTTGGATCATTTGTGGATCGGCCCCAACATTTCAATAAATGTTTCCAGGTGCACATATAAATCCAAGCCTTCCTCTAGAAAATGAATTGCCCATGTGTATGGATTATTCCTCCCTATACACACGTGAGGATGTGAAAATATATTGAAATGGACTTGAGGGACCTCTTGCAGGAACTCGTCTCGGGAGGATATCTCAGGGGCAACGCACTTGCCTTGGAAACAAGACGCTGAAGAGCAACACAGGTTCGATCCCCGGGTCCGTGCTGAGAAACCTCCGGGAATTAAGTGCATTATAAATAACTTATCATAATCATAATTGTGCAGCCGTGCCAGTGCAATGCTGCACTGCATGACCCAAGGGGCAAAAGTGACCCAGCTCAAAAAACATATTTTGACACATTTGCTCACCAGGGCAATGTTTGTCCCACTGTTAGCAGAACAGCGCATCAGCAATAGGGAATCTGTGCACACAAAATACAGACTTTGCACTAGGCCACTTTTGACTGAGTACTATTAGTACAGAAAACTTCAGGTTTGTGGCTGGAAATCTATGAATGGATCTTAACCAGTGGCAATTGCTCTGGGCAACTCCAGAGACCACTGCTTTTCAGCCTGCCATGCTGTTACAGAAGGGGAAAGACCAGAAAGGCAGTCCAGCCTCAAGTGCATGCTCACATCACTTCTGCACGAGGCCACAAGCATCCCCAGGCATGTTTCAGCCTCAATGGGCATCATCAGTGAAGAGTAGCTTGGGTCTCTAGGCCAGTGCCATCTGGGGTTCTGCCAGTATAATGTTGCCGTAATGAGGGCACTGGTAACCTAGAATGTTAAAATATAACAACATAACACTTGTTTGGAAAAACAATATTGTAACACCATTAAACATATTTACTGGCTTTTGAAAATGCAATAACAATGTAAACCTCTGGTATAGACATCTTTCCTGCAATTCAACTTATAAAGTTAACTGGTGGCAGTTTGGAAAATGATCTAATTTCAAGAGTATGTTGACGCTCTTTGTGTTGCCTGTACAAAACACTGAAACCTGTGACATTGTGCTCCATATACACAGTCCAATGTCTATTCAATGTACATCATTCCATACATTAGTAAGCAATGGTCGGACCCACCTGACATGATGAAAGCTCACCCACGAGTCTGGCAATATTAAACAATAAAGGGTGTATTCACAGCGATCACTAACAACACGTGTCAGTTCTGGTTGGTGAGTGAAGCACTGGTTGAGTCCTCTCGGATGACGTCAGCGCCTGCGGCATGACAACGGTCAGCTGTGCAGTCGGTTGCAGCTCGAGGGGCTCGACTGGCTCCAAAATGTCCTTTAAGGCAGACGCTGCTGGATGCTTGTCGATGCACTCCTCCTAGCTTCTTCACTGGGTTTGTGTCGTCCTTTAAGGCAGACGGTCCAAAGCTGTGGAGGGTGTTACAGGCAATGGTCTTGCCCTTGGTTTATACTCTCTGGCACTTCCCACCTAGGAAGCTTGCTGTGGAGCCTAGCAGGGCATACTGTGTGCGGGCTGGGTACCGGTTCTGGTGCTGCTGGAGGGTCCTCTGGATTCCCTATCTCCGTCTGTACCCTGGGAGATGTTTAGGGAACGGATCTTGCTTCCCTCTTGGGAAATCCTGGCCTTCCTTCAATGACAGAGGCTCTAAGGCTGACTGTACCTTCAGCCAGCGTCCAGATAAGTTCTTCTTGTTTCTCCTTGCAAAGTCTTCTTCAGATGATCTGCCTAAAAGAGGTTCTCAGCCCTCTATTACAGCCAAATGGGCCACACTGATTGGTGTAGGCTAAGCCAACCTTAATGAACCAACCCTGGGTCCCCACCAACAATCTCCTGTATGCATGAGGTCATAGCGAGAGTGCTTTCCAACAGAAAAGGTAAAAGGGTGAAAACATGCAATACTTAGTCCTTCCCACCATCCTGTCTGGTGTGGATCAAAGGGTTTCTCAGGTTAATTGAGCTCTCTGTGGGTCCTGATTAAAGCGGTAGGTCTCCCTTGAAGCTGTGACGAGAACAGACTTTCTGTCTCTACCAAATCACATACACCTACCCTCTGAATAGGGTCCCTCTGTAGGGGTTGCCTACTGTAAACTCATGTACCAGACATTACAGCTCACTGTCATTGATACTTTAGGGTGGTAGCTGGCTTCAGGTTGACACTGTGCATATAAAAGGGGTGTTGGGGTTCCTGTCTGCTTTGTTTTAGCCTCTGCAGCCAAGCCCCATGTGGGCCTGTTTGAAGTATACTCTATTAGTATGTTAATTATGTTAATTACCACCACCATATCCAGAGGGTATACAAACGGACAGGGCAAATGCATGGAGCCTTTGATAGTTAATTTGGCTGGCTTGGCAGGTGGAAGGTTTTGGCCCTCTGCCTTCTGAGATGCATAGTGTACTCCAGCTTCCAGATCCCAACTAAATATTACAGTGAGGACTATGTAAGTAGGCTGTGTTCACCCAGAGTACACGGGTCTATATGTATGTTGTGCGGTCAACATAGGAAAATGTGTGCAGATTAGCCCCACACACTTTCTGGAGGTTGATCAACTATCATTCAATTTCAATTACATTTTTAAAAAGCCCAGGCAAGTGCACACTCACTGTGCGGATGGTCGAATTCCTCACAATCTGCAAAGGTGTCTTTCTGGACATGCCAGTGCTTCTTCTACTCTGGGATAGCTTCGAGATTTGTGGTACACTATTCCATGCACTTGGTCATTCTGGATCTGAGCCCAAGTACGTATTCCACTATATTGTCGGAAAGACTTTTGGGATTATCCTCCTATACGTCTTGCACCAGACTTAGGGTACCCCTAACAGTATCCCCACATTGAAGATCAAAAGCACTGAACCCTAATCTATTCCTGGGCACTACCCATTAGGTAACCAGAGGAATAGCAGGAGGACATCCCACGTTCTCCTTAGGTGATCCTCCAAGCCATCTATCTTTCAGGGTCTTGTTGAATCTCTTCACAAGGCCACTGCTTTGGGGATTCAAAGCTGCAGAGAACTTGCTAAATTACTCCACATTCCTTCCACATCACCTTCTTGTATGCAGATATAAAGTTGGATCTCTTGTCAGGAATTACTTCTTTAGGGAAACCCACACAAGAAAATGTCCCTATCAGAGCTTTCGCCACTACAGGGACTTTGATACCCTTCAACGGTACTGCTTTAGTGTACCAGGTGGTCTGGGGATCCAAAGGATCCAATCCTCTTGAAAGGCTGCCCAACCACTGATAGGAGATTGAAGAAGGCCTTTGTTTCCCCATCTGACTTATCAAAAGCTTGGCACATATGGCAGGACTGGACAAATTCCTTGATTTTTACTCCCATCTAAGGCCAGTTAAAATATGCAGACAACATTTGCGCTGTCTTGGACACTCCTATGTGACCTGTCAAAGAGTGTCTTCAGACAAGTCCAATAATACATTCTATGACATTGGGGCACATCCAACTTTCAGTTGGCCCCGGACTTCTTTGGCTCATTGTACAGGAGACCATTCTCCGAGCACTCCCTGAATATCCTATGGGGCTTCACCCTGTGTCTGTTCCTCTGACTCCTCCCACAGATATGCTAATGTAGGCCAGGCTCTCTGTACTCGACAAATGCCAGCCTGAATTGGGCCTCCAGCTGAGGACAACTTGCCCAGTTCTGGCAGGCCCCTGAGGTCTGAAACGACTGTGTCCTCCATCTAAGGTTCTTATTGTATGCTAGTTTGCAACCCTGAAATTACTGAACCCTGTGCCACTGCAGTAGGCCCATCATTGTCACTAGGGCCTCTCTAGCCAAACCATGTGCCTCCATGGACAGCAAGAAGAGTCTTGGGGCCCATGACCTCAATTGCTAATTCCCCTGCTGCTTCTTTGAGCCAGAAACTAGTGACGGGGTGATTGTCTCTGGATCGGGAAGGTCATTTCCTAACAGAGAGTTAACTGGAGTTGTGTCTTTCACAGCCTTGAGCCTCTCATAAATTTCCCCCTTCCAGCTAAACTCCTGAATTGCCAGTGGGTACTGACTGAGGCCCTCAAACCCCCTGACTAACCTGTCGGGACCTATAATTGTATGTCCTTCTTGCACCCACTTTTGCTGCAAAATCGTCACACTGGCAGATGTGTCACGCAGTGTGCGAACTTTCTTCCTGTTAATGAAGTAGTGCTCCAAAAAGATCTGAGTATTCGCGGGGAAAGGGGCCTCCTCTGGGGACCCAGTACCTTTTCCACTCAGAGTCACTGGGGAATATTCATCCATTCCCTTGTCTGGTGGGAAATCTTCTGATAAGATGCCCACACTGACTATGGCCTCCTCCATTGAGACCAGCACTAACTACAGCCTAGTTGTGTCTACTGTGTGTGACAGGGCCAGAGATGTGCCCCTGTATGGTGGGAGATGGGAAGCCTCAGTCTGGGGTAGGAGGCCTACCCGGGTTTATGCCAGAGCCAGTTCTATCCCAGAAGTGGGGTGTGGGAGTTGATTTCATTTGATTTCAATAGTGCAAAACCCAAGTAGCTACAGAGAAAAATACATTGTGCCTGGGGGCAATAAATGGTGTCTTGAGTTGAGCGGGCCACAGTCCCTATCCCTACCCCATGTGCCAGTTTGCTTGACAAAAGTACCACAGTCTATCACCCCATGCCCGAATAGCACCATTCTGGCCAGAGTCTTTCCCTTTGTCGCATAGGATCACCAAGGTTAGCAGCCTTGACAACAGGGCAGCCAGCAGACAACCAAAGAGAAATAAAGCTGAGTGAGGAAGAGGCAGAGAAAACACGTTACACCCCTATCGCGAGGCACCTTAGCTCGACTCTCAGCATGACTCAGCGTGCATAGCGCTTTAGCTGAATCCGCCCATTTAGGGAGAGATACCCGCACCAGCACAACACCAGGGCGAGTCAGGGAGCAGAGCACACAGCGCGGCTTGCTCACTCAGGAACATTGCATCGAGTTGCACCCTCAGCGGGCAGAATTATCCACCAGCCGGGAAGCCTCACACAAACTGGGGCATTGATTTTTACAAGCGTCATTTCCAGGGACTGGCAGACCCGCGTATGAAAAAGGGGTGGGGCTTACGACCCCTTTCGAATGTTTCTTTGCTTGTAGAACCCCTCAACCCAGGGGAAACGAGATGGAGCGGTTGGCCCAAGGAACCATCTGAGTCAGAGGGGCAATGAAAGGGGAAGCAGGAGGATAAAGGGAGGAAGGGAAAGATACATGTGTGGATTGTTTGGGTGAGGTCAAGGGAGGAGCAGGAGGGCCAAGAAACCAGGCATAGGAAGATGGAGCAGAGGGGTGTGGAGGAGAATTACTGAAGGGGTGTGAAAGGTAAGGTATTGATTGGTGGGAGAGAGTGGTACTTGAATTTGAGTGTGTGTGAAAGGTGAGGACATGAGAAAGATAGAGGGAGAATAGTGAGTGGATGACAAAGTGAGTGGGGACTGAAAGGAGGGTGACTGTGGGAGAAGGTGTATGTGGAGAGGCGAGCAGTAGCAGTGCGTCGAGGGGAGCAGAAATAGTGTGGTGACGATGGTAGAAGTAGTAAGGAATGGGAAGTATAGTACTATGAAGAGGGGGATAGAAGTAGTGTGGTGAGGGATGTAGTGTCTCTGTGGAGAGGGGAGCAGTATTAGTAGTGTGGAGATAAAGCTACTAGAAGTATGGAGAGAAGGGTAGTAGTGTGGTGAGGCGAGTAGTAGCATGATATGATATGATATGGCATTTATAACGCGCCTATACACAAGCACATATAGTAGTGTGGAGGAGAGAGAGTGAGTAGCAGGGAGTAAGATCGGAGGGTAGTGGTAGACAGCAGATAAAAACATTGGGGGACAGAGGAGGAAGTATGAGTGAGAGCAAGGAGAAAAGGTGGGTGGGGTAGGAGGGAGCAGAGTAGGAGGGTGCAAGGGAGATGTAGGGCGAGGAACATTAGAACTTGAAAGATCCAGATCAAGTGGCGCATGATTGCCTTAAATGCACAAACAGTTAACTTGCATTGGGGAATTTAATACAGGGACCACCTAGGTCGTTCCCTGAGGGAGTCTTAGATAGATAAGGCGTTTGCCTTTAATTAGACCGCTGGTAGAGAGTAGGGGGTTGTGTATGATCCCTATCGACAATCCCGAGGTTGAGGGACTCCTGGGGTAGGGAGGGAATGACATCTCTAGACGAGTTAGAGAGGGACGGCTCTTAGAGACCCCCTTGATTACTCACACAATGAAAACCCTTGAACTGTCTACACGAGTTGGTGTGTTCTTGAGGCCATCTGTTTCATACAAAAAATATGGTAGGGAGAGTCCCTAAAGCAAAAAGTGGATTGGGACATTCAAGAGAAATATGTAAAACCAATAATCTCCACTATGCTAGAACAAATTTATAATGAATTTAAATAAGTACAGCTGGTGTGTATCCAAAAACAGATATCACAATCATTTTAAGCCACTTATAGGTGCTGAAAACAGTCCTTAGTATTAAACAGATTTAATAGTACATTTTTAACTGCAAGACACATTTTGTAAAGCATTTTTGGTAATGAAGGACATTTTAGAACCAAAAGGAAAAAAAAAACCACAAGAGCAAAATGACAAACAAGTGTTGAATCGAATTGCAGAAATAAGCAAAAGGTCAAACAACATTAAGAGATAAAACACATGACAAGCAATAAATGCATCAGAATTAGATCGTAATTAAGAAAACCTACAGGGAAAAAGAGAAAAGAAAAGAAAGGAGGGGCTGCGGCCTCTGTTAGTATTCAAAGTTCTGCAATATGCAGGTCTGCCTTAAGGCCATCTGTGGTACGTGGTGTTATCATGTGATCATTCAGACCCCAATACCACAGCTCAGAAAGATGTTGGGAATAGTCGGCCTAACTAAGATGGTCTGAATTCCTACTAGAGTCCCTCACAGGGCCGCAGGATAAGATAGGTACAGAGATGAGGAGGTTTTACTTCCACTCTGAGGAAAGGCACTAGTCAAGACTGGTTTGAGGGTAAAAGTGCCAGAAGGCACATATGGGCAATTTGCACCAAAATCTGGATTGGCCCATAAACCCTCCTTCGATGTCGGCACTGGAATCATCGAGGGAGACTTGCAAGGGGAAGTACAGATGGTCTCCTTTAACCTGAGAAACCTTACCTACCTCATAAACTCCGGCCTTCTCATGGCGCAACTGGTCTGTGAGAAGATTCCAGTAGCAGAAATGAAAGCGGTACAGACCTGGGAGAGACTGAACCAGCTGAAGCCGGGTTTGGGGAGATGATGGAGACTCAGCAAGATGACTCCCAGATGCAGGGAGGTCCAAGGCCCGCATCAAAGGAATTCGCTGAAGCAAAGAGAGCAGATTCACTTCTGGAACAAGCCCGCAAGAAGGCAGCTTTCCAAGCTGGGAGCCGAACTCTGAAGACAGCCCATTTCATTGACAGTATGGGGCTCCTGTAGCGGAGGATATTACTTATTATGGAAGTGGCTCATGTCAACCTGATGGCGGGACACCTAGGCCTGGAGAAGCCACTGAAGACCCTCCACAGGCGCTGTCAAGCAGTCCTGTGTGACATGCCATAGCTGCCAAAAGACCTCACCCGATGACGTGCCTGGTCCCCCCCGCCCCATCACCTCCCATCAGCACGATCCATTCTGCCAAAAGGGCAAGAACACTGTGGGGCCACTGGGATCCTCAGGGAGTTTTAGGGGTGGGGTCGAAGGGGTGCGTTTGCTAGTGTTTCATTGAAAAGGAAAAGTCATTTTTTGGAGATAATTAGAAAAGCTACATTAACTGAAAATGACTACATTTGAGTGCAAGGGGGGATGCTTGACTTTCTCAACCACAGATTGTGTCTATTTGACGTGTTGCCTTTTTTGTTTAATCATCTATTTCACAGCTCTAGTGAACCTTTATGTAACCGAGGCCTGTTGGAAAAATTTACATTTGCAGTTCACAAATTATATATTTCTATATTTGTTCTACTTCAGCGTATTCGTTGGTCCAGTTTAAAATAAATAGTACATATTGTAAGTATGCCTTTGCGATTAAACAAATACGTGTTACATGCACATAGACACGTCAATATAGTGAAAGCAATGCTCAAATTATCCACAAGATGGCGACACAGCCTCACTATTGCAGCAAATGTATTTTATCATATTGTACGACTTCTGTAGGACGCTGTTAGGAATTATTTCACACTCAATTGCAGGTTGCCACGATAGAGTAAAGGACCTAAGGTTGCAGTTATGAGTACATTAACCGTTTAGTAGGCAAACTGTGAGAATTAATGTATTAAATAACCCATGCATGTCCACCGTATGTGTACAGTAAATAAAAACCTTCTAGGCCCATTCTAGAGTTCACCATTATTTTGTCAATCATGCCCTCTCTGCCTCACACCTTTCATCCTTTTGCCTGACTCATTTTTTCATCCAAACCCGTCATTTTAAGCTTTTTAGCCACCTTTTCTTTCCATCCATGTATTCCTATTTTAACCGCCCATTACCTCGTGTGTTACCCTCAAAGACATCCATAGTGCTCCGTTGCCCCCTAGCAAGATGTGCGCTATAGAGCACTTAAAAATACAAATCCACCCCCCTTCCACGCTTTTGACCGTTCTTGTTCTGCTCAACATTTCATCCTTTCTCTAGTCACACACTTCTAGGGCACCTTCCTCCTCCATCCATCTCGTTCACATTCCCACCCCCTTTCCACACACAGCTCAAGGCCACGATCCCCCTTTTAACCACGCAGTCCTGCATTTTCTCTTCCCCTTCCTCTAGAAGGTGGAGTTGGTTGCTTTCTCCCTGCTTGCCTTTCTCTCTTTTTCCGCGCATTTGATTGGCGTTGGTTTCCTGAGCTCGCATTCCACTCACAGCAGCAGCAGGAGCCATAGTTATGGACTCTGACCTGCTCTCCAGCCCCTCCCCCCCCTACCAGGCCCTATACAGCTCAACGCTTGTGTCACGTGGTACTGTAGCCTCCCACTGACGTAAGACCCTGCCCGCCTTCTGTCCTCTGTAAACTCCTTGTGCCCTTTTCATGGTTGTGTGCCGTGTCCGAACATTTGCAAATGTCCGGACTGTGAAAACGGGCAACGTCTCTCCGTTAGCTCACAGACCATTATTTAATCCGGATTATTTAATCCACATTTTGTGTGCCTATAAATGATTTTGCCATTGTAAATTTGTTTTTGTTTCTGTTGCCAAAAGTTGAAATCAGCCTTTAGGTAATAATATGGGAACCCTACGAAATTGCACCCTTTTTAAATTGCGTGATTTTCATATGAGGTCAGAATCCCAGGCGAGATTCCTATTTTTCAGCAATGCTGTGCCGTCCACTAGAAGCCTGATATAAGGATGATCTCGCCAAAGTGTGTGCGGGAAAATGTCAAAACGCAAGCAGCCTTCACCACTTGTTGCAAAATCCAAACACTAGCCCCCGGCCTAACTTCTCCCCAGCACTTCATCTCGAAATGTAATGCTTCAACCCCAATACCCTGCCATTCACGAAAAAATGCCCTCAGGGAAACTTGTATACTCTGGTAAAAGCGCCCAGTGCCTGTTCAACTCGAGGAGAAAACACTCAGGGAATTCAATGCTGCCCCCAAAACAAAATGGCGGTAGCAAGTTTACAAAGCAGCAAAGAATGACTGAAAGAAGACATTCAAACAGGGGTGGACTGGGAGCCAAAAGAGGCTCTGGAAATTATTTTCAGAGTGGCCCCATATTACACATTTTCAGCAAACCCAACCCTTTTCCAATGGGAAAATGTGCAAATACCACACAAGAGGCCGAGGGTGTGAAGGTTTACCGGGAAATCTCCAGAGTTCGCTAAAGGCCTGTCCACCCCTGCATCCAAACATGCTCTACTGTATTTTTAGTTATGGGTTATGATTGAGTGACTGCTTGTGGAATTTTCAACTCAGATGTATAATGTTGAACTACATTTGGATCTTCTAAACTATTTCAGGATAATATAGCGTGAAATAGAAAAAAATCTGGTCATTACAAGGCTTCTAAACATAGAAAGGGGACTATGGTGGCGCTCACTGCATATGTTATGTTATGTTAATTTGTCTTATACCGCACACCGTTACCATTGGGGTGGTCTCCAGGTGCTCACATGGCTCTGAAAGAAAGAGGGCGAGGTGGATTAGTGAGGGAACAGTGATAAGATGGATCCCAAACAAGGAGAAACTGGTGTCTGCGTGTGTTGATTGCGTGCACTGGCTTGTTGCATCCGCATGGGTAAGGCCCAGTGTCTGGGTTGTTTGTTGTATGTGAATGTTTTCTAAATTGAGTGTGTCTTTGTGTGTTTCATGTGTAGTTTGGCTGGTAGTTTGGCTGTGCCCACTGGCTTGTTGCATTGCTATCTTGAGTGTGTGTTTGTGTGTTTCATGTGTAGTCTGTATGGTAGTTTGGCCGTGCGCACTGACTTGTTGCATCGCTGTGTTGAGTGTGTGTTTGTGTGTTTCATGTGTAGTTTGGCTGGTAGTTTGGCCGTGCGCACTGACTTGTTGCATCGCTGTGTTGAGTGTGTGTTTGTGTGTTTCATGTGTAGTTTGGCTGGTAGTTTGGTTGTACACACTGGCTTGTTGCATCCGCAAGGGAAACGTCCAGTGTCTGGCTTTTTTGTTGTAGGCGCTTGTTTGTTATGTTGGGTGAGTGTTTTTGTGTGTTTCTTGTGTAGTTTGGCTGGTAGTTGTGGTTGTGCGCACTGGCTTGTTATATCCGTAAAGGTAAGGTCCAGTGTCTGGGATAGTTAGTTGTATGCGGCTGTTAGTTATGTTGGGTGTGTGTTTGTGTGTAGTTTTGCTGGCCCGTAGGCCGTGTATAGTACTTGGGAGGAGAGCAGGAGTTGGGTGGTTACTGCATTGGTGTCTCTCAACGTTCTTCTAAGTATGAGCTCAGAGCTCATCCAGCACTCAATCAGGTACCCCTTGACAACCCCCCTCCTCCCCCACTCCCCCAGGAGGTAATCATGTCAGTTTGGCCCACAATGAAGGAGGTTCTCCCATCTCTGAATGCCGAATGCATTAACACATGGAAATGACTTTGCATCCACTTTTGTCAGCTGGGATCAGGAGCAGGGGCATCTGCAATGTACAGAAGGGCCTTTGAATGCTTGTCGTGTTGAATGGTGCTACTAGTACCTATATGTATGTTAGGAGACAATTAATATATGAGTGTTAGCCCAGACACTAATGTACGAATGAGGTCAGGCCATTCAGCATTTGGCCTCTTTCCTGATCAATACTTAAAGGCATAGTTTACCTTTGTGATTTAGGTGACCTGAACATCTCATATAAATGGGTATCCCACAAAAGCGTAAATGTTGGACTTTTCTGAGCTATCCGATTCTAAGAAAATCTGGGCACATTTTAACTCTTAGGAAAAACCTTTATCTATAAAACAATCACGTGTCACTTTAAATGGGGCTGATATCTAGATAAGAACAGCTCTCAAAGATGTTCAACTATCAAAAACAACTTTCACCCTAGTTGGGTCTCATTAGTGTGATATAGATATCCTACCTCATGGGGCAAAGGACTACTGGTGGAGCATTAAATGAAACCAAAGCCTGGATATAATAATAATAATAATAAGAATAATAAGAATAATAATATGTAATTACACAAATCACAGAACAATCTCCTCAGTCATGTCATTATCCTAAAAGACCACATCAGAAGTGACATCTTTCTTTCTTGCAGATGTAATCATTTTATTTGGTGTGGCTCATCCTAGGCTAGGAATCTTAAACCTTTGGATCTTCAGATGTTTTGGACTAAAAGACCCATCACTCATTGCTAATGGTGAGGGATCATGGGATCTGCAGTCCAACACTGGAGAGCAGTCCTGAATAAAGTCACCCTTAGAACAACAAGATTGGTGAACACTGTTATTTTGACTGTATTTTGAAGTTTTATTTCTTTTTTATTTTTTGTTTCGAAGAGCTTAGAACTTCTTTGTGAAGCTGCTGCACTAAGGTTCTTTTCCTCAGGCTGATCAGAAGAGGATTCAAATTTTTAGTCGAGTATGAACCTTTGTTTGTGTGCGCTAAGATTTGATGTTGTTAGTTTCTGCCTTTAGATTCACAATTCACTTGTTTGTTTGGTGTAAACATTTGAATCAAGACTCCTTGTTTATTTTTGCAAAATTTGGTTTTAATGGTTGTCCAAAAAACAAAATATCTTGCCCTCTACACGTGTTTCACTGCCATTCCATCGTGTGGCAGATCCTCAGGAGGGATAATCACATTTTGGGCTTAAATTAAATCCAAATTTGTTGTATATTGTAGTTTCCTGTAATAATTTCAGCACGTTTTGTGCTCAAAAGATATTTTTTGTCCTATTTTGTTTCCCTACTTAAAGAAACTTTGGGTCTCACCAAAGTTTGCTAGTTCCAGATGGCAGAACCTTCATTTCTGGTGGTTTCCCAATTGTTATTCCTTTTGCAGGAGGAGCGGCATGCTAACTGTCTGCTTCCTGGTTCGGTGTGTCTTTCCCGACTTCAGACAACACTGGAGAGCAACACGTTTCAGACCCCTGTCCTAGCACAACTGTATTATTGTGTATAGAAACCTCTCCTTCTAATCCTGTATTCTAACTTCATTTTAATTCATACATCCAATAAAACAAATATACAGTGCAACACATTCATAAACTGTACTGTTATCAATCATCAGTGTGGTATTTGAATGCAACCCTTTCGTATGTGATGTAAAATGTCCTAACATGTTTCAGTGAAGAATAAGTGATGGATATTCTTCAGGGTAGCTTCTGCTGTGTACAAATGGAGACAATACGCTAGAGTGAAAGCAGAACAAGTGGTGTCACTATCATAACTTTGGGAATATGTATTTAACATATGCATATACATTGGTGCTTACCAGATATCAACCACTATATATCGTAATTAAGGACTGCACATGCTTTAACTTATAATGTTTGCGTCTCTTACTGCCCTTTTGCGCAACAGAGGAGATTTACAGTCTTAGGCCCTCATTACGATACTGGCACTAAACCATGGCGCTATTAGCACCATGGTTGGTGCTGGTATCGTAACGAGTCCGCCAATGTTCAATGGGGAATTACCACCCCATTCCAAGGTTGGCGGGGTGGTAATTCCCCATTGAACATTGGCCCTTCCCCATTCCCATATTTGCCCCATTGGGCTCAATGGGACTGGGGCAGGCGCTAAGTACGGTACCGCAAATTGCGGTACCGTACTTAGCACCAAGGTCCCTTTGCGGGTCCCTACTTTAACGGCTGGTCTAGACCAGCCGTTCAGGTCGGGTCCTGCAAAGGGACCTCGTAGTAAGGTGCTAATGGGTTAACGGCGCCGCAGCCTTTTACGGCGCCATTAACCCATTAGCGCCAGGGTCGTAATGAGGCCCTTAATCTTAAATCCTATACTCTAACACTGATATGAAGGAGACCACTCTTGTATTCCCCCTCAAAGTCCAGCATCAGGTTCCGGCTGTGTGTACAGCATCCCACGAGGTCCTTCTGTATGTAGATGCACGCTGCTGTATTCCGTCTGCAGTGGAGCAAGACTGCCTTTATTTTATGGGTATATGTACCAGTGAAATGAAGTCATGTGGACCGCCTCTCTGATCTGGACCTTACAGATGTCGTTCAACAGGACTTCCGTATGTCACCTATCGTTAGCGTTAATAAGGTCTGGTGCTCGATCAACCATCTTCTATTTGGGGGTAAAGTAGCCCATACTGTTAACAATAATGAGCAACAATAAGCTCCATGAAGCAGAATGGAGGTCTGACTATCTGAAACATATCAGCAAACTGTGGTGGGTAAACCCTCTGTTGTCTGAATCCCTTCTGGGTTAGTGTTCTCTGAGTCGATGAGTGAGAAGGCAGCAGCATGCCACATGCAACAAACTCATGCTCTTCGCCTCCTGACGCTTCTATAGGTTTGTGGTAGCGGTCTCGCCTGGCAGTGACTGAGCGCTGCAACCATGGAGGGATACTTGATGGTGCTGTGCAAAATTAGATTGGGCAGATACGCGGCCGACCTTGGAGTATTTCTTCTATCGCTCATTGTCACTCTGGTGCTCAGTGGTGGCAATAGTTGCGGACCCCAGTTCACTGTATCGCGCCGGCGACGTCCCTTTTATATTGGTGCTCAATGTTCCCCACCAAGAGGTTACCAATGGGAAATATTTGTAGAATGTCAGCAGGAAAAGGCCTTTTATAGTCCTGCAGGACAGAGGACAAAACTATCAAAGCAAGGGGGCTCATGCTCATGGAGGCGTAATGTAAAAATAAATGCGCAAAAATCACGTGTAAAACTTGTACCCATTGTAACGTCCCCTTTCCATTGTTAACGCTTGGGACGAGCTCGCCCAGTCCCCTTTCTGTCATTATGTTGTGGGTTGTAACACACGTGTTGTTATGGGTGGAGCTCCCGCCTGTGCGCCAGTTCACGCTAGAAGATTAAACGAGTAACGGTATATTCAAGTGTCTCCTTGTTTTATTGATGTGCGCCGTCATTGGGATTCATAATCTATTGCAACGTCTGCATTCACAACCTAACACGCATTTATTCGATGTTACCCCTCGTTTTCATGCAGTATGGCAGAGAATGGGGCAGAGATCATGATTTTTGATCCCTCACCTTCCTCAGTGCCACACAAAGGCGGCGGCACTTCCTCCAGCATGGCATTTTCATGTTGGAGTAAGTGCTGCGGGTTCTCATGTAATCCACCTGGTTTTTACACCAGCAAAAGCGAAAAGCAGGCAGATTCCATAGGAGCCTGTCCTGAATGCCGCCTGCAGTGCCTAAAGGGCTGGCATCATTTGTCCAAACTGCAAACGCAACAGGTCCCTTCACTCGTGGACTTCGAACACGAGCGCCAATATTTCTGAAAGGGCTCTGCTTTCATTTTCAAGGGAATCACAAATCTCACTCAGGGAGGGGAGGAAGATGGACCAAACGTTCCTCAGGTAGTCCTGCTGGAGCCATTCACCCCCTGATCTAGCACACACAGTGTGCACAGTCACAACGTACACCCCTTACATTGAATTACAGCAACTATGGAGGCACGAGACGTTAATGGATATTCAGAAATGACGGATTAGTTTAAGTGTGATGTTGCAAAGCATTATTTCATGTCGCTCGTTATTTTTCGTGCCTAGATATGTTGGCCTTCGCTGTCACTTCCTTCGCGTGTCCATAGATAGTGCCAGGAGCTACTTGGGATGCATGAGATCTTC
This sequence comes from Ambystoma mexicanum, assembly GCF_040938575.1. Lineage (NCBI taxonomy): Eukaryota > Metazoa > Chordata > Amphibia > Caudata > Ambystomatidae > Ambystoma > Ambystoma mexicanum. The sequence continues at coordinate 770,345,200 of NC_090935.1, forward strand.
GAAAGGTTGCACCTTTGCTACCTCCTCTTATTGCCTCCATTTGCAGCGTATGAATCCGCGTCAATGCCACCAAGACTTCGTATCCCAAGGCAGGACCCTGAACAGCTTTAAATGTAGCTAATCTCGACACTGCTGCTTCTTCCCTCAACAGTAACGTGCATCGTGGGAGCCTGGCGTGGACAATAATCATCCCTTCAAACCGCAGACTGAATCCGCACCCACAGCTGGGCTGGGCTGTTCCTCTTTAATTTTCGATGCAGAGATCTGCTACTTTTCCCTGGATGACTTTATGCTATGTTAGCTCCTAGGTGAGTGCGAAAAACAACAAGTCAGTTTGCTTGGATCTCTTTTCCCTGCTGGCGTAAGCCTACATTATGAACAAGCCGCTGGCTGCGCATGTCATCCCGGTATAAGCCTGCGTTGCGAACAAGCCGCTGGCTGCAGGGGAGCCGACTTATGAATTTCTGGGGGGGGGTGGGGCAAATACAGGAAGTGACATCACTGGCAGTTAGGCAGTTATATGACCGCAAATTTGCATGTAGTCGCCAACTTGGTGCAACGGCGCGCGGAGGGGGCGGGTGTTGGCGCGCTCAGCGCAGAACAGTGGAATCATTGGCTAGCATGCATTGCATATACTAAAGTCAAGAAAGAAGGAGATTTGAGCCTTCAAGTTGCATTCCAGTAAGACATCACTGCCCCTACTCCACCGCTCTATAATCGTCCAGCAACACAACTACGATGGGAGAATGAAATGCTTGCTAAACAGAAGGTAAGAGCTGCAAGGTGGAGTACCACCACCACCACCAAAAAAAAAGTTCCCAATTCAAGGGAAACAAGAAGTAAAGACGTTTCCCGATTAAAAACTACCAAGCAAGACGTGTGTGGTGCCATAGTTCAGTAAAACATCAACAATTCAAACTTACAATAGTGCTGCTGTAGATTGGCCAGCCACAAGTGACATTTGCTAAGATGTTACCTCTGGGTAACAAGGTAGAGTTAGGGATGTAGCTTAATCTTAAACCTTTTAGTGGACACATCAGATGTGCTGCTGAAGTATAATGCAATCCTGGCTGAAGTATAATGCAATCAAGTGTGGTTTCAGACTTGAGGGGGAAGAGTGTTAACTGCTTTTAACATTGTAGTTTACCAGAAATTCTGGTAAAGTAGTGTACAAAGTTAAAAAGCAGTTACCCAGGCTCACCCTGCACCCAGGTGATGTTTGGGACTGATGGAAACACTCGCGTCTAAATGTTGTAGCCATGGTTGTCTCCATGTTTTAAAACTCCCACATCCGGGTTTTCAACATTCATTTGAAACACCCCTTATTCAAAAAATGACGGAGTCAGTAAAAAAGCCAATGCTGAAAAGCCTATTTCGCACAGGTAGTAAGACCCAAAGGGTAAGAGCGACTGTAAAGCAGACCATGGCAATGTTGGATACTCCAGGATTACCTTCAGTCAAAATTCACCCACTGCAATGTTCCTAAATTCAGATTGCAGAGTAGTGTCCGACTGGACCTCAATCAGCTCTTCCTGGGCATCAAATGGATGATGCACCACCTCCTCTCCCAGAAAAGTCTGCATCACCCAGTCATTAATGCCAGCATTTACTTCAGGGAAGTATTCATCAAAGCTGGACCTTAATGTTGCTAGGTGGCTTGCCCAGCTCCAACTGTTCTTTTGCAAAGGTCTAGCTTCCTCTTGAAGGCAAATACCTTTTTATGAATTCTTTCCTCTGTGTTCTCATGTCCACAGGCATGCCCCCAAAGGTGGGATTGGGAGTTTCAGGGGTAGTGAGTTCTAGTGGCCTTAGTTTCCTTTATAAAATACACAAATCACTTAGTATGTCAACCAGACAATGTATCATTGTGTACAGTTTAAAGGGGGCCACCTGACCCAAAGCAGCACACTAGGAGATGTATTTTGGAACAATCAACATTGTAAACACACCTCTAGTTTAGATTGTAAAGAGTGCTTGTGCTGCAAATACAAGCACCCAGTTAATAAAGTCCAGACTTAAAACACTTGATCAGCATTCAGTGAGTAAAATAACCTTATAAATATAAAATGCAGCTTTGCATAAAATTAGAGAATTTTGGGATTATCAGGCACTGGCAAGCGGGCTCTGCTGTTGCTGTGGGAGAAGTGAGACTTGCAGTGGCGACAAATAAAAGGTTAATAGCTGCCATTTATCACAAGATGGCAGGCCAGCATAGATCTTAACCACTGAATGCCCACTGAACAGCTATAAACCCTTCTATGGCAGCAAGAGGCTGATGTAGAGGAACCAGTGATAGAAAGCAATGAGGTAATTATACTGTAACATATCCCGTGGGAGGTGATGCCCCCCCAAGACTCAGTGAAGGCCCATCGTGTCAAAAGGTTGAAAAGTCCTGCCGTCTCAGTCCCCACAGTCCGAACTTCCCCCCCGCTTAGAGTGGAAGCAGTCTGCAGCATAAGCTTGTAATGCGAATCGCACATTTTAAGCGTCAGGACAAAAAGCAGAGAATTGAATACATTGCTGAGGTAAATGAGTTCTGACTGGCAACACTGGTAATACCGTATAGAGCCACATTATCGCACCGCCCAACTATGAGTTTGAGGGCAAAAGTGGAGGAAAATTTCCTCCACCATACCGCCCAAAATAGAACAATTTGGGATATTACCACCAGCAAAATTACTGCCAGCAGTAATACCGCTGAAATCCACTATGGAGTCCTATGGACTCCAGTTAATGGGGACTAACACTGCCTACCACCACTTGTAATCCGGCAGTAATACCGCCAGACCAAGTGGCAGTAATGGTAGTACAATTTGGTGGTATCTCGGCAGATTTACAGGCCACACAGGGACATCACCTCTCTCCATGTTGTCTTTTATTATAAAGTGGATTACCAGGTCTCAGACCTGGAAGATACCCCTGTCTCCTCAGGTGACTCAGACCCCTACCATTCCATCCTACATAAACTTGATGCCCCCAGGCTGTTCTTCTAGTCTACTTTTATTCTACCCATGTAGATCCAGGAACGTCATACTCCTGTTACTTTCATGGATTATTTTACTTCCTGTTCCTTAAAGCCAGGGGTCTTACACATGTGGCTCTCCAGATGTTTTGGACTACGACTCCTATGATCCATCACCATTGACTATGCTGGCTGGGGCTGATGAGCATTGTAGTCCAACACATCTGCAGAGCTAAAGGTTGCAGAACCCGGCGTCCAAGCAGAGGCCTGGAACTCCATACTGCCACAAGCACCTTATCATTTGACTCTGGCTCTGAAATAGAGACCTTATGCCGGCCCTTTACCCACAAACACTGGTGTTAATATTATACCTTGGAGCTGCATGTGTTAATAGCACTAGTGCAAGAAACGTTCAGGACGGGTGGTAAAAAGACTTCTGTGGGTCGTATGCGGCCTATGAGTTCGCAGGGTTTGGTTGACCAGGGAATAGCACATGAGGCATGGAGTTGGGACAGGATGGCAGGTTAGCTGCTGGCATCCTTTCAGGTGGCAACCGTAAACCCATGAAGAGGGAGCGGAGATGTGCTGTGCTTCTTTGCCCCCCTGATTCTCTGATTTGTCAGAGCTACATTTTGAAAGCCTCTCTCTGAATGGAGCATGAGTGCATTCATCTCTCAGTTGACTCACACAGTTATTGTTCTGTCTGCGTCTTTCATTTGTTATAAAACAGCACCCAAGGTTGGTGGCTCTCAGGGAGTAGGGAGCCTGGGACTCTCCAAGGACAATGAACTGGCAGCCAGGGGTTTTAGCAATGCGCTACTTTTGTAAACAAAATTAACCCCCAAAAAATCTTTTTTGTGTGACTGCACCAGTAAATCATCAAGAATCGATGACTGGGAGAGAGGCTGCAGGAGAGCGATCCCTCCCTAATTTGTATGGTACAGTAGCACAGATAGGAGAAAGAGGTTGGTTGGCTCTCGACTGACATCTACCTGTTCAGTAGCACACCTTGGAGTGGGTAGTTGAACTGGCTTTGGGGTCCCCGTTTCTCAGTGCTAGCATACTCTTGAGGGCATACTTTTTTAATGAACATTTAATTGCAACTGTATGTGTATACCAAGTGCTTAATTTGTAAAACAGTAGGTGCCTGTGCCCAAATATTTTGTAGCACTTCTGTGACACTTGGGCAGTTCCACACCACTGCTGCCACCCAGGGTCGGACTGGGACAAGAAATAGGCCCGGTCACCCAAAAAATAGTGGCCCACCCCTCGCCTCAAAAAAGTGGCCCACCCCTCGCCTCACGACACTTGACCTCTGATGATATCACCGGAAGTGATGTAATTTGACCCCACACCAAAGTGACATCCCGGGAAGCGATGAAACACAACCTTTCACCCCTTGACAAAATAGGAAGTGGCTTCAAATAGCATTGTTCCTAAGTAAACTACACTATGAAAAATATGGTTATGATTTCACTAAGGTGATATACATTTCATACAAGAATGGATCACCATACGTATCATTAATATCTGTGTGTGTAGATCCATATTGTCGAATTAATGTGACTCCAAGCAGACGTCCACGGCCACATGATAATATGGTATTATATAGCACTTACCCTTAAGCTTTTTTTTATAGAACAAATATGCATACAATATCAGCCAACCTGTGTTGGTGCTTATATAGACCCAAGAAGGATGAAAGGTTTTTGAAGAATAAAAAATGAAAAAATAAATTTGAAAAAAATGAATTTTTCCAATTTTTTTTTTCAAACCGGCCCAAGCATGGCCTGAAACCGGCCCTTACTCCCCAGGGACGATTTCGGCCCGGCCAGGGGCCAATCTGACCCTGCTGCCACCACCCATAGTGTGACAGAGGCCTGGTCTTTGTGGGGCCTCAGGCTCCATTAGGAGCCTATTCATGAAGACAAAAAAAAGCAAACACATTCTTTTGCCGTGATGACCATCATCAAGGCAAAAGAAGGTGTTCGCTTTTTCTTTTGTCTTCATTAATAGGCTCCTAATGGAGCCTGAGACCTCACAAAGGCCCGTCCCCTGTCGCACTAAGCATGTGTGGCAGGGGCCATGGATCGGGCTGCTGCTTGTTAATGAAGCAACAGCCCGATCCTTAGCGGGGGCATCCTAATGCCATTCACCTCCCCCCCACTGCACCCCCACCACCCAACCAACCCTTAGTCCAGCTGTCGTGTAGGCCGGCACCACCCCCCTGCCCCTCCCCCCGCTCCCCCCCCACCCTTTCTCCCGTGCCGGCCTTCCCTCCTCCACATTCCCTGAGCAAGCAATAATAGGCAGAGACAAATTGTACGATTGGAAGTGTTAATGCCACAGCAGCTTTATTTTGCATAAAGTCTTGGAGTTATCTTACATACGATCCGTAATTCACCACACCACAGGTTCTTCTACTCCGTGTGAGGTTACCTAGGGTCGCCCCCTCCCCCCTCTCCGTCGGCATCGTGCGGACGCCTCCGGAGTACCCCGGCCCTGTCTATCTTCTCTCTACCCCGTGTTCATCTGTCGTTGATTTCCACTTGCCCCCATCGATATCGTTTAGTTCTCCTCTTAACTTTGGTCCATTGACCCAAATGCAGCTCTGCCCGCCCCCTCCCCTCTCTGCGTCCCCAAGGTCCCCTTCTATCTACCGCAGGTCGCCCCTTGGCGCCGTGCGACTGGCAAATTCCTATACAGACACCACCGACAGTGTCCCAATGCATCTCATACATACACCGGGCCGGCCCCGACCTCCGGTGCCGACCCACCACTTTACACCGGGCCGGCCCCGACCTCCGGTGCCGACCCACCACTTTCTCCCTGCCTAAAAAGTCATCGTCCTGCGATGTCCATATGTACTAGTGTCCCATACTACTATGACTCACAGTCCCACCTTCTTCTCTAGCACAGCCTCTACTCGAGACCCTCATCCCCAAATTCCTTCCCCCCCCGGAGGGCTTCCCCTTGTATACCTTTGTTGTATTTTTGAGCTTCGTTCTTTTGATCCCCCCCCGCCCCTCTCCTTTGGGTTTGGAATGGTTTCCAAGACCCCTATCTCCCTCCCCTTTTTCCCAGGGCCTCCCCTGAGTCTAGTACTCCTGGGGCACCGTAAGATCTAATCTGTTGGCTGTGCATTCCCCTATGGGCCTGACAGCGCTTTGCTACAGGGATCGCAATGTAACTCCGCCGGGCGACCTGAAAAGGAAGCAAAATTCATTACAACACATTTCTTCATAAAGGGAGGGCGGGTGGGAAAATGCTTCTTCGTGGACCACACGTGGCGGGGGCAGGAAACCGGGGGAAGAGATCGTTCGTGAAACGATCCTACCCTTTTGTAGGGTCTTCCCCCCCCCCCGGCTTCCTGCTCCCCCCAGCCCCCCCCAACCAATCCCAGGTACCCCAGCCACTTCCGGGGCGGCCCCCTCCCCCATCTGCCCCCCCCGTGGTCCTGAGTTAGCCCCTCCTCCCGTGCCCCCGTGGGCCGCCTGGAAGACCAGGCACGGGGGCGGAGTCTCTGGCCCGGCAACCCCCACTAAGGGGCAGCGCCTGCCATGCCGCGTCCCGCGGCGCATTCGCCCGCCGTAGCGGGGGCATCCTAATGCCATTCACCTCCCCCCCACTGCACCCCCACCACCCAACCAACCCTTAGTCCAGCTGTCGTGTAGGCCGGCACCACCCCCCTGCCCCTCCCCCCGCTCCCCCCCCACCCTTTCTCCCGTGCCGGCCTTCCCTCCTCCACATTCCCTGAGCAAGCAATAATAGGCAGAGACAAATTGTACGATTGGAAGTGTTAATGCCACAGCAGCTTTATTTTGCATAAAGTCTTGGAGTTATCTTACATACGATCCGTAATTCACCACACCACAGGTTCTTCTACTCCGTGTGAGGTTACCTAGGGTCGCCCCCTCCCCCCTCTCCGTCGGCATCGTGCGGACGCCTCCGGGATACCCCGGCCCTGTCTATCTTCTCTCTACCCCGTGTTCATCTGTCGTTGATTTCCACTTGCCCCCATCGATATCGTTTAGTTCTCCTCTTAACTTTGGTCCATTGACCCAAATGCAGCTCTGCCCGCCCCCTCCCCTCTCTGCGTCCCCAAGGTCCCCTTCTATCTACCGCAGGTCGCCCCTTGGCGCCGTGCGACTGGCAAATTCCTATACAGACACCACCGACAGTGTCCCAATGCATCTCATACATACACCGGGCCGGCCCCGACCTCCGGTGCCGACCCACCACTTTACACCGGGCCGGCCCCGACCTCCGGTGCCGACCCACCACTTTCTCCCTGCCTAAAAAGTCATCGTCCTGCGATGTCCATATGTACTAGTGTCCCATACTACTATGACTCACAGTCCCACCTTCTTCTCTAGCACAGCCTCTACTCGAGACCCTCATCCCCAAATTCCTTCCCCCCCCCGGAGGGCTTCCCCTTGTATACCTTTGTTGTATTTTTGAGCTTCGTTCTTTTGATCCCCCCCCGCCCCTCTCCTTTGGGTTTGGAATGGTTTCCAAGACCCCTATCTCCCTCCCCTTTTTCCCAGGGCCTCCCCTGAGTCTAGTACTCCTGGGGCACCGTAAGATCTAATCTGTTGGCTGTGCATTCCCCTATGGGCCTGACAGCGCTTTGCTACAGGGATCGCAATGTAACTCCTCCAAGACTCTCTGCGGGCTGCCGGCGGCAGAGAGTTCCCCCATTTTTTCCCTCCTGCATCTCATACCCTCCCCCGTGCCATCGTGGCCAGTACTCGCCAACATGTTTAAGTATGGATAGAGGAGACCGATTCCTGAAACCTTGACTGGCCCCACACTGGTGTTTGACCCCTTTAACGAGAGCGGATGCTGCCCTTTTTATATCCACCTCCGGTGGTTAAAGTGTACGAAAAGAAGTAGTAACAGTGCTGCTACTGACGTGTAATTCATGTAGCGCCATAATCCAACGCGCTTTACAGAGCACATATTACATGCAATATCCCCCAACCGTATTTGGTACGACATTAACCAACCTGCATACTGCTGTGACTGTTTGCAATGTTCATCATTTATACCTGCGCACCTCGTGTCTTTTTTCGCTTGGGCGCTTTACCCCGTTACCTGCGTAGGCCCCATAACCATGAACGTGTTACCTAAACATTTTCATCGCCGAGTTGTACAGGGCCAATCGGGGCACCCTGCCATAAATGGCCCCTTCCGGCAGACGCCATTACCCACGAGGCATCGCGAACTCTTAGTCACCCCCTTGTATCCTCGCACCTCAGACCCACTACACCCCGGTGCATTCTAAATTTGATGCTGTGCCCCATTCCGTCCCCTTCATTCCCACCGCTGTAAAACATCTGGTGCCAAGTTTCCTAATCCATGGACATGGGATTATAACACCGGATAAGCCCATTAGGAAGCACACCCCGTGGAAGGAAAAGCCACCTTAGCAAGAAATGGATAAACTTACCGCAGGTTGCCCCGCTACACCCAATGATGGGCAACTTGCTGGCTAAAACTGCCGAACCCAACCGGGCATGGTGCTGCCACCAGCAAACTAAGCCAATCCTGCTAGCATCTCACTGAATTACAGCACGTGGCGCACCGGCCTTTAGGTTAATAGACACACTTGGCGCAGAGGCCATTAATTTAGAAAATCACCAGCCCCATATACTCAAAATAACTCAATGTGGCGCGCGCCCATCCAACTTGTTACACACGTGCTGCCTAAAATTGAAAACACCCGTTAGTCGCGCGTTGGCCATCAGAACTGCTGACAACATGCTGCATTACCTTGCGAAACGACCGTACGCTGCGGGGCGGCCATCGCAATTGGGAAAAAACCTGCTGTGTTCACCTGAAACAAGCTAACCTTTGCACGGCGGCAATCTTACTTAACCAGAACATGCTGTGCGCTCGATTTAAACCACTAAAACGTGGCGGCCATCCGATACTGAAAAACATGCAGGGGGACCTTATGAGAACACCCACCTTAGTAACCCTGCCTGAACCATATTCCATTCGCAAAGCGGACGCACGGCTGTACCTTGCACATAAAAACCACTTATCCCTCCATAATCCCGCCGCGTTGCGGCCATTACCTCTACGCTCTATGGGTACCTTGACGCTCCTTGTCCCACCGGAACCGAAAACACCCTTGCCGGAACACTGGAACTTCCGCGCTGCTTCGCACGAACCCGCGCAACGTTCTTTCTTCCTTTGAAGGAAAGCTGTACACCCCTGCTTTAACTCCCCATGTTACCGAAAAGTGTCTTCCCTTATACATGATCACGTGAGACCCCGCGTTAGCCTCCCTGTCTACCGCATCCACAATATTGGGCCCTGCTCCCTGAGCTACCTAACCACTCGTTATCGACATGCCCTCCCACCCGTCAGCTCCTAACAACTGCCGCCATGGGTCAGTCCCTTTTGACATATCATATTGGACTTATATAGGGCTACGGAGACTCATGCATCGGAGCGCTGTTTTTTAATACCCACAGCCTGTGGTGTTCTTTAATCAAACGGCTGCGGTTGGCCCTGCCAGGATCCGAACCTATGTTAGCAAACACTGCACGGATGTCAAAGTGAGCGCTCTCCTCACTGTGCTACCCGACCGGTCCTCTAATCCCTCCTAGCAAACCCAATCTCAGTACACAGCATACTTGCCCTTTAATATGAATTGAAGGGCTCCAGACAACCTATCCTTACCAACTACATGATATTTCCCACCTCCAAAGTGCCCGAACCAGTCGCTAATTAAGCTGTGTGGTAAAGTAAAAGCTAGCGTGCTTCCCTTCCATGCTCAGCCACTTCCCAGCATAGCACATACTGAGGTGTACGGGCCGCCCAGCAGCGAAAATTACCTGCCGCCATCATAGTAAATCATGCACTTAATTACCCTGCGCCAGTGGGGGTACTGTTCCCACACTAGCCCTACCAGGATTCTTACAAGCAGTATCCAAACATCCGTTTAACCGTTGCCCCAAGCAGACTCCCCTTTATTTTGAAATTCACTGTCTCACCCCCAGTTCCATCAATACTGCATGCCGGGATGAGAGGATCCGTATAATCCAAGCCGGACCCTCCACGCGCCTCCGCATGCCTAACCGCACAATAAAAGTGTGGTGGGGGAGGGCGTGCAACATAGAAAATGATGCTACAAACCAGCCTGTCGTGCAATCTCTGCAACATGCCCCATATCCCCTGGCCCGTGTGCCTGCTGATGCCGTTTCCAACGTTGCGACCATTTCTGGCTTAAAATCATGTCAAACCTTGTGTATATGCGTGTTATACAACCCATATCCCTGTAATAAGCACGTGAAATTCGCCAGAAGGCCAGTGTGGTAGACAGTGCCTGAATCATAGCCCCTAAACCAGACGCCATTGGCTGCGAGGGTTGCACCACCACTCGCCGCCCTATCCCAGCACCAAACCATGTACCTATTTCCCCCAGCTCCACGTGCAACATGAATACCGATCACTTTGGGCAATTAAATCAATTAAACTGGAACCTCTTTTACAGCCCCGCCTGCCGTTTTCCATGTCGCGACACCCTTGCACAAACAGGCCCCGGTGCCCCACCTGAGATGAGCTGAATATTCCCAAGCTCTCACAATTATACGATTTGAAGCAGTTAATATAGCTGGGGCCCATGGCGCTACCATGGGAACCTTCAATAAGTGATACAGAAACAAATATTACTCTCGAACCCAAGGTTGGCCTCTTTGCCGCGCTCCATGTGGTCGACTGGCCTGTATCTTATGCTCACGATCCCCCCAGTATCACCCCCCTTGCTCACTCGAGTCCCCCACTGCCCCGCCGTCTCGTTTTCCACCCTCCCACCATTCGCCTGCAGCCGCGAGAAGTTCCCCTGAACAATCCCCAACGCCCATTCCGCATTGCCCTGTGTTCCTGCACCCGTTTTATATATATAATGTTTGTTTTACATGCATTGACCCCTTCTTCTAAATCAGACATCGCGGATCTGCTGACAAAGCGCCCAGTAGTCTACGAAAAAGTGAATTGCGCTAGATTTTTTTTTTTTTTTTGATTGAACCCCGCCCATTTACATTGAGTGTGGCGTGGAATACCTATTACAGTGGCTGATTTTGGTGTGCATCGAAGTTACCCACGTTGAGATCGCCTGGTGGCAGGGGAACCGTGAGTTTATTTTTCGATGCGGCGACGGGTGTTCCCAGCACACACAGACACGCGGAGCTGCGAGTGGGAGGCACGGGGCTTTTCAACAGAAACAAACCTCGATCTCCTCACTTTCCCCAATAAAATCCTTTTTGTGTTTTTAATTCACTGTGCTTCTAAATGGGCCTGCCAAAATGGTAAAATGAGGGCCTCTTTAATCCCAAAATGAGTGCCAAATCAACAGACGAGGAAGGAAAGCAGACGCAGAAACCCCCTGGCAGCGCCAAGTTCGTTATAAACGGCCGCAAGCGCTAAAACGGAGCACGGCACAGGTTAGAAAAGCAACACCAAGTTCTATTTGCAGTGGATTTCCCACCTGAGACTACATCGGAAGGCATTTAATAACACGTATGATGTGCACGTATAATACACGTGCCACCTGCAATGCACACGCCACAGACCGAAGTGTATGTTCCAGTTGTAGTAGGTGCATTTTATTATTTATTTTTAACCGGATTCTTTCAAACTTTGCGGCAGTGACCCGCTGCTTAACCCCTCGGGCCTGGGGGGAGGGAGGGTTTGGGTCAGAGCACCGTAAACTACTTCACCCTTCCCCAGCCGAATACCGCACGTGCCAAATAAACTGATTACCCCCAAACCTCATTATGTGCGCGCACCGCGATCCTGCGGACGCCCCACGCCCCCCCACTGAAGGCCTTACCGCACTTGGCCCCGCACCCCCCAACCCCCCAGCCAAAACAAACATAAACTACCCCCCATAAATGTTCCCAGGTTCTCGCCGATGCCCTTAATGTGGCCCCCAAGCCGACCCCGCATTTCCGACGAGCCCCAGTGCCCCCCACCACGTGTACCCGGCAACCCTCCCTAAGAATTTGTGACCCCTTCTCGACCGTCGCTCACCTTTTTTCTTTTCTTTCTTACCGACTGGAACCGAAACCTGCTGACGCTGGAACCCGGAACACCGACCTCGAACTCTCCACTGGAACCACGGCCACGACTGCAGCCAACACTCTTCCCCCTCCTCCCCCCTTTCCTTTCCCCCCCAGCTCCCCCCCGTCACCACCCCCCCACACTCCTATTCCCCCCCTTCGCCATACGGTGATAAGGTTGCAGCGTTAGGCATGAACAGCTGTGCTAAGAATCAAAGGCATAAACCAACTTCAAGACGGAAGACCACAGAAAGGTGCATAATTAAAGACATGAAAAGGGCATATCCCCAACCGAGATGAAGAAACAAGCCTTGCGATAAACATTTAAAATTCAAAATTAAAATTAGTTTTCTAACCAAGGAAAGAAAGAGCGACCGTAACAACGAGTACATGAGCGACTAACTATTCTCAAGGGGTACCGGAGAACAAACGTTAGAATATTAGTTTGGTGCTCCCGCGTTTGCCCTCCCCTTCCCATCGATCGCCGCAGTGTACCGCCAGCCAATTCCCCTGCTCGCCTCCCGCTCCGGATCCCGACCCGCCAACAAACAAACAACAGCCCCACATCCCGCCTTGCCCCGGCATGCCGTGTAAACGACCCGCCCTCCCGAAACCGCGCGGCAGCCCCTCGCCGCCCGCGTACCCTTCCGAGGGAAAATTGCTTTGAAATTGGAACATTTGTCTAACAGCCCACCATGCCGATTATCTAGTACACCTTCGCTTCTGCCGCTGTTTGCACCAACTCAACAGCAATCTGGCACCACCTTGTTTTCAGCAGAAGCTGAGCATGCGGAACAACAGCGCACTCATATTACTAAGCCACGTGTGATACCTGCTAGCGTATACTGTCCGAGAGCGCATAAAGCAATACCATCTGTGAGTCTAATGCATTTTGCACTTAAGAACTTAATAAAGCTTTGTGACGAAATATATTTACAATCCCAAAAGCACAAATTTTGGTGTCACTTCTGAGTCACCATCCCGATTGCCGCAAATCAAATGGTCCTGATGTACCGAATGTACAGCACATTTCCATTAAATCTGATAAGAGTCCACTGCTAATTGCGAATAATGAGATCACTCATAATTCTTACAACATCGTGAAATCCCCAATGATTTACCCGGCTTGCAACAAAATGATTGCGAACTAGTCTCCGAGGCCCGGCACCCATCCACCTGACTAAGGCAGCCCCGCAACATTGACGCCGGGGGAAAACGGAGAGCGCGCGGGGGCATAGGGGGACACGCAGCCGGGGGCCCGGTACAGCCGCCGGGGGTGGGGATCAGGAAAAGGCCGCAGAGGCTTTGGGCTCTGTCCAACAGGGGTGTGTCGTGGCAGGGAGTAAGGGGGGTGAGGACAGGCAGGGGAGAAAGGGCAACAGCGGAGGGCAGACGTTAACGGGGGGGGGCATAGGGGTGAGGAAGCAAGGAACTGGCCGGGAGTAGTGCGAAGTAAAGGGGAAAGGGCCGCCAAAGCGAAGCGAAACATGTGCAGGCCCCGACCGCACCTCTCCCCCCCACACGGGCCACTACTCGAACTCCCCTCCCCACCGCCACCGGCCACCCACAACCACCACAACCCGTACCCGGACCTGTCCAAGTGCCCACACACTCACCTGCAACTTTACCGCGTTTCCCAAACCGACCGCTGGGGCAGGAACCTTCACCAACGATGCCCGAACTCCTCCACAGGAACTGCTGGAAGCGGACACCGCAACCGCTGCTGGAACAGACGACGGCAGGCGCTTCAGAAATGCTTCTTCGTGGACCACACGTGGCGGGGGCAGGAAACCGGGGGAAGAGATCGTTCGTGAAACGATCCTACCCTTTTGTAGGGTCTTCCCCCCCGGCTTCCTGCTCCCCCAAGCCCCCCCCCAACCAATCCCAGGTACCCCAGCCACTTCTGGGGCGGCCCCCTCCCCCCTCCACCCCCCCCGTGGTCCTGAGTTAGCCCCTCCTCCCGTGCCCCCGTGGGCCGCCTGGAAGACCAGGCACGGGGGGGGAGTCTCTGGCCCGGCAACCCCCACTAAGGGGCGGCACCTGCCATGCCGCGTCCCGCAGCGCATTCGCCCGCCGTTGGTCATTTATCCTTTTTTTTTTTTTACAAACTGTGGATGCGCGCCTCCCCTGGGCATGAGCCTGCGGCCCACCAGAGAGGCGCGCCCCACAGTTTGAATACCATTGCGCCTAAGCCCTCCCCTCCAGGACCATACACCAATGAGTCCTGGAGGGGAGGGCTTATTCGCACATTTTCGCGATCATACCCGGCCGGAGAGAAGTGATGCAGTATCGATGGAAAGGGCCATCGATGCTGCATCACTTCTCTCCGGCCGGGGGGGGGGGGGGACTCAGCCCCGACTTGATTTTGCGGGGGGGGCTTGGGCCCCGGAGCCCCCCCCCGTACTGGGCGCCCCTGGCTGGCTGCCCATGTCATCCCTGTATAAGCCAGCATTACGAAAAGCAGCTGGCTGCGCATGTCGTCCCGGTATAAGCCTGCATTACGAAAACCAGCTGGCTGCGCATGTTGTCCTGGTATAAGACTGCATTACGAACAAGCCGCTGGCGTCGCATGTCATCCCGGTATAAGCCTGCGTTGCGAACAAGCAAGCCGCTGGCTGCCCATGTCTTCAGAGTATAAACCTGTATTACGAACAAGCCACTGTCTGCGTATGTTGTCCCGGCATAAGTCTGCATTGCGAACAAGCCACTGGCTGCGCATGTCGTTCCGGTATAAGTCTGCATTGCGAACAAGCCGCTGGCTGCGCATGTCATCCCGGCATAAGTCTGCATTGCGAACAAGCCGCTGGCTGCGCATGTCATCCCGTTATAAGTCTGCATTGCGAACAAGCCGCTGTCTGCGCATGTTGTCCCGGCATAAGTCTGCATTGCGAACAAGCCGCTGGCTGTGCATGTCATCCCGTTATAAGTCTGCATTGCGAACAAGCCGCTGTCTGCGCATGTTGTCCCGGCATAAGTCTGCATTGCGAACAAGCCACTGGCTGCGCATGTTGTCCCGGCATAAGTCTGCATTGCGAACAAGCCACTGGCTGCGCATGTCGTTCCGGTATAAGCCTGAATTATGAACAAGCCGCTGGCTGCGCATGCCGTCTCGCTCCTCTTATACCACCCTCTTCCCTTCTCACATACACCGCTGCCCTACATCAAACCAACCTCTTTCTTCAAAAAGAAAGCACTTAACTCAGATGGTGCAGCTGATGCTGTCCCTGCTTCACCGGCCCCTCAGCTGCAGCTTGCTTTCTGCTTGAGTGCACCCTGGACAACCCTGGTTTGGGGGGAGGGGCTCAGCGCGCAGCCCAGGCCACCATTTCCATGGTGAGCATCTTATTTGTAGTTTTCAAGCTTTTTTTTATTAAACCCAGGTTGTGCGCTCGCCGTGGCCCCTGGGGTGCAAATGGAATAATGGCTGGTGGGCTGGGCCATAACCCATGGTAGCAGTCCACTAACCTTACAGGTACAAACACCGAAAATGACCATTTGCCTGCACTACCATGACACATCTGTCACGAGTGGGACGCAAACTGAACGACACAGTCTGCTTCAGGAAAGCATGCCCACCATTGTTTAAACTCCCACGTCAAATTAGGCAACTCCCTCTCAGTGTGGATCTTTTGGCACTGCAACTTGAACAATCACAGCCAACATCCAGTTTAACACACCAAAGTGAAAGCTGAAATGCGGTTTCGGTTTTGTGTGCAGAAAAGCTCACTTTCACATTACTGCTAATGCATGCTCATTTTTACAACTTCTCAATTTCAACCACGTTTACAATTAAAAAGCTTACCAAATAGACACATCTTTGTTATTTAAATACTACAGAACTAAAGATATTCCAAGTATATTTTCTCTATTTAACTGACTAGTTAACTGGAAATGTGTAATTAAGCACAACAACTCTAAAGCCTGTATTGTATTAGCACTGTGGGTATCCCCCCTTTACTTCGCGTAAAATAGTTCTTCGCCACTTACTTCTACATTCATTTAACCAGATGTTTCATTCTTCTTACCTTCACTTCATCTTTGTAGGGGGAAGAATATGGGTGAGAATGACAAAGGCAATGTCAGAAGAAGTAAAGGCATGAAGAGGTGACTGTGATGAAGTGAATGTATGGCGAAGTGAATGCAGAAGAAGTAAAGACAGGAAGTAAAGGTATGAAGAGGCGAATGTGATGAAGTCAATGTATGGCAAAGTGGATGAAGAAGAAGTAAAGGTACGAAGAGGTGAAAGTGATGAAGTCAATGTATGGCAAAGTGGATGGAAAATAAGTGAAGAAGTAAAGTTAGGAAGAGGTAAAAGTGATGAAGTGATTACAGAAGGAGTAAAGGTATGAAGAGGTAAATCTGATTAAGTGAACGTATGGCAAAGTGAATGCAGAAGAAGTAAAAACAAGAAGTAAAGATATGAAGAGGTAAAAGTGATGAAGTGAGTGCAGAAGAAGGAAAGGTATGAAGAAGTATGTTTATGAAGTGGTAAAAGTGATGAAGTGAATGCAGAAGAAGTAAAGACAGAGGGCCTCATTATAAGTTTACCGGTCAGGGAACTACGATACTGGTAAGCATGCCAGTACCGTAGTTCCCGGACTGGCAAACTACGAGTTGTGCTCGCGGGTGCCTTTCTGCCCACCAGGTCAGACCTGGCAGCCAGAAAGGCACCCGCGGGCACAGCATGTCGGGTGCACAGGCATTGTTATAAACAGTGCAGGTGCATCCGACCTCCACATTCCCACTCAGCCCTATGGGGCCCAAGGGGAATGGGGAGCATCTTTTTTCCAGCGCCCGCAAATGGGCAATAACCAGATCCGGGAGGGCCGTAATGACCCGGTAATTGTCCATCCGTGGGCCCCGGAAATTTTCGGAAGTTTGGCGGCATGTAAGTAACTCCAATCAAGCAATCCCACTAAGTCAGTGCCTTGTCTGGGATGCCCAAGGGAAGCCCTTATTTATATATTTTTATGGCAAGTTATAATCTTGATGATGAAACCTTGTATAACACCCCTCTCTCAGAATCCCCCCGACCCCGCTGAGCCAAGAAGTAGGTTTGTTTTGCAAATTTAAAAGGTTTATTTGAAAATTTAAACAATATATATATATATATATATATCACACTTGTATATATAAATTGATAATGGATATTACACTTGTGAATATGAGGAGTAATCAGCAAGAGGTAACTTATGAATAGGAACAGAAGAATAAGGTGGGAAAGAATGCTTTATATGGTTCAAGGAAATGCAATGATGAATGAAATGCAGTACAGAAAATAACTTGATATGGCTTCAACTTTTCCTTGACAATTCACTCCCCCCCTATGCAATGTAAGAAATGGAAGGAGATCACACAGTCTTCAAGAATCCCAACAAAATGCAATATGAAATGCAGTTCCCCTCCAGCAAGCTTAGAGGAAAACAGGTAGAGGTTTGAAACACAGGCCCAGAATGCTTTGTATGTGATGACAATGAAGTGAGAAATGTGCTAAAAATGCTTTTAATTCCCTCTAGAGGTTCAGGGTGGGTGATATCTAGTTTATATTAGTTCAGGCTCACTTTTGCAATGCTCTATGTGTAACCAGCAGGTTAAAACGAATTTTAGCAAAGGTTCCGGAGATACGGACGATTTTGTGAAAGCAGTTTTTCGGATTTTAAATTTTAAAGCTCAGAATGACAGATGACAGTTTTCAGTTTAAAAGATGACAGAATGACACGATTCTAGGAGGCAGTTCTAATAGGCTAAAATAGTTTGGATTAGATTATTTTAAACTAAGGGATTGGTTTTGGCACAATGAGTACTCACACTATATTTTTGAAATAAGCCGTCAAGGTCTGGTCAGGTTGGACGGGACTTCCGGCGGGTGGTTCTGAACAGTGGTCTGGTCTCTGGTTCTGCTCACAGCACTGCACAGTTATGGTCTCTCTGGATCTCTGGTCTCTCTGGATCTCTGGTCTCTCTGGATCTCTGGTCTCTGGAGGTTGATGGATTTGAAGTCTGGAGTCTCCCGGCAAAAGCATCCCACAAGAAAGTCGAAAGTGAATCTCCTACCTGGGTTTCAGTGGCCCTTTTTATGTGTTTTGAAAGTGGGTGTGTGCGTTGGTCATAACTAAACCTGCCCCTCTCACTTATCAGTGGCCAATTCCTCCTCTCTCCCTTGATTGGGGGAAGGAAATGTGAGTCAGAATGATGCTGTAGGTTTTATGGTCAGAGGAACCTCCCCTTGTCAAATTGCACACAAATCTATTTCTGATCCAAATACATATTTATCTATATAGCATTTTTCTCATATTATAGGTCCAGTTAACATATTTTCTGTAGCACCAAACCATCCGATCCCTGTCTTTGTACGATGTCGTGTCCACTGATGACAGAATTCTCCCCTTTTCATCCAGATAATGACCTCCAAGCCTTTCCAGATTTTACACAAATGTGCACCAGGGATATGGGTTTCAGATGATAAAGTGTCAGATTTTTAACATGCATACATTTGGAGTAACAACCTTTTTTTCCGCTAATATCCCCAAGAACATCCCACAGGGTCCTAACACCTTTTAAAATGTGCACGGAAAAATCCCAAGAATAATGATATTATTTATATAATTTTGACCAGTCCGCACTATGAGTTATCCATCTTTTTAAAATTATGCCCTGGTCAAAAAGGGGTGTGGCTTCCTACATCACATGGTGGAATAACTGGTTTATCCACTTCCCCCAAGCTCAGCTGGCTCTCACAGGCACTGCCCCTCCCAGTTTCCCCCAAGAGGAAGCCATTTTACGACCCCCCCAATATAACATTTGCCTGAACCCAGGACAGTGCATTGTTCTGTGTCTCTGCCCAAAGTTCTGTAGGTGCCCCTCCCCTAATCTAATCAGAGAGGTGTCATCTCCTTTTGGTGGGGAAGCAGGATGCAGCTAGGCCTGGGAAGAGTGGCTGAGCAGGTTTCTCCTGTCGGGGGTAGCTGTCAGGCAGAATTCAGCTAAATGTCACTTTAGTTCCCAGTTTAAATCAAACTTACAATTTTTACATATACATTAAATAATTACTTCCTTCAAGTCATTTCAGAATATAGTTTTACATTGTATCCACCTCTTAGCAAGTCTTTCCTTGGCCTGGTTTGGGTTCCTCTGTTCAGTTTTACACAAAAGTCTGGTGGTTTTAAAACGCCGGCTTTCTGATAGTGGTGAGTACCGGTATTTCATCCATTTTTGACATTAAGAAAATGAATTCCCCACAGTTCTGGGTTGCTTTTGGCATCAGCATTGCCATTCCCAATGGTTTCAGGCTACTGTGTGTGTAGCCCAATGGTGGTTTTAGGCAGTGCCCTCCTGTGCTCACAACATAGGCAAAATGGGTGGCAGCCTATTCTTCATGTTTTCCCTGTGCACTCTCTGGGGAGTTCTGGCCATCATGATGTTTTCAATGCCAGTAACGCACAGTTTTGTGGTATCCTAAGCCCTTCACTCCTTCCAGAAGAGAAAGTAACCTCATTGACTTGGCTTCCGGCACCACCAATAGGATTTCGGAAATGTGGAACATGCACAATGTGCAAACACACTCAGAATAACACAGTGGTTTTCAAGGACAAATATGGTACATCACACAAGATAGTTGATCAAATTAATTGCAGAAGCAAGTTTGTGGTTTACGCTATTATTTGCCATTGTGAAGAAATATATATACGTAGCACTATCAGGGAACTTAGGATAAGAATAAGGGAACACATCTCCAGCATTGGTAGACAGGATACCAACTCACCTTTAGCTCAACATTGGCAACTAAAACATCAACTAATTGAGAAGAAACATTTAAAGTTTATTGGACTCAAAAGAGTGACCATGGGACCAAGAGGAGGAAATCTTGAAATTAAATTGCGGCAAGAAGAAGCAAAATTAATTTGCAAATTTCCTTCAGTGGAAAGAGGCCTTAATTCTGAACATGAGATGGCCTCGTTCCTCTAAACATGGAAAACAATGATTAACCAAGTTTTACTAACAATTTGTGGTCAAAAACTGCGGTATTCAGTACCTGTTTATTTATTTACAAATGTATATTTATTTTTTCCTTTTTGGGGTACTATAATTTGGAAAGTCGAACAAATATAATAGATATATTGCACACCAGTTTTTTTGAAACTGTAATTTTCAACCACAGGTCATTGTTGGAATAAAAATAGTATATATGACAGCATTGTTTAAAAACCTATTTTGTGGGAATACTTGTGTTATTCACAAAAGAATATTTATGCAAATTCTGACTGATCACAGTCAACAATCATTTAATACATGTCCATTCACGTTTAGTGACACAATTTAACGAAAACTTAGGCGCGACCTTTGAGGAGAACGTGACTCACTTAGTTAACATTGAGGTTTACCCAAAATATGGCCGCGAGGTTTAAAAATAGAAAAGGGACTGCCAAGAATTCAATAGAAATAGTATTGCGATTGAAATTTAGTAGTGTATCGCTTATCGCAAACACAACTTTGACCCTAATAACCAATATAAATCAGTGTCAGATTAGGGAACATCAGGAAAAACAATGAAACATTAAAATATAGAGCAACAATTTTTTGGTGAAAATGCCGCTGCGTACTAATAAATTAAAACCGACGTACATAAAAATTGTATTAAAGTTTGCGACAAAATATTGAACAATTTATTGATCGCATTAGAATTAAGGCGGAAGTGGTAAACACAGTAGTAGGACCAAGGGGTCCGGTAACCTGAGCACACAATAACAACAGCACCTAGGTACAGATCACACGGGGACGATTAGAGATGGAACACGCTTGTTGATAGCAGGTAAGCGTGCTAAGAGGGCTCCCATATGGGGGTCTAGTTTACACAGTCCACCTACACGTGGAGAAAACGTGGTGTTACATCTTGGACATAGAGAGTTATTACGATGTATAAACAATATTGGCAGTTCAAAATACAAAGTAAACATGAGAGATGTAGGACACGTCCCTTTTCTGTAATTTAAGTAGTTTCAACGGAAGGGAAGGCTTAACATGTTACTCGAAGCAAGTTTAAATATTGTGGGGAATATAAACTCACTAATGAGCCATATGATGTTTAATTTTCAGGGATTTAACCCATGAACATTGAACTAAAGCATTCAATTTATGAACTTTGAACCAATAAATTGGGTAAGAAACAACAGTGAACGATTAATTTAACACAACAATCTCAATTATCGGGAAGCCATTTAATACTAATCAATTTCTTATAATTGTTTTTTTCTCATTGTTGTTTTGTGTCATTTGCTATTATTGTTTTTTCTGTTCTTTTATTTCTGAAAAACACTTTTTCTCTCAACCCTAACAATCCTACCCTTTCCCCTCCCTCAAATGGCCATTTATCAATGTTGTTAAAAATTTCATTTTTGGGTGCATTTTTTATACATTTTGAAATGGATTAATACTTTGTTTGTTATGAATTATATGATTAGCCCTGATTTGAAAAAGACATAGATTGTCGAAACACGTGTAATCACATAGGGCATTTTTCGAAGAATCCATGTTGAAATAAAAACTCAAAACTTAACTTGGAATATAAGAAGTATTGATTGATCCTACCTTTTAACGTTACAACAAGGGCGCATGACATCAGTATGAGTAACACAACTCTTTTATACATTTTTTGAATGGAGTAAGGGGGCCAGGCAAACTCCGTTGTTACCCAAGGCATGCGACCGGAATTGTGAATCACAAATTATCAGCAAAAGGGCGCCGAGGTCAACCTGAACAGGAACCCACCAAAAAAGGCTCCCCACACGTTGAAGACTCCTTCCCAACGTAATCGGTATCCGTCAGAGGAAGGTTCTCAGGTTCCTCAATGTGTTGGTAAAACTTACCAATTATTGGATCCCCCTTCTGAGCCGTAATTAAATCAGCATTAGAGGTCTCCTTACTCCATTGGGCAGTTGAAAGATCATTGTGAGCATTTGTCTGGGACCTAGTGATAGCAGTGACCTGGATTTCCCCCAACAGGGACTCTATTTCTATTAGCTCCCCTTGGATGGCCCTGGTTTTGGCCAGCTCATCAGCTAAGTAATTTCGAGTTTTGTCTGGTCCCTCTACTTTGGAATGACCCTTGATCTTCTTCCAGTAGATGGTCATCCCATTCGAGGTGACCAGATCATCAATGTTTTGAATTAACTTCCCATGTTTCAGGGGTTTGTTATTGGCACATAACATGCCTCTGGTTTTCCAGTTAACCAGGTGCTCCACGAACCCGTTCCGTACATAATCCAAATCTGTGATTATGACCAGTTCGTGGAGTTGATGTTGGACAGCAGTGAGAATGGCTTGATGCACGCCATCAATTCTGCCACCTGACTACTCCGGGGACCAATTTTGTATCCAGCGGAGGGTTCTGGGGCCTCATTCACCAATGCATTCCCTACGCCGGCCACCAGTTCTTTCTCCCCGTTGTTGTCACCATGGTAAGAGCATCCATCCACATAGACAGCGGGCATTCCCTCACACTTGTCTTCTACAAAGACTTTGTGTGGGGATTTAAGGTATGCCTCCATGTTGTCCTTGATTTTTAGACTTTCGTCCTCAAGACAGTTTTCTCTGGCACAATCATGCAAGTCAGCCAGACCTTGCGCGAGGGGACTCTTCTTGTTTTGGCCATATCTGACCTCCACAGGAAAGCCTTGCATTGACAGAATCCAGGAAGTAATTCGGGAATTACTCACATTTCCGGCCCGGATTCTGTTACTGTGGAGATATTGCAGAGGCTGGTGTGGAGTCTCCACTATGATGTGTTCCCCCTGGATAAACGGGCGGTAATTCTTCAATGCCCACACCGTTGCCAGGAGTGCCTTCTCACAATCGTTGAATTTTTCCTCCACAGAGGATAAAGTTTTGCTCGCATAGGAGATTACTTTATTGACCTTGTCATGCTTTTGGTATAATACTGCCGTCAAGCACGTATTAGAGAACCCTGTCTCCAGGAAGAACTCCTTGTTTCTGACAGGGTAAGCTAGGCAAGGCGCTTGTGAGAGGCTTCTCTTGAGTTGTCTTACTGCCTCGGATTGTTCTGGACCCCATTCCCATTTGACTCCCCCCTTCAGGAGATGAATCAGGGGTCTAATGATCTCTGCGTATCCCTCAATGAACTTTCTGCTGTAATTAGTCAGTCCCAGGAGGCTCCTTAGTTCCAGCAGAATTGTGGGATCCTTCAGTTTCTGGAGTGCTTCCATTTTCTTTTCTTGGGGACAGAGACCCTGAGGAGTAATCTCATGCCCCAACAAATTAACACGGGTTCTACACCACTGTGCCTTTTGAAAGGAAAGTATTGCTCTGGCGGCCCTCAACTGTGTCAGAACATAACGGATCTCCGCTATGTGTTTTTCCACAGATGAACTTTTGATGAGGACATCATCTACATAAGCCAGGTTACCCCTTGCACCCAGGTCGGACATGGCCTTATGTAGGAAAATGTTGAATTCATTGCCGGAGTTGAGGTATCCGAAGGGAGTCCGGGTCCATGTGTACTGCTGGCCCCCAAAGGTAAAAGCCAGTTTGTATTGGTCCTCCCTATTGACAGGCACGGTCCAGTACCCATTGGTCAGGTCTATTGCAGTGAATACCTGTGACCCCTGAATCTGGGCCAGCCCTTGGTCAATGTAGGGCAGAGGCCATCGGGAAGTATGGATCCGTTTGTTGAGCTCCCTAAGGTCGGCGCAGAGTCTCCACTGGCCGTCTGGCTTCAATATTCCCAGCACTGGATTATTGAAGGTTCTGTGTACTGGACGGATTATTCCCCGGGACTCAAGGTTCTTAATTATTTCAGTAAGGGACTCTATGGATGCGAGAGGCAAACGATATTGCTTCACAAACACTGGAGTCATTCCAGGGTCCGTGGGAATTGTTGTGGTGTGGATGTCGGTGCGACCACAGTCATATGAGTCTACCGCAAAGAGATCTTGGAAATCCAAGAAAACTTGTTTCAACTTTTGCTTCTGTTCCAGAGTCACGCAGGCATCAGCTAGGTTGACCCTCTCTTCCACCATCTGCCTGAAGCCTGGAAAGACTTCTGGTTTGGCTATCTCAGCGGCCTCCTCCAGCTGGGTGGAGAAGTCCCTGGTCAGAGTGCTGATTTGGACTGGAGGCTTCAGGTGGGAAAGGCAGCCCTCATGGACCTGGAAAATCACCTCATCCCTCCTGAAGTCACAAGTCACATCTTCCTTACCATAAGGGCAAGAAGTGTACACCAGGAAGTTCCCCCCATGCCGGGTGAAAATCCTGTCTGGTGTTGTGTTGTCATCACTGTCACTGTCACTGTCAAAACAGTCCTTGGGGATTGGTCCTAACAGTTCATTTCCTAGATCAATGGAAAAATGTCGGTCATCAACCGCCATTCCAATAATGGTGCCTGCGACTAGAGTAATACTCTTTAAGTCGCTGTTATCCACCTCTCTTGGAATGGTGTCATGTTCTATGTTGACTAATGGAGTTGGGTTTACACGCGACCCTTGCTGTTGGAGAGAAGCATTTAGATGTATGTAAGCATCAGGGTTTTTCAATTTTTGTCCTCTTTTAACTTTCACTTCCAGGGAGAATTGTCGGGTCCTTTCCGGGATGGTGACTTCCTCTTTAATCTGAATTTCAACTCCATAAGGTAGCAATTGAGCTGACCTAAATGCTTTTTCTGGATCATCAAAGCCCATGGGATTATCCGCTAATCGGGACCAAGCTTTGAAGTTTATTAGGTCCAAACTAATGGCGAAGCGATTGAGAATGTCACTGCCTAAGTAAAAGGCGGCAGTGACGTCTCACACGACCCAACAATTATGGACTATGCTCTTGTTGCCAATGGAGATTTTGGGCATACACCTGCTTGGCAGGAGATGTTTGGAATTGGGTGCTTCCAGGTCCATTTCCCATTTATCTATCAGTTTGAATGTGGGAATGGCTGGATCTTTTGGGAGTTGGCGGAACATGGCTTCGCTGATGAAGCTCTTACCGTTGTTCACACACACTCGGGCGAGAACAGAGTCCTTCCCATCATTTAACTGAACAGGGATGAACAACTGCTCTCCAATTTGCTGAATATCAGCCAGGCTCTGAGCTGATTTCACATCTTTCTGGACTATAGGAGTGGGAGTGTCTGATTGTGGATTGGTAAAGAATTTCAGAGTGTTTCCTTCCAGTTTGGAGTACCACCTTAAACTGGAAGGAAGGTTGATTTTCAGAAATAGAGAGGACCCCTTATCACCAGTCTGTTGTCCTACTGCTATTACTGTCACGTCTGGAATTTGGTTGTTCTGGAAGTGAAATTCTACTTGGTCTGATTTTTGTTCAACCATGTGGCAGGTGCCGTTTAAACTAACATGGTTGACACTCTGTTTTAATTTTGTTGGTCGGCTAGGCTGGGTCCAGAGGACCTTGTTTAAGCAATCTATTAGGGGTGACAACCTTCTCAGGAGGTCATTCCCTAGTAAACAAGGGGTGCCCTCTGGAGTCACTACTCTGACCGGGTGTTTCACCTTGTGTCGCCCAATTTTGATGTCCAAATCTGCAGTCCCCTCGACAGGAATTTCCTTCCCGTCAAAGTTCTGCAGTTGTCCAGGAAGAGAGGTGAGAGGAATACGGTAATTCTCCCCCCTTCCTGCATTTAGTTCATCAAAGGCCCTTTTGGACAGAAGGGTAGCTTGGGATCCAGTGTCCACCAGGGCCGAAGTTGTACCCTGCCCCTGCACTTGTACCGGGGCATAATATCTTCCCTCCTTCTCCTCAAGGGGGCACAGATAATGCACATTTTTGGATAACTGGTGGGCTAACTTTCTGGTTTTGGACATTGCTAGCGAAGATATTGGGGCAGAATTCTGTGGAGAGCCTGGGGAATCTGAAAGAAAAAGTTGGCAACTGGAAATGGTTTCGGGTTCTGGTCCGCCCCCCCCTTTTTGGAGGCAGTCATCAGGATGGGTTTGACCCATGGGATTTTGGTATTGTCGGTTCTGGGATGAGATGATGGGCGGCGGTAGCTCAGTCTCCACATCTCCCCAGTCTGAATTGGCATCCCTTGGGACCCATTTTTCCTTGGGAGGAGTTCCCCCATCTCTGAAGGAGAAGATCCTTTTCCCAGGATCTTCTGAGGATCCCTCTGCCTCAAATTGGAAGACCTGTACCTCCTCCACAAAGTGGGTCTGTTTGGGTCCTTTGTTTCTCCTACACCCCCTCTGCTCCTTGGGAGGCAGGCTTTCAGGGGCAGGAGATTTTGTTTCCGTTCCTGGTTTCCAGGGGCTGTTTACAAGTTGGGAAGGAAGCTTCCGCCAAGGCTTTACACCCCCCTTCCCCTTGTGCCTCCTCCCTGGGAACCGGTGGGTTATCGGGGTGCTGCCCCTGTCATTGTTCTGGAGCACCAGGTCCAGAGTTTGGGGCATTCTGCGGTGGCATGCTCATCTGAGGGTTCTGTTGAGCCCTCAGTATGTGACCCAGATCCCGTGCCATACTTTGGACCTGGCGCTCTAACTGGGAAACCCGCTCAGGCTGATACGGGTCTCTATTTTCTCCTCTGGGCTGATCCCGGGAAGGGTAGCTATCCCTTCTCTGGTAATACCCTGGGTTGGGAAGATTCGGGTACCCCTCCACCCTTGGCCTCCCCTCTCCCGAATTAGGTTGTCTGGGCTCAGGGAATTGGGGAAAGAAGGATGGATGATTTTGTGGCTGGAAATTGGGTGGATACCTGGGGAAAAAGTTCTGCCCAGGATTTGGTGAATTTCTGCCCTCCTGGGGGACATTAGGAGGGAAGTTCCCTGGATCAGGTGCTTGGCTGGATCCCCCCCCCCCCCTTGGGCTGGAGGAGTCCACACATAACCCAGGATGGGTCGGTTTCCCTTGTAGCGGGACTTACATAATCAGGGGAGCGAGGGACCCCATTTGTGGGACTACCTCCTTGACTCCCTGTCTGTGACTGGCCTGAGGGCTTTCTGGTGTTGGAGTTATTTGGTGCAGGCAGGTTTTTAGGCCCCCCCATCTCCAAATCTAAAACGGGGGCAACCTTTACCTCTGCCACCTTGGCAGCAGCAGGGGTGCTGTTGGTTTTGGGGTTTTTCTGCGCATTATTTTTATTTTCTATGGGCTTCTGCACCTCATAGATCCGGGTAGCCTGTTCAATGACCCAGTCTAGTGACCTCTTCTCGTGAAAATCTCTCACTAGCTGGGTCATGATGTATTTGGGCAAGGCATGGAAAAAAGTATTGACAAATTCTCTGCTGTCCGTGCGTACCCTTCTGGTGGTCTGCGCAAAGGCACGCTTCAATTCTTGTACGAATTCTTGTGGGGCCTGATCCTCCCCACATTGCAAATTGTAGGCTGCCTTGCGAGCCTCTTGGGGATTTCTATGTACAGAAAAATGTTTCAAGATGGCCGCCCTATATGTGGACCATCTTGAATGGTTTTGGTCCTCCAGCCCCGCAAAGAAACTGGAGTATTCAGGGTAGAATGTCCATTTGACGTACTGGATTCAGCTACTGCTGTCCTTCAAATCGAAAGTCTCCATCATTTGCTCATAGAGCTCCAAGTGTTCCCAAACAGAATACTTGGCGTTCTTATGATAAGGTGTGATGACACTCCTTATTGCCTTTATTTGTTTCAATGGGTCCTTAAGCAAGGCCCTTTTTGCCTTATTGGACTTTTTGGTTCGGGTAACCCTGGTCCATTCATCCTCTGACTCAGAAGCGCTGCTCCCAGAGGTGCCCGTCTGATATTCCAGGTTGTCCCGGATTCTGCAAGCCTGGGAATGGCTGGCAGAATGTGGGGACCTGGTCTCCTGTGTCCTGTGATGCTCAGAGAAGTCTTCAGATCCCTCCTTGCTACCAGAATTTGATGGGTATCCCCCCACTGACCTAACTGGGCAGAGGTTTTCAGGATGCCCTTAGTGGGCCTACTCTCCTGGGGTTCCCCACTAAATTGCACTGTGCTTGGGTGCCCATACCCAGATGCCCGCCCCTCCATTCCTGGGTGGTACTGGCCTATGAGCCCCATACTTTTAGCTGGATAGCAATCTGCCATCCCTGTGGCCCCGTGCTCATGTGTGCCAGGGAACATGGGGGTGGCAGAGTCCAGGGACTTGTAGAGGTGAAGGCCTCTGGCACTAGGGCTCCTGAGGTTATGCTCAGGAGTTTCTCTTTCCCAGCGAACCTCATCTCTATCCGCCCCTGCTCCCTGTTGCAATGCAAGAGCCTGCGCTTTCAGTTCCTCAGTTAAGGACTTACTAGACTCTATCAGTCTCTCCTGCATCGCTACCTGTTGCTGGAGCCTATCATTGTGCTGGCAGAGAGCCTCATTCTCTCTCTGTGCCTCCTGATTGGTCCTGGAGTACTGGGCCAGTCTTTGCTGCAGGAGGGTTACCTCCTGAGCTGTGTCCCTATTGGCCTGCTCCTTTCTTGCCAGAGCATCCTCCACCCTCCTGGTGTGCTCTAACAAGTTCTGGTGTTCTTTTTGGAGGTCACCCAGTCCCTGGAGGGCCAGGTGATTTTCTTTCATTTTCCTTTTTAAGTGGCAGACTTCCTGGCCTAAGGTATCCCTTTCCTGACTAAGAGCCTGCATCTGTGCCACCAGGTCGTCCCTTTGCCTTTGGAAGGCACCAGCTTTCTGGCGCTCCTGATCAAACTCTGCCTGGGTATCCAGGTCTTTCAGAATCAATTTATTGCTTTCCTCTTTCTCTCTGTCTAATCGAATTTGCAGGGTCGCTACCTGCTCTGTGCATGCCCTGTTGAAGTCCAGTTGTTGCTCCAGCTTTTCCTGGCTCTGCAGAAGGGAGTCCAAACCTTCTTGGTACTCCTTCTGCAAGGCCAGAAATCTGGTAACCTGGTCAGCCTTTTCCTGTTGCAGCCTATCCATATCCTCCTTTATTTTAGTGATGTACTGTCTGCTGTCATTTTCTGACTCCTGGCTCCCGTGCAGCCTCTGCTCAGAAGAGACCAGGTCAGATTGGGCCTTTTCTGACGCCATCTGTTGCCTATTTGCCAGATCTTGGCCTTCAGCACATTTGTCCTGCATGACTTCCATACATAGATACAAATATGCCGCTATCCTGGCAATCTTATTGTGTTCATCTTTTGCCTTAGGGGCCATATATAGTTCGCTCAGGGCCACATGTAGGGGACCCTGATCTCTCCATTTATCTGACCCTGTTTCAGTGACCTGTTGCGCGATTGCCTGCAACCAGACCGCCTGGTCCTGATGAGTCCACTCACCTCTCACAAATAGCTTATGTAAGAGGTGCTCCCTCGCTATTTTCATATCTACCACAGTCGTCATGATCTCCCTCCTGACTTACAACAGTTTATATTTTATTTTGCAAAACAGGCCGTTTCCTTAGAGCGTTCCTTTGACGGGTGCTTTCACAGTGTAAAACAGCGTGGTGATCTAACCGGATATGTGTATATGGTCAGTTGGCACACTGTATTAATCTGCACAAGTGGTAAATCTAACCCAGAATATCCCGGCTCCGAGCCCCCACTCTGTAAGTAACTCCAATCAAGCAATCCCACTAAGTCAGTGCCTTGACTGGGATGCCCAAGGGAAGCCCTTATTTATATATTTTCATGGCAAGTTATAATCTGGATGATGAACCCGTGTATAACATCCCACTCTCAGAATCCCCCCGACCCCGCTGAGCCAAGAAGTAGGTTCGTTTTGCAAATTTAAAAGGTTTATTTGAAAATTTAAACAATATATATATATATCACACTTCTATAAATAAATTGATAATGGATATTACACTTGTGAATATGAGCAGTAATCAGCAAGAGGTAACTTATGAATAGGAACAGAAGAAAAAGGTGGGAAAGAATGCTTTATATGGTTCAAGGAAACGCAATGATGAATGAAATGCAGTACAGAAAATAACTTGATATGGCTTCTACAAAAGACAATGTAATCACTTTTCCTTGACAATTCACTCCCCCCTATGCAATGTAAGAAATGGAAGGAGAGCACACAGTCTTCAAGAATCCCAACAAAATGCAATACGAAATGCAGTTCCCCCCCAGCAAGCTTAGAGGAAAACAGGTAGAGGTTTGAAACACATGCCCAGAATGCTTTGAATGTGATGACAATGAAGTGAGAAATGTGCTAAAATGCTTTTAATTCCCTCTAGAGGTTCAGGGTGGGTGATATCTAGTTTATATTAGTTCAGGCTCACTTTAGCAATGCTCTATGTGTAACCAGCAGGTTAAAATGAATTTTAGCAAAGGAAAGCAAGAAGCTGCTGATTTTTACACGTGGCTGAAATTGTGCAAAATGTCAAATAGAGGGAAATTTACTCGCGTGCGTCGAGCGTAATTACGGAGGCAATATAACGAGTAGGAAGTCAGTTAGTTGGAAAGCCTAGAATCTTAGCTTTAAGATGAAAGTTAAATCTCGTTCCTAGCACAAACGGGTCCGGAGATACGGACGATTTTTTGTAAAAGTAGTTTTTCGGATTTGAAATTTTAAAGCTCAGAATGACAGATGACAGTTTTCAGTTTAAAAGATGACAGAATGACACGATTCTAGGAGGCAGTTCTAATAGGCTAAAATAGTTTGGATTAGATTATTTTAAACTAAGAGATTTGGCACAATGAGTACTCACACTATATTTTTGAAATAAGCCGTCAAGGTCTGGTCAGGTTGGACGGGACTTCCGGCGGGTGGTTCTGAACAGCGGTCTGGTCTCTGGTTCTGCTCTCAGCACTGCACAGTTCTGGTCTCTCTGGATCTCTGGTCTCTCTGGATCTCTGGTCTGTCTGGATCTCTGGTCTCTGGAGTTTGATGGATTTGAAGTCTGGAGTCTCCCGGCAAAGCGTCCCGCAAGAACGTGGAAAGTGAATCTCCTACCTGGGTTTCAGTGGCCCTTTTTATGTGTTTTGAAAGTGGGTGTGTGCGTTGGTCATAACTAAACCTGCCCCTCTCACTTATCATTGGCCAATTCCTCCTCTCTCCCTTGATTGGGGGAAGGAAATGTGAGTCAGAATGATGCTGTAGGTTTTATGGTCAGAGGAACCTCCCCTTGTCAAATTGCACACAAATCTATTTCTGATCCAAATACATATTTATCTATATACCATTTTTCTCATATTATAGGTCCAGTTAACATATTTTCTGTAGCACCAAACCATTTGATCCCCGTCTTTGTACGATGTCGTGTCCACTGATGACAGAATTCTCCCCTTTTCATCCAGATAACGACCTCTAAGCCTTTCCAGATTTTACACAAATGTGCACCAGGGATATGGGTTTCAGATGATAAAGTGTCAGATTTTTAACATGCATACATTTGGAGTAACAACCTTTTTTTCCGCTACTATCCCCAAGAACATCCCACAGGGTCCTAACACCTTTTAAAATGTGCACGGAAAAATCCCAAGAATAATGATATTATTTATATAATTTTGACCAGTCCGCACTATGAGTTATCCATCTTTTTAAAATCATGCCCTGGTCAAAAAGGGGTGTGGCTTCCCACATCACATGGTGGAATAACTGGTTTATCCACTTCCCCCAAGCTCAGCTGGCTCTCACAGGCACTGCCCCTCCCAGTTTCCCCCAAGAGGAAGCCATTTTACGACCCCCCAATATAACATTTGCCTGAGCCCAGGACAGTGCATTGTTCTGTGTCCCTGCCCAAAGTTCTGTAGGTGCCCCTCCCCTAATCTAATCAGAGAGGTGTCATCTCATTTTGGTGGAGAAGCAGGATGCAGCTAGGCCTGGGAAGAGTGGCTGAGCAGGTTTCTCCTGTCGGGGGTAGTTGTCAGGCAGAATTCAGCTAAATGTCGCTTTAGTTCCCAGTTTAAATCAAACTTACAATTTTTACATATACATTAAATAATTACTTCCTTCAAGTCATTTCAGAATATAGTTTTACATTGTATCCACCTCTTAGCAAGTCTTTCCTTGGCCTGGTTTGGGTTCCTCTGTTCAGTTTTACACAAAAGTCTGGTGGTTTTAAAACGCCGGCTTTCTGATAGTGGTGAGTACCGGTATTTCATCCATTTTTGACATTAAGAAAATGAATTCCCCACAGTTATGGGTTGCATTTGGCATCAGCATTGCCATTCCCAATGGTTTCAGGCTACTGTGTGTGTAGCCCAATGGTGGTTTTAGGCAGTGCCCTCCTGTGCTCACAAGATAGGCAAAATGGGTGGCAGCCTATTCTTCATGTTTTCCCTGTGCACTCTGTGGGGAGTTCTGGCCATAATGATGTTTTCAATGCCAGTAACGCACAGTTTTATGGTAGGGCTTGGATGCATGGGTAAAAACATCCCACAGGCAGCCTGCCGGTTTTAACGGCAATTCTACCTCCAAACTTCAAATGAGGCCCAGAAGAAGTAAAGGCATGAAGAGGTAAAAGTGATGAAGTCAATGTATGGCAACGTGAATGCAGAAGAAACCAAGAAGAAGAAGTAAGGGTGTGAAGAGGTAAATATGATGAAGTGAATGCAAAAGAAGTAAAGACAGATGAAGTAAAGGTATGAAGAGTTAAATGTGATGAAGTGAATGCAGAAGAAGTAAAGGTATGAAGAGGTAAAAGTGATGAAGTCAATGTATGGCAAAGTGAATGCAGAAGAAGTCAAGAAGAAGAAGTAAAGGTATGAAGAGGTAAATGTGATGGAGTGAGTGCAGAAGAAGTAAAGACAGAAGAAGTAAATAGATGAAGAGGTAAAAGTGATGAAGTCAATGTATGGCGAAGTGAATGCTGATGAAGCAAAGGTATGAAGAGGTAAAAGTGATGAAGTCAATGTATGGCAAAGTGAATGCCAATGGAATAAAGGTATGAAGAGGTAAAAGTGATGAAGTCAATGTATGGCGAAGTGAATGCCGATGAAGTAAAGGTATGAAGAGGTGAAAGTGATGAAGTGAATGTATGGCAAAGTGAATGCAGAAGAACTAAAGGCATGAAGAGTTAACAGTGATGAAGTCAATGTATGGCAAAGTGAATGCAGAAGAAGTAAAGGTATGAAGAGTTAAAAGTGAGGAAGTCAATGTATGGCAACATGAATGCAGAAGAAGTAAAGGTATGAAGAGTTAAAAGTGATAAAGTCAATGTATGGTGAAGTGAATGCTGATGAAGTAAAGGTATGAAGAGGTAAAAGTGATGAAGTCAATGTATGGCAAAATGAATGCAGAAGAAGTAAAGGTATGAAGAGGTGAATGTGTTGAAGTCAATGTATGGCAAAGTGAATGCAGAAGAAGTAAAGGTATGAAGAGGTAAAAGTGATGAAGTCAATGTATGGTAAAGTGAATGCCGAAGAAATAAAGGTATGAAGAGTTAAAAGTGAGGAAGTCAATGTATGGCAAAGTGAATGCAGAAGAAGTCAAGAAGAAGTAAGGTGTGAAGAGGTAAATGTGATGAAGTGAATACAAAAGAAGTAAAGACAGAAGAAGTAAAGGTATGAAGAGTTAAATGTGATGAAGTGAATGCAGAAGAAGTATAGGTATGAAGAGGTAAAAGTGATGAAGTCAATGTATGGTGAAGTGAATGCAGAAGAAGTCAAGAAGAAGAAGAAGTAAAGGTATGAAGAGGTAAATGTGATGAAGTGAGTGCAGAAGAAGTAAAGACAGAAGAAGTAAAGGTATGAAGAGTTAAATGTGATGAAGTGAATGCGGAAGAAGTAAAGGTATGAAGAGGTAAAGAGATGAAGTCAATGTATAGTGAAATGAATGCAGAAGAAGTCAAGAAGAAGTAGTAAAGGTATGAAGAGGTACAAATGATGAAGGGAATGTATGGCAAAGTGAATGCAGAAGAAGTCAAGAAGAAGTAAAGGTGTGAAGAGGTAAATGTGATGAAGTGAATACAAAAGAAGTAAAGACAGAAGAAGTAAAGGTATGAAGAGTTAAATGTGATGAAGTGAATGCAGAAGAGGTAAAGGTATGAAGAGGTAAAAGTGATGAAGTCAATGTATGGTGAAGTGAATGCAGAAGAAGTCAAGAAGAAGAAGTAAAGGTATGAAGAGGTAAATGTGATGAAGTGAGTGCAGAAGAAGTAAAGACAGAAGAAGTAAAGGTATGAAGAGTTAAATGTGATGAAGTGAATGCAGAAGAAGTAAAGGTATGAAGAGGTAAAAGAGATGAAGTCAATGTATGGTGAAATGAATGCAGAAGAAGTCAAGAAGAAGTAGTAAAGGTATGAAGAGGTAAAAATGATGAAGTGAATGTATGGCGAAGTGAATGCAGAAGAAGTAAAGACAAGAAGTAAAGGTATGAAGAGGTGAATGTGATGAAGTCAATGTATGGTGAAGTGAATGCAGTAGAAGTAAAGAAGAAGAAGTAAAATTATGAAGAGGTAAAAGTGATAAAGTTAATGCAGAAGAAGTAAAGGCAGAAGAAGAAATGGTATGAAGAGGTAAAAGTGATTAAGTCAATGTAGGGCGAAGTGAATGCAGAAGAAGTAAAGGTATGAAGATGCAAAAATGATGACGGGAATGTATGGTGAAGTGAATGCAGAAGAAGTAAAGGTATGAAGAGGTAAATCTGATTAAGTGAATGTATGGTGAAGTGAATGCAGTAGAAGTAAAGAAGGAGAAGTAAAATTATGAAGATGTAAAAGTGATGAAGACACTGTATAATGAAGTGGTTTCAGAAGAAGTAAAGGCATGCAGAGGTGAATGTGATGACGTCAATGTATGGCGTAGGGGATGTAGAAGAAGTCAAGGTATAAAGAGGTGAAAGTGATGAAGTCAATGTATGGCAAAGTAAAGGCAGAAGACGTAAAGACATTCATCCAGACTGTGTGCTAAGAGCCTTAAACATGTTGGCAAGGATAGTATCATGATCATTTTGAATAATCCCCTTTCCCACATATCTGGCCCTTTGTGTCATCTCCGGCCACAACTTCGGGGTAGGTCCCTAGCCCCCAATAATGACCCTTCCTTTGTCATTATATAAGGTTACTAGCTGTCCCCGGCCACGTGTTGCTGTGGCTCAGTCTAGTTAAATAGAAAAGAAAGAAAAGAGAAAGCGTACGTTTCTAATATGCTTAATTTCACAATGCTTGTGGGTAGTTTTTAATGGCTCTGGCGGTTCTCCAAGTTGAGGCAGCTTAATTTTCCTGGCGGCTCAACACATTCCTTTCGTTTCTCCATTAAATTTCAGAGCGTTGCAATAAGGACACACTTCAGTCATGGTGCCGATGAGAACATGGCTCAAACTATAATCATCAGCTGGGTCGTACCAGAATGCAAGGCGATTGTAATCGTGTGATTGCTGAGCACGGATTTGTGTTTGACGCTGATCTGCTGTTTCTAGTTGACATCTTTCAGCCACTCTCAGCCTGTCATGTTGGAAGCAGATATGAAGCTGCAGAACGCGATCGCGGGGCTCGCAACCGTGCATCCTAAGGTCTGGCTGCACATCGCTCTTCTGCTTCCTCGGCATGTATTTGAGCCAGCGTATGTTGCTTGTACGTCCAACAGATGGCACTGGTTTGCAGTAAAATGTTTAGTATAGCTTGTGTTGCTTTTACGCCCAACAGATGGTGCTGTTTTTCAGAAAAAACATGTTATTACCCCTCACAGGTGTGACATTTATGTATGGTATGTATATAAAAATACACGCCTATTCGAATGCAATGTTGTGTCAAAATTTCAAAGCAATCGGCGAAGAACTTTCGGAGATTTAAGATTTTGAAAAAAACAAACATTTACATGTTTATTTATATAGATAGTGTGCACAACTTACTGTTTACTAGTGGAAGAAAGAATTTACTGCAAACAATGGACAATTACTAATTGCCACTGTCCCTCCCACTTCCCACAATAGAGCCCACTATAGGGTGCCCATTCTAAATACTCACTATATACTCACTATGGCACATGGTTACAATCCTGAACAGATAAGAGGTACAGTTCTTGTCAAGGATATTTTTAATTTCAGATACGCACAATGTGCGCTTTGCCACAATATATATCCTGCACCTTGGCAAATCACACCGTACACACTTTTCTTATCATGGATACATCAAAAAGAAAACAAGCCACACAACGTCACACTCTGAACAGCGCTAGAAGGAAACTACACTGCCAATGTGTAGAGGTGTGGCCAAATATCGCCTTATCTACTTCCATATAGGCCTTTAAGCCATCACCAAGATGGTGCACATTGCATTCTGACAGGCCTCATTACAGGTATGGCAGTGTGGGAAACAAATGCAGCAGCGGAATTACCTCCACGTTTCCCGCTCTGCCATACTACGAGTATGGCCCTGCAGTGGGGGATTCACCTCCAGCATTGTGCTGGAGGTGAAACCTCCCACTTTCCGCTGAAGATCAGCAAACTCAGTAAAATTACTGCAGCGGTAAATCTGCTGGCGGTAACTCTGCCAAAAAAGCCCCACGTAGTCCAATGGACTCACAAAAATGAGGATTAACTCTTCTACCACCACTGGCAGTAATTCTGCCAGACCAAGTGGCATTAATGGTAATTCCACTGGGTGGTATTCAAGCAGATTTATCGCCGGAATACCTCCCAACTCTTAATGAGCCCATACTTTAATGTACTTTCATGTCATAAACATTTGGGGGTAACGTGACCAGAGCAGAGTGTTGCGGGTTGACTAATGAACTTTGAAAAAGGGGCACCTGTAAAAGCTTGGTTCAAACCTCTCGTCTCCTAAATAAATAAATGTCTTAATTGCAGTTGTAAAGGGTCTCCTGTTCTAATACAAAAGTCACAACCAAGTATGCCTTCATCCACTTGATTTATAAGCAATCTGTGTCCGTGCACCTTTTTTCTTGCACTCCAGTCCAAGCATTGAGAAAGCCAACATTTGGGTCTGGTGTACATGCATT
The DNA here is from genome assembly GCF_040938575.1 of Ambystoma mexicanum. Taxonomy (NCBI): domain Eukaryota; kingdom Metazoa; phylum Chordata; class Amphibia; order Caudata; family Ambystomatidae; genus Ambystoma; species Ambystoma mexicanum. The sequence goes on from NC_090935.1 coordinate 770,382,030, forward strand.
AGGTCCCTCAGGGTAATCTCCTGGAATGTTTGTGGGCGTGGCAGCAAAATGGGCCGACCTCGACTGGGTCGACTCTCTGGCCCAATATGATTTCATCTGTTTCCCGGAGACTTGTTCAACTGAGGGTCTTAGTATACCAGGGTATTGTACATTTAATCTGAAGGCAAACCACTGCTGTATAGGTGTGTTATGTACTTTGATCTGTGCCCAGGATGGATGGGAGGTAACCAGATGTGTGCCAATTTAAGCTCAATGTTCACAGTGCGTCTGCCCTGGTTGGATGGTAACGTTAAAACCAAGTTATATATTATCAATGTATATTCGCAAGCAAGGAAAGAAAAGAGATGCACTTTTTGTCTACTCTTGTCATGAATTGTCCTCTCTTATCCTGGTTATACTATCATTTTTTTTGTAACAATTGTATACTCAATTAAAAGCGCCCAGATAGCTCCGGGTTCAGTGCGCTATAAACTAAAATAAACTAAACTAGGGGAGGGAAGGGTCTGTCTCAGGGACCCCACGCTGCGTGTAGAGCCGCGTAATATCTTTGTGATGAAGTTGGGTCAGCCTACTGACCTCAGCACGGATAATACACGTTTGGAAGAGGCTTGTGGCTTTCCTATGAGGAATTTACCATTCAGCAAGCATGATAGCGGAGGTAGAGAGTTGGAACACCTCCTTGCTGAATTTTCCCTGGTTGAACCTAACGGTAGGACATGTGGATATATTCCCCCAAGGCGTACATTTGCCACAGGCCCTTAGACATAATAGATTACATGCTGGATGATTGCCATCTGTTCAACTGGGTGGTGGACTTCTGGGTGGAAGACAGAGATGAGAGTGATCATTTCCCTATGGGCCATTAGCTTAGAGCCAGGGGAGCCCGCAATTGCCAACGTCAGGGCCCGTTGGGCATCCTGTGCGACGGTGAAAGAGGTAATAAATGAAAAGATGTTTTAGGTCAAGAGATGTGACAAGCCATCGTCAACTAGTCTTGGATAAGGGGTCTACAGCAGCGGAAACAGGGGCAACCGTGGAATCCCTGGTAGATGTACTTCCAAAATAAAATATATGATGCCCCCGATAGGCCTAGCAGAACGGGGTCAGGAAAAAGGAGGGGTGCAACATGGTTTGATTCAGAGTGCCGGGGCAAAAAGAAATGTTTACATGAGGCGCCTAAGAATGATATCCTTAAGACAGATGAGAGGAATAGACTTAAAAGGGAATGGAAGATGCTTCTGCAAAGGAAGAAACCAGAGGTCATGGAAGAACAATGGGACACACTTGCACAAGAAGTCTGCACTTACAACCATAGGTAATTATGGGGTTTGGTAGCAAAAGATGGGAATTGCTGGGCACTTATCAGGGTGGACCTATCGAGAAGGATAGATGGGTGGCGCATTTTAGGAAGATCTTTTATACAGATATGGGTGCGGAGACCAAGATACAATTGATCTGTTCGGGAAAACCAATAAGGAGATGAAGGTCTCAATGGCCATCGCCCAATTAAAATCAGGAAAAGCAGCGAGGCCAGATGGTCTTCCCCCAGAGATGTTAATGGGTCATGGTAACTGGTGGGCTCCAATTTTGCCAAAACTCTTCGGGGCAATTGTTGGGGGGCAAGAAGATTCCAACAAGGTGGCGGGTGGGATAATAGTTCCAATCTTATTAGAAAGGGGGCACGTGTGATCCCAATTGTTATCGTCCCATCTCGCTACTAGACATTTCGGCCAAGATCTATGCAGATAGTATACTGAGCCGACTGGAAGATTACCTCTCGGAGAATAACATTTTAAACCACTCGCAAGCAGGTTTTAGGAGCGGTTTCGCAACAATAGATCATTGCTTTATTTTGTCAAATATTGACAAATACTGCAAAGTTCGAGGAGATGTTGGTATGCCACTTTCTAAGACCTTGAAAAAGCTTTTGATGGAATCAACAGAGGCACACAATGCAACAAATTAATTACACTGGTCAGATACGGGCAGATAATACGATTTTCTTTGAGACTGACAGGGGAGGAAAACAAGATTGCCCACTTGCGCCTCTTCTTGTTATACTTTTCATGACAGGTTTTAATCCAGCAAGATATAACGATTGGGTGTGCCTGCCGAGGTTGGTTAATGGGGAGCATAGTGCTTTACTCTATGCCAAAGACACAGTCATCTTGGCGCTTAATTATGCTGTGGATTTCTTGGAAGCACACACATTAAAGTTAAACAAAGAAAAAACCAAGATCCTCATCTTTGGGGAAAAGAAGAAGCCACCAAGGTGGGAAATTAAAGGGGACCCCATAGAAGTGGTCGCCTCATAAATGTATATGGTACTAAAGATTGCAAAGAATGGTCTCTGGAAGGATCACATTAAATATCAGGCGGACAGGCTACGATTGGCTTGCAGGAATTACCAAGGTTTTATTTTAAATATGCTGCTTGCAGGCTAGCTAAGTGTACTGGGGTCTTCAATTGTAAGGTGGCATCAGAGATATTGTATGGCACTGAGATCTGGAGCCACAGTATCTGTAAGTCTCTGGAGGTAGTCCAGCTGCACCTTTAATGACACATTTTGGGGCTCCCAACGTGGTGTCCGAATAGTGCACTGAGAACAGAATTGGTAATACAAAGCATCTCTTCCATGGCATCATTTTTTTAAACTAAAATTGGGACGGATACAAAATCCGAATGTTCTGTTGGGATTGGCAGTGATGAAGGCTGCCCCAGTGGGACAAGGCTCTGCCATCAGTTTCCAGCAGGAATTCGCAGGATAATCCAGGTCGCGTTAAGACTGATATCAAAACCTGGTCTGGAGACAGAGCTCCAGCAGAGGAAGTAAGAAAGTTCTAATCCTTGCCTTCGCTTGCAACCTATGTGGCGCTCAAGGGGAATCTTTCGTCGACTGCTCCTATATCTGGCTTTAGTTCTCCAGAGGGGAGAACTCTACTGATTAAAACCAGGTTAAATGTGTTGCCGCCGGCCCAAAGACCCACTTGGCTAAGACTCGCCAACATGTCAATGTGATATGGGGCGGAATCAAGACCTGGTTGACTTTATTTTGATCTGCCCGCTCAATAAAATGGTGGTTAAAACCTACCTTTCTAGAGCACAATATTAGTACCTGCAAGGAAGCAATGGCTTTTATTTTTAACTGCACAATTTCTTTTTGACATGATTAAGTACTTGGATCAGGCTCTAAAAGGGAGAACACTTAAAATAAATGTGGGTGTGGAAACACATTTTAGAGCATGTTGTTAGTGTGGATTTTTAGGGGATTCGGCTGTTGTTGGTTTATTTGGATTTTGAGTCCGACTTTTATATTTTAACTGTGTTATACAATTATGTAAATGCGTATTGATTTATTGTATTTCTTGTTACTGGAGGAATCCGAATAAACATGAAGAAAGAGGAGGTGGCTTTTGTCATGCACTGGCATAATAAGCCCTGCCACTCACATCATTGACCAGCTGTCACTAGTTCATGGGGAGGTAGTACCTTTATGTGAGTGCCTGGAATATGCCATCCCATGCCTACACACAGGCCAAACGTGTTGCTTCTTTTATTAAGATACAATCTGACCAACTTTGCAAATCGATGGCAAAGTACCCTCCGGCCAATGCTGCATTGACGAGTGCATCATTGTGCACAGTGGGTCAATGGCCTTAGCTGACGTTTTAATGGTAACAGCTGGGACAGGATAATCAGTTTACCCAGCAGCCTTCAATCATCCAATTAAGAGCAAACATTGATTTTCTGATCACCGGGAAAGTATACGTATAAAAGATCCTTCTGCTGAAATGTCTGGGTCTCTGACAGAACGTTGAAGTCTGTCAGAAATACGAAAGCAATTTTATTCTTTTCTGAGCTAAGAATAAGTGACTTTAAAATGCTTCCTACACCGGCAGAGAGAGCGGAGACTAAGAGGCTGGATTCCGGCATTGCTCGACTCGCGGGGAAAGCTCTCATGGGTTTGTATATGACTAGATTCTGCTGCACAGATGTTTGACCGATAGTAAATTCTGAGGGATTGTAAAGTATATTTTGGTCATAGAATCTCTCTAGAGCGCCATGTCCTTTTTTTTTTTGCCCTGTTCATTTTTTTGCCCCCTCAAAACCCCAGAATTTTAAGGGTAGGAGATTTCATGGGTAATAGATTGCTTTTTAAGATGACCTATATTCAGAGGTCTGCAAATTTGGCTTCCCAGATGTTTTAGACTACAGCTCCCATCAACCCAAGCCAGCATAATCAAGGGTGGGGGATCATGAGGGTTGTAGTTCAAAACATCTGGAGAGCCGCAGGTTGCAGACCCCATGACCTATATCTTCAGCAGTCTGAGTGGCATTCTCATGAAATTCCGCTGCCAATTCATTGTCATACAAAACTGTATTAAATTGATTAGAAAAGGAAAGGCCAATAAAACGTTTTGATTCAGCATATCAGCTCTTCCTTTCTTAAGTGCTGTAGCTTGCATACATTATACTATGTGAAAGCCCCAGCCTGCACCTTCCAGGGCACAGTCCTTGCAATTATGTAAAGCGCAGTGCTGCTCCTTGGGTGCAGGCCCACGCTATATATATATATATATATGCAATAAACACATTGCATTGAAATAAGAGGAGGAAGGATACACTAATATAACCTTAAATGTGCAAAATTCAAGTAGACTTATGCACATTTAATCAGTCAACCTTTAATCAATACACATGTAAATCTCATCTCAATGCAAACTTGAGAAACACAGGCATTGCTCTGCAGCCCAAGCACGGATATGTTCATTCATAATAAACCAGGCAGTGGGATTGGTTTAATACAGCTTGCTAGAATAACCAGCTGAAAGGCGCCAAAATCCAGTCCAAAGTGACAACATGATTCAACAAACAACGTGCAAAGATAAAGTGCTATGCAACATCTTTATGGAGTTAATCCAGTTCCCTCAAAGAGAACATTTTCTTTCCCTCTGCACCTAAACCCTCAGTAGGGCATTTTCATCCAGCTGGAAAGATCACGCCAAAAAACACATAGGTAAGTACCAGCCCCTCGCCAGGTAACCTGCCACTTGGAACCTGCCTCGTGTGGCAGGCTGATCACAGATCATATCGCAAAGCCTACCTCACTTGACTTGAGCAAGGAATGTGAGCGCCTGACACAAGATCACACAGAGTGTCAGATGATCTAGTCCTGCAATGGGACTCTGCACTTTAACCTTGATCCTAGACTATGGCCAGCGAATGTGTTATGCATGTAACCACCTGTGTGTGACTGTGTCTGAAAAGCAAATAGTTGATTAGCTCGTCATATCAGCATGAGCACACAGAGATACCTCAACACGCTGACTGGTAAGAGGGGACATGCAAGTGCAATAAAGTGCACTTGCCCCTACGCTCATGTATGACTCTTGTAAGTTGCATTATTCGGTTACTCCTTTAGTTAAATCTTGAGTCAAGATAACAGGAGCTGGACCCACTGGTGCCCACCACCCAGGATACATCATTCGAACTGCATGGGTCAATACATTCCATACACATTCCACACTCACATCCATTCCATTGCCGACATTATATACATTCCCACCCTGACAGAAATATATCATTAGCACCCTGGCGGGGGGAGCCAACCAATCAGGTGGGTAGGAACGCAGGCTTGAACCACCGGTGAAAGCCCACGTTCCATGCCGCCTGACAGCAGGCTCCTCCGTCCCCATCTTCCCCCCACCTTATCTTCTCTTATTCATAAATTTGTTTGCCCTTTTCCCACCCCCACTTACCTGTTTGTTGTGGCGGGGCAGGCTGCTGCCGCAGATGTTTCCCCGCTTCTCTGGCTGCTATGGAAAGGGAAGAGGGGTTCCGAAAAGCCCCCCCCCCCTCTATTTCCATGGTGGCCATCTTGGAAAAGGATTTCATTCATTTAGCACCCCGGTTTACCACTTACTCGCTTCGCTCAGGCTTTTAACTTGGGCCGCTGGGTCGTTAACACCCGTTCCAGCCCCTGGAAAGGGTGCTTAATGCCACAGTAAGTTAGTAACAGAAGGGATAGCCCTATTCATGTGGAAGGAATTAGAGCTAGAGCAAAATAGGGAACAAAATGGGGGGCTCCGACCACATATCTAATGTTAAATACTTTCTACTAAAATAAAGTATTTACTGTGTTGTATCATTTGCAAATAGATGCTTCAGAAGTAAGCTAAGTATCCAGTAATAGGGTTATTTTACTCTGGAAACAAATTCCATACACACGTCTAGAGACACCAATTTTGTGCTCAGAAAAAACTGCTTTTATTTAGCAGGTCCAGTTCTCTGGCTGGATTTGCACTTATTATATTCATGTTTCAACAAATGAACAAAAAATGTCTTATCATAGTACTCAACCACATCACAGCGTATAAATCAAAGGTGTGTTAGTACTGTTTGTGAAGTATTACATCATAGTCACAGTTTTGGTGTGTGAAGCAAAGGTGGAGGTTGAAGTTGAAGCCAAGAGATGTTACAGGTGTGGAGAGAGAGATGTGTGGGTTGTCTGTGGTGTTACAGGTGTGGTGAGTTATTGGATCAAGGGGGTGAGGTCAAGTTTGTGCCTTGGTGGGAAAATAAGAAGGTATTCTGTTTTGGAAGGGTTGAGTTTGAGGAACTGGGTGGCCATCCAGTTGGTGACAGTGGAAAGACAGGTTTTAAGGGTGTGGAGTTGTGAAGGGGATGACATTTGTAAGCATATTTGTGTGTCATGTGCGTGTTGTTAGAAATGTACAAGGGTCTGCCCAAGGGCTTCAACATATAGGTTGAAGAGGAGTGGAGCTAGGGATGAGCATTGTGGGACCCCATACTTAGGTCCGAGGTCTGATCAATAAGGGGGTATGGAGACAAAGTGTGTCCTGTCAGTGAGAAAGGAGGTGAACAAGTCGTGCACAGTGGCAGAGAGATTCATCCTGTGTGCTAGGATGCCTTTGGAATGGTGCGGTCGATGCTGTTGAAGGCTGCAGAAAGGTCGAGGAGTATGAGAAGTGCTGTGTGTCCTTTGTCTGTGATGCTGTGTAGGCCATCCAGGATGTGTAGAGTAGCAGTCTCAGTGCTGTACCCAGGCTGAAAGTCACAAATTGGAAGGGGTCGAGTAGGTTGTTTGTGGTGATGTGTTGTTGCAGTTGGGTAGTTAGAAAGCATTCCATGATTCTGGTGAGGTATGGTAGGATAGTAATGGGGCGGTAGTTTTCAGGGAGCGTCGGGTCGAGAGATGGTTCTTTGAGGAGGGCTGTGATGTGTCTCATTTTGAGTGCAGTGGGGATAGTAACATGTGAAAGACAGGAGTTGATGATGCTGAGCCAGTGACGAGCTAGTGTGGTGATGCAATTGGATGCAGCTTGAGATGTGTGTGCATCATTCAAGAATTGTGCAGGTTTTGTTTTGGCAGTGAGGGTAATCAGGGTGTCTGTGTCGATGGGGTAGATGGTGTCCCATGTGCTGGAATGTTTGGGAGTGGGGGGTGTGAGTGGGAACGCTAAGGGGAGGACTGTCCTGATGTGTATTTAGGAGTTGAAGTAGTTCATGAGGGAGTTGCATACTGACGTGGATGGGGGTGTGGATGGTGGTTTAGAGAGGAACTTGATGTTGAATAGTTTCTTGGTATGAATGATGGCGGATTGGGGCTCTTGGAAGCAATGGGTGCCTTTTGCATTGCGTTTGGCAGTTTTACATTTGTTGCAGCAGCGTCTGAGGGTTGTCTTGGTTGAGGAGCATTCGCTCTTTTAGCAGCTCTTTCTAGGCGTCTGACTTCCTGCTTGATAGAAAGGAGGGAACTGTTGAACCATGGTTTGTGATAGCTGTTGTGGGGTATTTGTAATTTGAGTGGTGCAATTTTGTTGAGTGCCCATGTGATCATGGTGTTGTACTGGTGGAATATGATGGAGGGATGTGCATGTGGGGAGGGGCAGTGGCATGAGTGGTGCTAAGGCTTTGTCTGTAATGTGTTTGGTTTGTCTGGCTGGAGGGTGAGGGGGATGTGCGGCAGGTGATGGGATTTTGTGTGGTAGTGTGAGCATGAAGGGAATTTCAAAGTGGTCGGACCACGATAGACATAGTCAATTATCCACAGAAACATGATTTTTGCTTGCGATCAAAAGATCCAGGGTGTTGCCAGCAATGTATACGTGGTGGGTGATGAGTTGTACAAGGATATAAGGGGTGAGTGGAGCGAGGATACTCTTTACTGTGGGATTGGTGTCTGTAAGGGAACTACCAGGGTTGAGGTCGCCAAGTTAGATGTTGCAGAGGGAGGTGTGGTTGCAAATAGTGAAGGAGGGGAACAAGTGAGAGAGAGTGCTTCAAAGGATGTGTATGGGCTGGTGTGGGATTACTAAGTGTGAGTGTGTCTTTATATAGGATTGCAATGCCACCACCTTGTTTGTGTGGGCGCTCCCTGTGGTGAATGAGATAGCGCGGGGAAAGCATGTCAGGGGTAATAGGTGTGTGGTGGGGTTTGGGCCATGTTCAGTAAGGAAGAGTATATCTGGGGAACGTGTATAAATGAGTTCATTAATTTCATGTGCGTGAACAGGTGCAGAATGGCAGTTGAGAAGAATGCAGGTGTAGTTGTTTAAGTGGAGTGTTGTGTTGGAGTTTGATTTGGATGTTGTTTGTGTGCTGTCTGCAAGGCATTTTGTGGCAACCTATGGCAAACAGGGGCTAGCAGGGAAAACAAAATGAAATAGAGATAAAGTTATGGTAGCAACCCTTAGTTCTGTCTTCCTCTTACTCTGGACTCCCAGGCGAATGGACGCCCAAAGGACAGTGCTCACATACCCAAAGTAACCCAGAAGTAACTTTGTCAGAGATTATGGGGGCTGTCCCTAGATTGATCATGGATGCTTCTTGTAGGCCCCCTGCCCCCTGCAGGCAGCCTCAGGCAGATGGGAAGAGGGCTTCTGGTGGTGCTGGTGTGAGCTCTATGTTGCTCCCAGCCCATTTGAAGTTTTGGGGAAGAGCTAAAAGCAGAGGATAGGATTCACTGGGAGAGAGCAGAAGGAGCAACGAAAAGGGCACTGGGAGAGTAGCAGTACATGCCGCTCATGCCGCTGCTAGGTTCACATAGTGATGCTGTCTGTATTTCTCATTACAAACCAGCACGCGATACAAAGCTACACTACACACTGCCCTTCCTGGACACAAGCATCTTATGGCATTTATATTCTTCTCACAGACACAATTTCGAATCCTGATAGATTATACTTCTCTAGAATTAGACCTTTAAGGAGATGGCAGGGTTTTTAGTCCTCAAATTGGTTATGTGGCATTATTACAGCATGTGCTGGCCTTAAGATTTTATTAAAACTACTGTGCTCAGCCCTCAAACTCTGCAAATATAGCTGCACTTCCAACAGCAATATTCATTCTAAACACTAGAGGTCAGCAGAGCCTCGAAGAACTGCAAATGGTGCCATGATATCATCCTCGGTAAGAGCTATGCTTTAAATTGTATCGTGCTAGTTGTACGTGAGCGGTTTCTATGCCTAAATTGTGCAGTCTAACCCCCGTCCCCCCGCAAACCCACCATGGAGCAACAATGTTGTTGCTCCCTCCCTCCCTCAAAAAGCCACAACTGTTGATATTTTTGAAAGTCCTCTCACAGTCCCCCACTGGGCATTCTCTGGACACCCCTTGGAGGGCCAGTCCCACAGTTTGAATACCACTGTAAGGAAAACCAATTAATTGGAACCCCCAAATGTTCAGTTCAGGGTTCGGGCAGGCCAGCATCTTGGGTGGGGGAACATGCACCTGTAGGTGACTCCATAGCACAGGGCCTTGTGGCCGCATCATAACTCCTACTGAGCAAAACCACCACGTCAAGTGGCAAGAAACGTTATCCTTCTGGGTGTTCTTAGCAGAGGGATCACCATTTGGAATAGCCTATGGAGACGGCTATTGTGCGCCCCCTATTATATCTTAGGCTGCACCAGTACTTCCTAGATGGGTCAGGAGGCCACCAGGTGTGATAGACATAAGCTTTATTACTGCAGATATCACTTCAGGTAAAGTACCTTTTGCTCCAAGTCACACATACGACAAGAAACGCCTACCTGCCATCTCATTCAGTCACAGCTCCGCCCCACCTAAAACTCCCTGACCTTTATGTGCAAACAGCATCATCAACATTCTACCCGGAGCCAACATGGCCGTAAGGGGAAGCACAGGGCACAACATCATTTGGCCTGCTGGGCGGACATGAATATCCCAGAAAGTGCTTAATACCAAGAGCAGGCCTGCTAACTTTGTGCGATTCGCATTCTGAAGTGGGAGTTCCCTATTTTGCATAATGGTATATGCTGCTGAATTAAGGAAGTCCCTATTGTCCTGGGTATGCTTTGTATTACCCAAGCATCTGCATGGGCACTTAGAGCCCAGGGGTGCTCTCTTCTTGCCCCCTTTCCCTGTCACGCCACATGCTTAGCAGTTCCACACCAGTGCTGGCATTACTTACCACCCTAGTGGTGGTTGTTCCTTCAAGTGGTAGCTGTGCGTCAGCTCCTGGTGCCGACCTTTCAATTCGTCGCCATAATTGCCGCTTCGGCACACAACTCACAGGAAACTGATTCCCCACGTGGGTGCTCCCATCTTTCCGCCAGTAGCGCAGGCACCCAGGACCACTGCCGGTGTCCCGCACCTGCACATCATCCCAGGCAGCACCAGTGTTCTTCTTGACCATGCCCTAGGGTTCAGCCGCTCTTTCGTGCTGTGTCCTGACCCGGTCTCTCTTTGGACTCGAAGTTCCACCCCACTGATTTCTTCTGCTCTGCAGTCCTTCGCTCCCTCTTTTGATTTGCCTGTTTGTATCTCTGGATTTTGCCTGGCCTCCCACTCTCTCATATCTTCTTGTAGGTCAGTTGTCTCTGCCTGCTTCCCTGCCAGCCTTCTCCCTGACTCTCTGACTTGCACTCACACGTCAGCCTCAACCTCCACTTGCGTCCTGTCCTGATGGACTACCTGCTGTTTTCCTGCCATCACCCATTACCTATGCATAATTTACAAAAACCGACAAAAGGGTACTCACACTCGAGACAGTCCTAGATTCTGTCCAAAATTCAAGTTAAATCTCCATAGTAGTTTAAAGGCTAGTGTTTGCGAGGCAAATCACTGAGGATACACCAAGGAAGCAGTCTGAGAAGTGCTAACCATACATTTATTGTTGAAAGCATAGTTTTTTGAGATTTTACACAATTTCTAAAACAAAAGATAAGTAGAATAGAGCAATTGAACAAATAAAGAAAAACAGAACATTCATCACAAATATATCAAGTGCAAAAGAAGGGATAACATATTTATCACATCAAGATAAAACAATTATTACAGGCTACCCATAGTTCCTGCAACATAAGGCCTTCCAGGGTGTATAAAAAATTACCCTGGTAGGTATGTAAAAAGAATATTATTTTAGCTGAGTTTGTATATTTTTTTATTGCAGTAGCTTTGTGCCAGGCGCATCGTTAGTGGAGAGAATGTTGTCATATTGGGAGGCTGCATTACGCTAGGCCTAGTGTTTCTACTGTGGGTCAAGGGGAGGCAGGCCCTCTGTGCTGCTTTACTCCTCTCCCACAGGAGGAAACAGCTACACCACGGACCCTCCTGCATGCCAGATGACTAGACAAGCAGGTACGATATGCCAGTGTAAAGCGAAGTTTGATCGGTTGCAACATCTGACCTTCCATCCGGAGGCAGAAATGGATGCCCTACCAGGTTTACAAGAGGAATTGCATGCAGTACATACTGAGGTACCCAGGCCGAATGAGGGAAGTGCAACATTGAAAGGGACCCTGACTAACACCACCACTGTAACTCTGCTAGAAAGTTCAGCAACAAACTATAGTATCAATAGGCAAGATAGGGCCTTAGGAGGTAAATAGAGTGTTGCACTCACTGAAGGTTCCTTCTCAGACCTTTGGACTTTCAGACCAACAATGGCAACATTGTATACATATTGAACAATCTGACAGGGAGCACTGCGACCTGATTGGCTCTCTAAGTTTCCTCTGAAAGTCCATTCTACAGAACTTGGCAAGCATTGAGAATGCATTAATAGAGGGGGTCCAAACACCTCACCTAGCCCCTCTCACACACAATCAGCTGGTTGAGATCCAGCAAACCTTACAATGTCTAATTTCCTTTACTGGACAGTTTTGCAACTAGCCACCAACTTCTTACGCCAGAAATTACCCAATGAATCCGCTTTTGAAGAGGCCAAGTTGGTGCTGATACGTGAGATTGACACTCTGCAAGCCTATATAGTCCAAGTAATAAGGTTAGGCCACCATCCAATGAAAAGAAGAAACAGACAAACAAGACCTGAACCTAATTGAACTGTGTTTCGGATACTGCCAGTTTCAGCTCCCTAAGTTGCTGTTGAGACAACACCAGAAATAATGGAGGTGGGAAACATGCAAGGTCCCCTATTGCAGATTAGTACCCGGCGAGGGAGAATCAGAATGAAAGAACCATTCTGATTGGCCCTCGCCGGGGCATTACCCAGCCGCGAATCCCTCGGATTCCACGCCTTTGTCCCCTGTGGTGGAGTGGCAGCCCCTCAGCCAATGAAGAGGCTCGAAGCGGGGCCATCCCCGCTCCGAGCCTCCACACAATTGGAGGCCGCCTTCGTCCCCTGCCCGGGATTCGGCTATGTTTTATTTTGTTGCTTTTCCTCCCCCCCTCCGCTCCCCGCCCTCCCAACCCCACTTACATTCTGCCTGCTTTGTCTCCGGCAGGGGACGATGGCAGCCTCCAGCCGTGTGGAGACTCGAAGCGAGGTCATCCCTGCTCTGAGCCTCCACACTGCTGGAGGCTTCCATCGCCCCCGCCGGAGACCCAGGTACGTTTTTTAATTTTTTTTTATTTTTTCCCCCTCCCTTACTCCTCCCCCCGCACTCCCAACCCCACTTACCCTCTTCTCTTTATTTGTTTGGGAGCGGACGCGCTGGGAACAAATGTTCCCAGCGCGTCCGCTCCCAATGGCCACCATGGAAAGGGAAAATGGACTCCGTTTTGCATTCCCCGGCGGCGATTTTCATTTTTTTTTCTGTTCCGAAATGCTGCAGTGTACGCCTGCTCACTATACGGCAGAGGAGAGGCACAGAGGACACCAGCCAAGATTCTCTATAGGGTAGCTATGGTCAAGCAATCAAGGCTTAGCTTCTCAGGAGGTGATGTGGGCTGGTTCTTTAGTACAGTGTAGTCCCCAAGCACCCACAAAGGAATTTCCACACACTTTGTTAGTGAAAGCAAAGCACTTTATATAAATAAGGTTCACGTTATATACACAATCACAATAACACACTTTATGCTCCGACAATTCTAAAATTCTAAACCCACCGGCGGATTGTCCTTGGTCGTCAGCGGCCTTGACTTTCTCCGGCAGGACGAAAGCGGTTGATGAGGGTGAACAAGGGAGTCCTTGGATCAAATGTTCTTAGGCAAAGCGAGCACTGTGGCTCTGTTCGGCAACGGTGGTCATCGACGGTGGACGACTGTCCGAGGTTGCTCTTCATTCTCCTCGGTGGTCCCCTTCTCCGGTCGGCAGCCTTTCGTAGGTCTGTCTAACAGGGAGCTTTGGCAAAGATCCGCTGGTGCACGATGGTCCCTCGTAGTTCGGGAAGAAAAACAAACATACACTAGGAGTACAGGGTAGTACTCCCACCCATGGGTGCCATAAGGGTATCCCAAGGGTCTCTTCACCAAACCAAATACAAGAAGAGCCGCACTGCCAGGAGTCCCACATGAACTCCTGCACAGAAAACAAGTCAGAACATTCATGATAAAGCAATAAAGGACAAGGATACGGGGGCCCTGTCCCTCCGATGCATTTCCAGCATCACTGTACCTACTCGATGCTTACATTTAATTACAAAATTTTGCTTTTTAACACCACCTGGCCAAGGACTAATCCCAATGGATGCACAGACAAATGCACAGACCGCAACTAACTAATCTGTGTTACTGTTAAAAGATGCCAGCCCAAACACTAGCTACCAGCACCCTGTGAAAGCGCTCCCTTGCTCTCAGCTAGGTTTAAGCTTTAAACAATCAAATAAAAATAATCCAAATAAAATCTATTTCTGAGAGGGATGATGGGTCACCATGGCTGGTGCAAGCACTAGGCAAACTAGGTGGCTGCCTAAGGTGATGGACAACAGGGGGCAGCAAGCAGGTTTTTCTCTCAGTTATCATGAATTACAAAAGATATGTAAATCAATCAGAGCTAAAGAGGCTGAATGATGTGCCTTTGCAGTTAGGGGATACATCATTGCACACCACAGTGCTCACATGTCTAGGAGTAACCAACCTGGCAGTGGAAGCAGGGCTATTGCCTATTGACATCTGGTCACATGGTCTACCGCAAGTGAAAAGACAGAGAGCTAGCAGGAAGAAGTGTTGATAAAACATGCTCCAAGCAGGTCAGAGCCATTGTAGATTGCTCCTGGAACTTCTGGAGGCAGAGTATGTGCTGGGCGAAGCAGGCACTTCACGGGTAGGAGCAGGAGGGAGATGGGGTGAGAATAGGAGTCTCATGCAAGTTCAGAAACAAGAGGTTCAATTGGCGTTTCTACTCAATTGCAGTATACATCCAAGTGTGCTAAGATTACAGCACATTCTTTGGTAATTTCGTTTTTATTGTGATATTGGTTGCGAACCAACCTTACACACATTTTTACAATAATCAATAAAGAATAACCAGTGCTGAACAAATAAGTGCTTAGTTTGCATAACATGGAAAATTAGATGCATATATTACACATACTCAGACAAATACTTTAATGAACTAAAATATATAATAAAATATAAAAATGTCTCTAAAAGGAAAAACATTCAAAGGGAACCCAAAACCAGGTTCGTTATTCATTTAGAAGATTCAGTTTCAGTAAAAACGTAATTATTGCGATGTTTAAGGAAATCAATTTAGCAGTAAATATCATGATCCACATGTCTTTTGTGTTTAATAGTTTGATTTGCCCCCGGTGTGTATGAAAGCCTTCTTTCCTTTGTGCTCTCAGGCTTGTGCAGCTAGTTAAGAGATGTTCTAAGGTTTCTTTCTGCACTGGTAGACTGCAGAATCTACAAGATGCTTCAGCACTTGGTTGTCTGGCCCCAAGGGCTATAGCATCTCTTGTTGGCCGGAGGATAAAATGCAGCCTCATAATGTGTGCTCTAAAGTTACGATCAGGGAATTTTTGTAAATATATTGGAATTTGATTTAAGGATTTCATTTGTCAGGTATATTGACCACGTTTGAGTCATTAAGCTGCAACATTTGGTGCTGTGGGCTTAGAAAATCCAAGATGGCCAAAAAGCCCACATGTGCGCCAGAATCCAGGAGAACCGCGCAGTTTGTGCGCACACCAAAATGGTCGCCTAACCTTCCACCCACCATTGCGAGCGTGATGGGCCAGGGGTGCCATGAGTGGAATGTGTGCCAAAGGAAAAACAGCAGTGCCTGTTAGCTTGATATGATATGATATGATATGGCATTTGTAAAAAGCCCTTTGAAATCACCTTGGTTTCTCTGAATGCAAGCTCAAAATGCAAGCTTTCAAACATTGCAGGATATTCAAAAATCTCACTGAACACCAGCAGACATTTGGCAGAATGAAGTTTTGTGTGCATACAAAATCTGGAAAGAAAAAGAGCCCAAAACAATGTTCATAACAAAACTGGCTGAGCTGTGGAGGTCAGCAGCTTAAGTTAAACTGAACTGAAAACCACTAAAATCGAAATGTTTAAATTAAATGAGGGACCTACTTTTGAGTGTCACATAGTTTGTAACTGTTGAAATGTCATAGTTTTCAACTTAGAATCAGCATTCTAGCTGCATGTGTAAAAATGGTCAGTTTGATTTGAATGTAGAAAACTGGGAACAAAAAGTGACATTTAGCTGAAACCTGGCTTAATGAAACTGAATTCTGCCTGACAAAAACCCCCGACAGGAGTTGAAACTGGATCAACAACTGTGTTCCCAGGCCTGGCTGCATCCTGCTTCCCCACCAAAAGGAATTAAACACCTCTCTGATTGAATTACCTGGGGACTGCAGGAAACTGAACAATGGACTCAGGCAAATGTTATATTGGGGGGGCCGTAAAGTGGCTTCCTCTTGGGAGAAGTGGGAGGAGAAGTGCCTCTGCTAGCAGCTGAGCTTGGGGGAAGTGGATAAACCAGTTATTCCACCATGTGATGTAGGAAGCCACACCCCTGTTTGACCAGGGCATAATTTTAAAAAGATAGATAACTCATAGTGCGGACTGGTCAAAATTATATAAGTAATATCATTATTCTGGTGATTTTTCTGTGCACGTTTTAAGAGGCGTTAGGTCCCTGTGGTGTATTCTGGGGGGTTGCTAGCGGAAAATAGGGTCTTACTCCAAATGTCTGCATGTTAAAAATCTGACACTTTATCATCTGAAACCCATATCCCTGGTGCACATTTGTGTAAAATCTGGAAAGGTTTAGAGGTCGTTATCTGGATGAAAAGGGGAGAATTCTGTCATCAGTGGACACAACATCGTACAAAGACAGGGATCGGATGATTTGGTGCTACAGAAAATGTGTTAACTGGACCTATAATATGAGAAAAATGGTACATAGATAAATATGTATTTGGATCAGAAATAGATTTGTGTGCAATTTGACAAGGGGAGGTTCCTCTGACCATAAAACCTACAGCATCACTCTGACACTCCATTTCTTTCCCCCAATCAAAGGAGAGAGGAGGAACTGGCCAATGACAAGTAGAGAGGGGCAGGCTCAGTTATGCCATGCACACACCCACTTCCAAAACACATAAAAAGAGACTGCTGGGACAGGTAGAGACATTCAATTCCATTTTCTGCGGGACGCTGTGCCGGGAGACTCCAGACTTCACATCCATCAATCTCCAAAGACTAGAACTTTACTTCAGAACTTAAAGCAAGGGCCTAAACCCACAAACTGAGAACTCTTCTCAGCAGGCCTCAGCATCCTTAAAATCATTTGCAAACTATTCCACAGCCGGGCGAGCTGTTTGAATTCTTTGCCAAGAACAATTGCCAGAGACCAGACCAGAGATCCAGAGAGACCCAGACCGCTGTGAGCAGAACCGGTGCCTGATTGACCCGCCGAGCAGAGAGAACCGAAGCCCAGTCCAGTTGACCAGATCCGTGACGAGGCCCATTCATTTCGAAATTAGGAGTGAATATCGCCAGAACTGTGCAGAACCCAATCTCTTAGTTAAAATAATCTAATTCAAGCTATTTTAACCTAATTAGAACAGCCTCCTAGAAATCGTGTCATCTGTCATTTTTAAAGCTGCACAACTGTCACCTGTCAATTCTGCAGCTGCAAGCTGTCACCTGTCATTTTGAGTTTTACTTTAAATCCGAAAATCTACCTTTATTAAATCATCCGTATCTCCGGAACCGTTTGTGCTAGGAACGAGATTTAACTTTCATCTGAAAGCTTAGAATCTAGGCCTTCCAACGAACCTACTCCCTATACTTTTTCCGTAATCGCGAGACACGCACTCGCGAAATTTACCGCGATTTGCGATTTGGCCCGATTTCTTCATCTGTAGAAGTCAGCAGCTTTTTGCTTCTCTTTGCTAAAATTCGTTTGCAATCTGCTAATCATTCATAGAGTATTGTTAAAGTGAGCCTGAACTAATATAAAGTAGCCATCACCTACCCTGAACCTCTAGAGGGAATTAAAAGCAATTTTAGCACCTTTTCACTTCCTTGCAAACCACATTAAAGTATTTCGCCTGTGTTTAAAACTCATACCTGTTTTCTCTAAGCTTGCTGGGGGAACTGGAACTGTGTATTGCATTATAAAGTGTGATTTGTTGGGATTCTTGAAGACTGTGTGCTCTCCTTCCATTTCTTACATTGCATAGGGGGGGAGTGAATTGTCAAGGAAAAGTGATTACATTGTCGTTTGTTGAAGCCATATCAAGTTATTTTCTGTACTGCATTTCATTCATCATTGCGTTTCCTTGAACCATATACAGCATTCTTTCCCACCTTATTCTTCTGTTCCTATTCATAAGTTACCTCTTGCTGATTACTGCTCATATTCACAAGTGTAATATCCATTATCAATTTATTTATAGAAGTGTGATATATATATATTGTTTCAATTTTCAAAAAAACCTTTTTAATTTGCAAAACAAACCTACTTCTTGGCTCAGTGGGGTCAGGGGGATTCTAAGAGGGGGGTGTTATCCAAGGGTTGTCATCCAGAGTACTGAACTGGACATAAAAATACATCAATAAGGGTTTTCCTCAGCATCCCAGACTAGGCATTGACTTAGCTGTAGTGTTGATTGAATATCGCTTACAGATTCTAAATTGACCAATTTTGAAGGTTTTCTATTTCGTACAGGAAGTCCATAGACCTATCCACTCCTGACCTCTGACTTCTTGTTGCTGCAAGGCCTGGCCTCTCTAGAAAGAACAATATATCAATGTCGGTTTCACTCATGATATTCTCGCACTGATATCTCTAGATTTTGAAGGCAGGATTCTTTTTAGTAGTTATTACATTAGCGAGAACCGCCAATAAAGTTGGACCGTCCGAATCTGCCAATAAGCATTTTCTGTAGAAAGCTGACTGTCATGCTACAACAGATTCAATGGACGAGAGACCTAATTCAAATCTGATTATTTGAATGGGGAAGGATCTGGTGAGGTTCAATAATGATTTCCAGAATATTCCCTCCATAAGGTTCTAATTTGTCTGGTTGTCTGAGGATTTGACCTGCGCACCGTATGTCACGATGGGAATTACTTTTTGTTTATAGAACACGATGATGGGCTTACAAGAAAATGAGCCATGCTTATTAATTATATTGGCTTGTGAGGTTAGCGTTTCTATTTTGTATCTTACTTCGTTTTTATAAGCAGGTTGTTATTAACATTTTGTCCTAAATATTTGAACTCATTGATATATTCCAGGAGCGTGCTACCTATGTGCCATTTGAATACAGAGCTTTTCTTTCTACCTTTTGAAATCATTAAAGTGTATTTATCATCAACAGGTTCTTCTCAGCATAAAGATGTAGGGCGGTTAATTTTCTTTGCCAACCTATCGGGGTTAAATCAACCAGCACAGGGTCATTGGCATAAAGAAGCCAAGATATTGGATGACCTCCCAAATTAGGGGACACTGATCTTGTGGGTTCAAGCTCCAGGTTGATGTCTTTTAAATAAAACTTGAATAGTGTGGATGCAAGAATACACCATTGTTTAAGACCCCTGAGGGTTGGAATATGTTTAGAAAGCAACACTGCCTTATTTAGTTTTATTTGTATGGTTGTGTTTGAATAAAACTGTTTAATTAATTGAAGTAAGTAGGCAAGGCAGCCATCTTCTGACAATTTGTACCTTAGAGGTTCTCTAGAAATGGAGTCAAAAGCTTGTCTGAAATCAATAAACGGGAAGTAAACAGGTTGATTTTTTGCAATGGCCTGGTTTTTTATGGCTGTCAAAGTTAGTAAATTGACTGTTGTTGATATTGATATTGATATTGATAGTTTATTTGTATAGCGCCTATACAAATGTGTTTCAAAGCACTTCAAGGCAGGGAGGGAGGAAGGGAAAATACAATAAGATTCTTACAAGGCCTTGCGACATTTAAGAATGGGAAATGTACTTTCCAACTAGGCCTGACGACATTTCAGATGGTGCAAGAGCATTGACAATGATTAAGGAGCGGAGGGAGGGAGGTTGAGGAAGGAGATGAGACAGTCAAGCAACTATCGTACTAGGCCTGACGACATTTCTGAAAGTGCACGGGGAATGACAATAGGTAAGGGAAATGGAGGAGGGAGGGAGGAAGGAGAGGAACAAAACAAGCGACTATTGTACCAGGCCTGATGACATTTCTGGTAGTGCTGGGGATTGACAATAGATGAGGGAATGGGGGGAAGAATGAGAGGAACAAAACAAGCGGGTATTGTACCAGGCCTGATGACATTTCTGGTAGTGCTGGGGATTGACAATAGACGAGGGAATGGGGGGAAGAATGAGAGGAACAAAACAAGCGACTATTGTACCAGGCCTGATGACATTTCTGGTAGTGCTGGGGATTGACAATAGACGAGGGAATGGGGGGAAGAATGAGAGGAACAAAACAAGCGACTATCGTACCAGGCCTAACAACCTTTCTGGTAGTGCTTGGGATTGACAATAGGTGAGGGAAATGGAGGGAGAGGGTGCAGGAGGAAGGAGAGGAACAGACAGCGCATATCATACTAGGCCTGACGACATTTCTGATAGAGTAAGTGATTAGAATATAGTGAGGGGAAGGAGGAGAGGAGAGAGGGAGAAGACAGGGAGAGGAAGAGAAGGCTAGGAAAACAGTGAGTATGGTGAAAGAGAAGAAGAAGAAATGCCGGCAAAATACAGAGTTATAGAGCACGTAAACAAATGGAGAGAGCACATCCAAGTTGCAAAGGTCAATACTGAACACCTTATGCTGCAAGAGACCAGCAAGTGCAAGCCAGGATTCAAGTTGTAGATGGTCACAATATGATTCAGGGCCACCATTATTACGTGATGCTTAAGGAAGTCCAGCATGAGAACAAGGAGATTCGAGATGGTGAACCAACATGAGTCACATGAGTCAAAAATTCAAAGCATCGGCAACAAGGCAGTGATGGTATCACCATAATGTGTCAATCAAACTCCAACATTGGGCAGGGAGGGCTTGTTGATGCAGAGGGGGGATAGCAGGAGGGGAATAACTTGATAGAGGGGACAGCAAGATACTGGATTCAGTCATACAGGCATCACATGCATACAGCAGTGGGGCACAGCGAAATACAAGAGTGAGGCATACAGGCATCACATGACTACAACGGGGGGCAGCGAAATACAAAAATCATGCATGCAGGCATCACATGCATACAACGGGGGGCAGCGAAATACAGGAGTCAGGCATAGCGGCATCACATGCATACAACCCGCGTAACGTGCTATCCACGTTACGCGGGTGCGATGCGCGCGACCCTCGCCTTATGAAAGTCCCAGATACAAGGGGGCATGGCTTACGAGGCTTACTGAGGTCGCTGTTTCAGGGGAATGTGAAAGCTGTCCAAATATGAATTCAAACGGCAGCATTGTTGAAATAAATATTGTTGCAGATGTAATCGATCAAGGGGTGCCCAGAGCAAACAGCACTCGAGGTGCACTTAAAGCATTTTCATTAGTATTAAAAAACCTGATAGATATAACGTTTTAAGTAATGCTGAGTGGGCTGCCTCAGATTACTGAACCCACTAATGATGTTTGATAGCATCTGCTTTTACGTGGACATTTGTTTATATTTAGGAAACTTTAAAACTACTACATGGATAAACATACTTTACTTTGGGAACATAAACTACTTACAAGTTGCATTTCTTCACATATTTGGCGAATTCATGCCTGACAGTATTATGTAGCATTTCTTTTGAAGTTAGCAAAGTAAAGCTGACCAACTGATTTTCAATTTTCTGTGTGAACTTTCAAAGCAATGCTGAACCAATCTGCTCAGGGTTAGCCCTGCATTGCAGTCTTTATTGATCCAGTGCAGCAGGCCGGCTCCAGCAGGGGGCCAGAGGGTCCAGGGCCCCCCAAGCCCATCCCCTGGTCGCCCTAGAAAGGAGGCCTTGTCAGTGGTGTTTTTTTTCTTCCTTTTTTCAAAAGGTTGACTGTATTTTAACCATACGCAATAAAAGATTTAAAAAAAGTTACCACCACTGGGACTCATGGTGGGGGATGTACGGGGGAGTTACGGGCAAGTGGGATTTAGTGATTAGCATTCTGTGGGTCTGCATTCCAAGAGGCCCGGCCAGGATTTGTTTGCTTGCCTTTGACAATGATTTATGTCCCACACCCATGAAAGAATATATGACCAGGGAGATGGAGGGCCATTCACACTTGCTCAAGCAGGCAGACTACAACTATCTAGCAAGATCCTGTGTTTCTTTTTTAACTGCACTGTTCATCTCATCTTACTTACATAAGTCCCCATTCCCCATTGAGCCCATTTGGGAATTTCCCATTTCCCATTGGGCCCAATGGGGAATGTTCGGCGGTATTACCGCCGGCGGTAATAGTGCTGAAAATCGGCAAAATCGCAGCAGATTTGTTATACCGCCGGGGTTAGCGCCCTACTCGTAATGATGCCCTTTGTGCTGTATTCACCTGCTAGTGGTATATTTAAACATTCTTTTGAGTGTTTAATGACTTAATTGCCTCAGTAAATTTGCTCCTTTTATAATACAAAATTTCTTAACAATGTGTGTTTTCAGCCAGTAGATTTAAAAGCAACATGGGTGCACTCATATCCGTTCCTTGCACTGGAATCCTAAAACAAGCAATGGCAAAGCCAGCTGTGTTGACATGTGTATAAGTATTACACAGGCATTTTCCAATTACATCTTTGCCTAGGTACTCGCACCATTTTCTAGATGTTCCCACCTTATTGCCAGGTGGTACCCTTATGGCAGTGCCTGGCAAATGCCTTTCCCATGTGTATTCAAAAGCCCAGTTTGTTGGCTTTGCCAATGTATGTTGGTTTCAGTTTGTCTTCCTAAGTGAAAGCCTATATGCCCAGATGTGGGTGCCTTGTTTGCTATGCCTAGGGAATCAAACTGCACCTCACTGAGTTGGTCCAAAAAGAACCTACCTGAACACATCAAGGCTAGGATGGCAAGTATGGACCAGATTCAGATCTTCATCCCGTGCATTATAACCAGTGTGTTTATGACCTAAATAGTATGTATCTTTGTCTGTGTGGAAGCCTAGAATGGATGACCAGAACTTTTCATGAAATGAAAAGATGAGTACTGCTTTGATAGCATCATACCATTGGAGTAACCATTAACAAGGTCTGTATGCAAACAGAATATCTCATGTGTATTGCGGGTCTTGTTTGAATAGTATGATATAACTGCTGGGTGTTAAGGCAGTGATGGAAATTGAAGTTACCTACTGTGAGATGCCACCAGTGATAGGAGGGGTATGGGGGTGGGACTGGAGGATTGTTCCCCCCCAAAAAAACATTTGCCTCTCAGAAGATTGATCATGAAACCTTGAAAATACCACAAGAAAATAGCTTTGCCTATTATGTTTCTGTCAAAGTATAACCAGTGCACATCCGTTAAACCTAAAAAAGTGTAATGAAATATTTCCTGCAGAGTACAATCAGAGGTGGATTTAACAGTCAGACAAGGGACAAATGCCCATGGGGCACCCTTGCTCTGCCTTTCTTCTTTCAAAGTCAGCCAGGGCTGCACAGGCCGTTCCCAGTGAGGCATTATCTTTTTAACATTTCTCGGCAGCAGGTTATTTAGAACAGAAAGTGATTAGTGATGGGAAAAGGTATTTCTTTCTTTAAATTATATACGTTTTAATAAGCCATTTAAGTGTGATTGTTGGGTGATTAGAAATTATGGGGGTACAGAACAAGCTTTGTCAAACAATGACTTGCGTATACATTTCATTTCACTTTGTATCTGTATGAGATTTTTTTTAAAGTTCTCATTAATTTGCATTCTGGAGCTTGTAGGCTTCCATTCAGGATGGGGAAAATAAAGCCACAATAAAATCATTTTACCACCACTTTTTCCACTCCGTAGGACTTGGAAACTGACCACTGATCATTTGAGCTTTATTTGTAAAAGCAAATGGATTCCATACCGTTAATTGTGGGAGAGATTTATACTTTTCCAGACACTTAGTGTAAAAGTGAAGAGAAAATGCTATTTTGCCTATGTTTTTCTATTTAATTACTTTGTGGAAACAAATTCAAATCGCCTGTAGATGTCCACAGAAGTGGTCCCCTCCATGCAATTTAGGATTCAAAGCAAAATTACCCCAACACTCTTTTTCATCAACCCGTTTCTACAATGATGTGCACATTGTCGGTTTGACTTGTCATGTGACTTGTGCATTTTTAAAGTAATCTGTACACAATTAAGTTATTATTTTTTTTAAAGGATGTGTGATCAAGTACCTACATTTCAGGCTGGGTTCAAATTCTGTCTTTACCACGCAACCAGAGTGTGTAATACTGGGCAATCATCTAATATCACTGTGTATTTCCTGCAAAAATGAGGAGCCCCTAGAAGTGGTCCAGTTTGCATTATAAACTATTAAAAATATTTTAAAAAAATAAAGGTCAAATTTATTGAACAGAATTGTGACGTTCAATAGCAAAGCAAAGCAAACATGTCAAATAAGAGGTCATCATGGAGAATTGCCCATTATAAACAGTATGTACACAGTATATACCAGACAATGTTGTATAGGGGGTGGCAGAGGAGCAGCAGCCCGACTTCCTGGCCACATCTACCCGGGAGCGATACCAGGAGGCTGGAAACCCCTCAACCTGCACTGCCTACCTGCTGATCCCACTCTGTCCTGCATGCTAGCACTGCCGCACACCCTCAACTCAATTAAAATGTGCTGCAAAATTGTAACAAAAAATACGATTTTGTAATTACAAAAAGTCATTTTGTAAGAAACAAAATATCCTTCAATATTTATTGAGGAGGAGGGGGGCTGTCTTTCACAATAAAATGGCTGGACCACAAGCACCTACTCCGTGCCTTCTGGGAGTATCCATAGTATTCAGGGAGGTATTGTTGAGCGCACAAAATCTTAGATGGAATAAGGACTGGGGGGCTTGTTGCTTAGCCCCTGCAAAGGAGGATGTGGCATCACCCTCGATTCTCACCATCCAGGCCAAGAAGACTTGGTGGGGGTACAGTAGGATAGGTGGGAGTGGTGGTAAATGGGTATGGTGGTCAGGGGGAGCTGATGAAAGATGACAGGGTGAAAGGTGAAGGAGGAGTGGATAGAATAGAAAGGGGAGAGCAGATGGGAAGGGAAGATAGGTAGATTGATAATGCCACACTATCTATTCTGCTTCTCTTTCACTCTGTACTCTTTTTTTATATCTCAATTATAGCAAAAATGTTGAAAAAAATGGCATGCTTAATTGGGATTAATCTCTCAGACTCTTGTTAAGGGTTCTGCAGTATACAGCTTTCAATTTTCATGCTTTGACATTAGTTTTCCTTACGAGCGTATGGAAGATTAAATGAGTAGTGAATAGAAAGTCAAAGTAGTGAGGGAGCTTATGGAAGGAAACAGAGGAGCAAATGGAAGAAGAGAGCAGAAGACTTTGGAAGGGGTACTGGAGAGCCTGTGATTTTGGAAGGGATGAGAAGGGGGAAGGCAAGAGCACATTTCCCATTTAAACAAATTGAGTGTACCTGGGAAAATCACCTCATGGCAGTAAAACCTGATGAGGTGAACAGACTGTATCCAGCCAGAATCATAGCCCTAAACACACAGCTCCAATAGTAGAAAAAGACAACTTAAAAAAGATGTAATATTTGTTGCACTGATGACAGCCATTAACTACTCCCACCATAAGCTCCAGACCCATGCCCCAGCTACCCCGGACCATCTGTTAGCCTTGCCCAAGAATCCCTTTGACTGAAATTTGCCACGGATTGTAATCCAAACAATGTGTCAAGCCTGGTACTAACAACCTGGGTTTGAATCCAGGCTTCTGCACCTTATTAAGTAGTCTAGCAGACTAATCCAATTGAAGGGTGCACATACATTTTTCCAGATCCAGGAACACATTTTTTGCCGGACCATGGATCTGAGAAATCTGGTTTAACGTCAACACTTTTTTAGGGTACTCCTACACCAACACACAATGGAAGCTGGCCCCCCCTCATCACAAACCTGGCCCACCCAGATACAAATTCCTGGAGCCGGGCCTGCAGTGCAGGCTATGAAAGCAAAAATAAGCATGCTGGATAAGAACAGGCATGTTGAGGGTAATTGCATAGCGCTCAACCTGTCAAATGTTTCATGTTGGTACTGGGATCGTGCCTGACCTCTGTCTTTTGATAAACAGCTCCTTTGACATGGGCTGAGCTTCAGCTCAACTGAAGAGGGCTGCATGGACTCCTTTGTTAAAAAAAAAAGTAGATCCCAATCAGTTCTCCAACTACCATCCTATTTATTTTCTTCCACTTCCAAGCAAATTGCTAGAAGTAGTACCAATTAAAATAACTCAATGGGCCTCATTAGGACCCTGGCGGCCACGTAATGAATGGTGCCGGTAGGAGACCGGCACCTTTCATTACGGGCCGCCCTATTACGAGGACTGCTGTGGGTCCTGCTAAGGAACGCCTGGTTAGACCAGGCGTCCTTAGCGGGATCCGCTAGCAGTCCAGGATGCTAACAACGGGCCCGTCATTAACGGGCCCATTGTTAGCATCCTCCCCATTCCCATTGAGCCCTATGGAGGCTCAAATGGTAATGGGGATGTACCGGGACCGGGTCCTGCGAAACGGATTTACTGGGCCCTCCAAGGTCAGAATGGCCCGGTAAGTCCCCTTTTGCGGGACCCGGACCTGGTACCCGGTATGGGGGTAGCCATGCTGCTTTTAGTGGCATGGCTACCTCCATTCGCGTAATGAGGCCCAATGTTATAATATGAGCAATACAGCTCACATTAATTGTTCAGAAAGGCTCATTTAAAAGTCGACTTAACACTCATGGGTACTGATCCGTATGATATCGATTCTTATAATTAACTCTGAACATACCAATAGTTATAAAAGCATTTTATTAGTACAGAAACATGCACAATGCAAAGACATTATTTACACTAATACACGTACGCATACATAACATTATTCAACATAGCTACAGAGATGTTTCTGCAATGAAATTGGCAGGATGGCACAACTCTACTTTGAACCAAACTATTGTACAAAGTACAAACGTGCAACAATTACTCAAAGTGCTATAAGTGCTGGCATAGTGCACTGCATATACTCATGACTAGTAGGGTTTAGTACCCATGAGTGTTAAGTAGGCCATTAAATCAGCCTTTCCTATCAATTAATGTGAGCTGTATTAACAAAGACAATGGGCCTCATTACGACCCAGGCGGTAGAGGGTTAACGGAGCCGGTAGAGCTGCCGGCGCCGTTAACCCTCTACTGCCTCATTACGAGGTCTGCTTGCAGGTCCCGCTAAGGACATCTGGTAAAACCAGGGACCCGGGACCCGCTAGCAGACCAGGATGCTAAACACGGGCCTGTCATTAACGGGCCCGTTGTTAGCATCCTCCCCATTCCCATTGAGCCCTATGGGGGCTCAAATGGGAATGGGGATGTACCGGGTCAGGGTCCCGGGAAAGGGAATTACCGGGCCCTCCATGGTCAGAATGGCTCCGTAATTCCCCATTCCAGGAACCCGGACCCGGTACCCGGTATGGGGGTAGCCATGCCGCTGAAGCGGCATGGCTACCTCTATACTGGTAATGAGGCCCAATGTGTTATTTTAGATGTGTTCCCTGGTCTTCGTCGTTCACAGGGTCCCTGGTGTATGTTGGTGCATTAGGACAGCAAGTTAGCTGGTTAGGGTTGTGAGTTTGCAATTAGGTTATAAATGAAGGATTGTTGTATTCAGAGGAACACATTACAGCTGTAATCAGAGGCTCTTCATGATTTGAAAATCTATCTATAGAAGTGAATTATACCTCCAAGTTTAGCAGTGATAGTCTTCTCCGTTTAAAAAAGGAACAATTTAGGACAGAAATGCATGCCCCTCTTCTACAAGAATACCTCAAGGGAAACATCATCCCCTTGAGCTTGCAGATCAAAATGTAACCCTAACTTTTTCTAGACAATTCACAACATAAAACCTTCAATCCAATTGTGACAAAATGTAGTAGACTCACCACCACTACTGCACAGTCTGAAAGTCGTAAAATCACCCTTGAAATTGAAGAAGTGGGACAGACATTTAAAACTGTTCCTCTGATCATAGATATCAAAGATAAATTGCTAAACATCAAAAAACAAATAGATGATTTTAAAACTTTTATCACAAATAAAAGAAATAGAAAAACTCAAAAAGGATCTACTCAATTTAAAAAAAGAAATGGTTTATCCATATTTGGCAGACAATTTTATGCCTAAACCAAGGTGGTATCCACTAGATCCAAATACAAATGAGCAGCAGAAGAAAAGTAGGTCAACTGCTTTGATAGTTCATCGTCTAATTCAGAGCATGAATTTATGAGTGCCTCCACATCTAATAATGAGTCACCTTATACCAGAGGACATTCCTGTCCTTTTTAGATTGAGGCGGTCACAGATCTTGCCAACGATGGAGACCCTGCGGGGGGTGAAAGGCGGGGTGCACCAGACTCTTCACAAGTATTATCACAAATTTCAAGAAAAACGGAAAGAATTAAAAATACACAGGAGAGCGTACCATTGATAAACAAACAGGATACGCAGTCTGCTATTTTCAATTTGACAAATATACAACTTTCTGGGGCAGAGTTCAATATTTTGAGTAAAGGTCTTTCATTCGTATCCAGGCAAGTCCTATCTAATCGTTTACTCGAAACTGAGGTATGTCAATTTGTGTGCAAAATCAGACTCAAGATATACTTTGACGATGCCAACACGCCGGAACTATCCAGTTCACCTTTCCATGTGAAATCCATTTTTTACCCCATATCAAGGATATGTCTAAGGAGTTGCTGACATTTGAAGCTGTTATAATCAACGGCCTTAACAGCATTTTGACAACAAATAGACACATCAAATACAATCTATCAAAACTTGAATATCAAGCTTTTAAAAAAATGAAAAATTACTCTTCCATTGTCATTATGAAAAAGAAGCGTTGAGACAGTTGTCCAACTCGACTTGCGTGATGTTATTAACCTAGTGGAAAATATGTCCTTCAATTCAAGTACTGATTGGTCTGTGATGCTTGATATAAAGTCACTATACACAAACATTCCACAAGGGCTGCCATAGAAGTAATTACCCAGACTCTAGGTCATTGAGACGCCCCACATCAAGTGCCTACTAAATTGATGACTGATTTAGCAACAGTAGCCCTATCTGATAATGCTTTCATCTTCAAAGGAACTTTCTATAAGCAAATACATGGCACCTCACTGAGGGACGCCTTTTCTCTGAGTTCAGCTAAATTGTTTGTAGAACGATTTGAAGTACCAAATATCCTCACTGAGGAGAACCCTTTTATGTAATCTATCAGGTTATATCGTTGGTACATCGATGATATTCTAATAATTTGGCACAACAATTTGTCATTGCTTACCGCGTTTATTGTGTGGATTAATTTCCTCTATCCTAATCTGAGGTTTACTGCATTTTATAGCCAGACTGTCATTCCTTTTCTTGATCTGCTAATTTGAGCCACTGAAGGTCAGTTAGAAGTAACTTTGGAAAATCCACTGACAGAAACACTATT
Source organism: Ambystoma mexicanum (assembly GCF_040938575.1). Classification (NCBI taxonomy): domain Eukaryota; kingdom Metazoa; phylum Chordata; class Amphibia; order Caudata; family Ambystomatidae; genus Ambystoma; species Ambystoma mexicanum. The sequence goes on from NC_090935.1 coordinate 770,411,336, forward strand.
TTACATTTTGACAGACACCCTTTCAGTCTAAAAATGAATAGTCCATTCAATCAGTTCCTGTGGGCCTGCAGGAACTGTACAACTCTAGATGAATTTTACTATCAGGCTAACATCATGATGAATTGCCTTCTTCTACGAGGCTATCTCAAACAGCTTCTAAAATGTTCTATTAAACGAGCCTGCTTCTTTCCAAAGGAAAATCTATTAGAACAGAAATAAAAAAACACCATATAACTGACTGGTATGTGCTACTACTTTCCGCCACTTCAGTAACGTTCTAAGGAACCTGATGCTACGGAATTGGCACATTTTACAATTCTACGACCAGATTTAGCCAAACCCTTATTTGTTTTTAAAATAGGCTCCAATCTATGGCACTCCCTCGGCTCTATGACAACAAGATGAACCCATTTCAGACACCCGTGGTCTCTTAGTGCTGCCTCCAGTAATAGGCAACCATATGTGTGGACAATGCACTGTGTGCCAGTTTGCAATGAAAACTACTGAACATGAGGCTTTTGGTAAAATGTGGCCCCTACGGCAATTCACTAATTGTAAGACGGATAATAGCATCAATGTGACTATATGCCCTTGTGAGAAACATTATGTTGGTAAAACCAAACGACCAATGCACATCTGCATTGATGAACATAGGTCCCTGTTCCACAATAAAGTTACAATACCTCCATTAGTTTCTCAAGTCTGTGAATATCAGCACCCAGCAGATGATATAAAATGACTAATCATTGAAACAATTGTTGTTGATAGTAGGGGGGGTTCATTGGATGCCCTATTAGCCAGGTATGAACAATTTTGGATTTCTAATTTACAATCATATATTGTGGAATTGAATGACAAAATGGAATGGTCTAGACTGTTCTGAAAATTTCATTTAATCTTAAACAAATATATGGTAGTCCTTTAAGATTATAGTCATATCAGCATATGACCTCTGAATGTAGTCCCTTCTTGTAGATTACTAGTTGACATCATTGTAGATTACTAGTTGGCCTAATGTGCGTACTATATATTAAATGGTGCACCGTCCAGAGCATAGTAGGGTATGCTACCAATCAGGGTCACATTTGGTAGCTAGTAATGAGTATTTGCACTGCACTTTGCCAGCACTTGTAGTACTTTGAGTAATCTTTTGCACATATGTAATTCATACAATAGCTTGGGTCAAGGAAGAATGGTGCCATCCTGCTTACTTTATTGTAGAAAAATGTCTGTAGTTATGTAAAATTATATTATGTATTTGTATGTGTATTAGTGTAAATAATGACGTTGTAAATAATGACTTTGTAATGTGCATGCTTCTGTACTAATAACATGTTTTGATAACTATTGGTATGTTCAGGGTGAATTATGAGAATCAATATCATAGGGTTGAGAAGACATTTAAATCAGACTTTCCGAACAATTAATGTGAGCTATACTCCTCATATTACAAATAATGTGTGTTCTTTTAGATGTGTTACCTGGTCCTCGTAGTTCACATGGTCCCTGGTGTATGTCAGGGAAGTAGTACCAACAGCACAAGTGCAGAACTACATAGAATCACAGAATGTGCTGGACACATTTTAATCTGGTGTTTGACTTGTTTATAGTACTGCACTGGTAGTGGTGCAGCTAGGGATGATCTAAAATGGCTTGTCGACTGCAGAGTTCTGGGAGTACTGATTCTGTTGCACCTCTTGTTGTCAGTCACCCTCCAAAAGCTTCTCCCAAACTGGGGCTCTGCCGGGACACCCATTAGTCCACTACTAGACCTGGTCATTAAGAAAGCTGCCCCGAGGTTTCCTGTGCATGGAGGTGCTTCAGGGAAAGGCATCTACAAAAAGACTTGGCTTTGTCATTTGATGACGGTACAAGCAGAAAGCGAGATGATCTCGCCTCTCAAAGCGTATGAAAAGGTTACCTGGTAGGGGACAGCACCACATTAACAGAACAAAAGAAGAGGCTTCCATTGGCAGTGTACCTTTCCAAGTATGTTTCAGAAAAACTGTTAGAGCAGCACATCTGAGGATGTTTGATGTTCGCAGCAGTGACTCTCCAAACAAGCATTGGCAATTCCAGTAGTTTTGACATTTACTGCTGTTCTTTGACAGTTGCATGTATAGGCACCAAGGTGCAAGGAGGAGAATGCAAAGTTTCAAAGGAGTGTGCGATAAGGGTCATGGGGTGAGAGAGAATGCAGCGGAAGGAGAATTTAGCAGGGGGAAACAATTGAGAGAGGGTGCTATCGATGATGAACAAGACAAAATATGAGTGAGAGAGGTTGAGAGTGAGAGGGTAAGAAATAAAATGAGAGTGTGAGAGGAAGGAATTTAAATATCTGGAGAGATTGGTATTCGGTCAGAACTTTAGACGAAGGGTGACACTTTTGTATATGAACCCCCCTGCCAGTGTTGTCACAAATGGCTTGATTTCAGACCTGTTCAAACTCAACAGGGGAATCAGGTAAGAATGTCCACTCTCCCCGCTACTATTTATTCTGGCGATGGAACCATTGGCGGCGATGCTGAGATACGATGACAATATAAGTTCGATTGGAGAGAATGTAAATATGAATAAGATCTGGCTTTATGCAGATGATTTACTAGTGCTTTTACGTGACCCCAGCGCTGGCATTCCACATTTAATGAGTGATATCCACTGTTTCTCAGAAGTATCAGGCTACAAGGTGAACAGGACAAAGTCTGAGATTCTTCCAATTAATAGGGCATGCATGAGGCACACATGCAGTCATTTCAACTTCACTTGGTGACCGGAGGGAATGAAATATCTGGGAATTTGGATTGGCGTAGAGGTGGGGAAACTACCAAAACTAAATTTCGACCAAATAATGCCCAAACTTAAATCTGATCTGGAAAGATGGGCGCTCTTGAGGCTATCTCTGTAGGGCAAAATCAACTGCATAAAAATGAACTTGGCGCCATGAGTTAATTATATTCTCTCGATGCTTCCAATCAAGGTGCACAAAAATATTTTCAAAGATCTTGACTTGGCAATGCAAAAGTTCATATGGCATGGCAAACCCACAAGGCTGGCTTTCTGGAAAATGCAACTCCCTCTAAAACTAGGAGGTATGAACCTGCCCAACTTCTTCAAATATCATCTGGCATTCATGGCTAGACATTTATGTCAGACTATATGCATGGAAGAAGATCAAGTGGATGAAATGGCAGTCGAAAGTAATATTATATCGCAGCTAGCTCCTAAGGCCCTGTTGACGACTAGTGATGAAACCAACTAGAGGGCAGAATCTGCTAACAGCCTTTACGCCGGAATGTTGGCGCTGCATGTCCAATCATATGGAAAACAATCCTTTCCTATTCCAGAAAGCATTGATTTGGCTTAATCCAGCATTGACCGCCGAAAGCAAGTTTCTATTCTAGCCATCTTGGTTCCTGGGAGGAATCAGATATATAAAACATTTGGTGATGGATGGGGAATGGATACCTTTTGCGCAACTGTTACGTAAATTTGATTTGAGTGAATTCACTTACGCCGAGTACAGGAAACTGAGAGGTATTATCACTGCCAAGATGGACCCTGCCTGTTTAGCATCGCAGAATACAACATGGTCTGCGCTGGAGCTTTGCAAACGGGCTCTGCATCCAGCCGCCACTATGTATGGAATTTTACAATTTTGTCGCAATTGGGATCCAGAATTAGCCAACATCTGGGCTGGAGAGCTAAGTAAAGCAATTAATCAGGAATGCTGGTCAAGATGCTGTGACAATGTTAGACTGGTCAGCATGGATTGGGGTCTAAGAGCCCCACAGCATAAGCTTTTCCTTATAACCAACGGGAGCCCAGAGCGTATGTTCAAGAGGTGTCTTCTGGAGAGTGCTCGATATTTGAAATGCAAAAAAGCAAGGGGCACATTGAGTGGTCTAATCTGGACTTGTCAAAAAACAAAGGACTTTTGGGAAGGGCTCCAAGAGAGGCTGGGCCTGCTCTTAAGCTATACTATTGGAATGAATGCTTCAATTTTGGTGCTTGGTGATGTGTCCTCACTGGGTGGCATTCAATTCTGTAAAAAAAGTCTGGCTACTCCGGGCATGCATAGTTGCAAATAAAATGATTCTGAGGCCTTGGAAAACGCCAGCTTCCTTCTATATTGATGACTGGGTGGAAGAGTTATTAACTATATCCACCTATGAGAGGGCAATTTATAAGCAGTCAGGAGACACTGGCAAATGTTTAGCTACATAGGGATGTTTCCTTGAAACTTCTGGCTAATGTTTTCTTATGGAATCTGTGTTATTTGTTGTGCGCTTACTATCCATGAACCCCTCCTTTTATTCTTTCCCCCTTCTTTCTGTATCAATTGTTCACCATGATGTATGCACATTGAGATTACGATTTTATGTCCGTTCATTTGTATCATCACAATGACGATGCTGTTTTTAATGATGTTAAACACCTTTGTTGATTTCTATATTTGCCATACAAAATAAAAACTTCTAAGCTCCAAAAAGTTATTTGAATTGATTGATGCTTTAAAATATATTTACTGCAGCTTTCAAGTTATGGTACACATTTTACTGTATTTTTTATTTTAAATAAACAAGGTACTGTACTAGTTACGTTTTGGTTAAAAATGTCTCATCTAGTGATTTGTGGGGGATTGGTGCAGTGTTGTGGATGTAAGGAGCACCTGACAGGCTGTTCAGTGAGTGATGTCAGTATGATGTGGGTGGTTCTCTAGCCTGTTTGTGTTTATCCCGAGAAGCCATTTTCTTTCAGCATGATAGCTAAGGATGTTCACTTTGGTGTTGCACTCACTCTCGTTTTGATCTTGCAGTTCCCTTTTATTGCCTTTGTCCGTGTGAGCAAGAAGAGGGTTGGACGTGCTGTCTTCTGTGTTGGGTATGTGTTGCTGTACATGTGACTTTCTACGGAGAGACACTTGTTTACGGAGGGGAAAGGGGCGCTGTAATCCTGTGTCAATGAAGAATGGACCGGCAGGTGTTGCACACATTCCCCAATTAAAAAGATGAATTGCATTGACTGCAGAGGTATTGTATCACTGGTAATAGCGCACGCATTCCCCTGGTAATGGGGCTCTCAATCGCACCATGTATACGCCTGTGGGCGCATGCAAGCCCTAAAGAAAGAGCCCCAAAAGAGAATAACACCCCTCCCATTGAACCATACAAAAATGCAACAAGACCATGAGATTTCGCCGCCTTTGTGCTTTGGACTGATAAATATAATGTAGGGGAGGAGTGGTTCAAAAGACCCCCCCTTGCCTACATCCCCTCCCCAGGTGAGGGCCATGGCTCATTGGGCGTCCCCTCAGACCACCCGGGCCCAGGTGGTGGAGGGTTCACCTGCTGAAGACATTGCCCACACGTATTGAATTTAGCTAGGCCCAGAAACCATTTTGTCTATCAAAGATGGTGTGAGCTCAGCGCACTGTAGCGCGGCCCCCACTCTCGGAGAGTTTCAATTATCCCTGTCACCGCAGCACCCTGGCAGATCCGCTGTGACCCTGTTCCCACGAACAAGACGGACATGAGCTAGCATAAGATACTAACACTGTAACATTTCACCGTCCACAGTGTATCACTGCTCCCAGCATGACACGGTCAGCGAGGCCTGGGTGATGGGGAGAACTGTAGAATGGTCATCCGATGAAAGCAGAAAAATACCCAAATACGAATGTCAAACCCTACTTGTAATACGTGTATCCTTTCCATAAAACTACTTCTACTAAAGAAACCTGTAAAATTGTGTAATTATTATAAGAAACGCATGTTTACATGACACCAGCAATGAAGGACCCACGCCCCTGCAGGGGTTTGCAAATGATAAAAAGCATTCCGGGGAATTATTCTTTATATGTATCATTGAAAACCGTACACCCCGCGGTCCCGCGCCATAACTGAACTAATGCTGCTAGAGTGCAGGGGAGGACGAATGCAACTATACATAAGGCTCGTGTGACAAGACGCGGGCAAATGCGCCAGTCATGTGTACATATCTACAGCCCTTATATGCCATTACCGCCGCGTACAATGGCGGGTCTCGTTCTCTATGCTCCACCAACCACACTACTACCTCACGTAATGCAAATATATATGCATATTACTAAATGCTGTAGTTGTTAAAAAATAATGTACTAGTAAGGTGCTCAGACTGGCTATATTCGAGAGACATGTAATGAGTTGAAATGTATGTTTTCAAGTGATCCAAATGAGTATTATAAGAATGTTCAAATGTTTATGATGTTCTCACCAAAAGTCGGCAACACACGAGAAAAATACCTTTGTGAATATGTGCAAGGCCATTCCCCCCCCCCACCCTGCAAAGTCTGCCAAATAAGAGAGCTGAGGCCTGCGCCACGCTGCTCCACCTCCCCCAACCAGGCTGGAGCCGCTTCAAAGATTTGTAGTCCCCGCTGCAGCACCCAAGGCCACGGCCTGCCACCTGCATTATTTACAGCCCAGCAGTAAACCTCCGCTTGAATACACAAATCCAAAGGCGCCCCCTCGTAAACCCCACAACCCCCCGGAACACCTCAGACTTATGACCCGGTGCAACGAAGACACCCAATACTGTGGCAACACACAACAGCCCATTCATAATAACTTCTAACGAGACAGAAAGACATGTACCGCCCGTCCCATGCCCGGAGACTTAGCCCCACGACCTATGGTACCGGTCAAACAGGACACTGGTAACCATGCACGGATAAATCACCATCAAACCCCTCACAAGGTGCATTCCTCCTGTGTTGCATTAACCTATAGAATAACCTATTGATAGATTTACTAAAGAAGATAACATTGCAATGACTGAATGACTGCGGTGTGCATGGCATAGGGCAAATAAGTCAGGAAAACACATTCATCTCTGACACTGGCCACAATGGCGCAACAACACCGCCCAGATGAACTCAGCTGACCTGCCAGGCCCAGCCCAACCCACGAGGCTGACCAGTGACGTCCTCCAGCCAAGGCCAACCACATCGCAGCAGCACCTATAGCTAGTCATCGCCACCCAATCCCATTGAACTTGTGCCCCTTATAGTATGTAGGTACTGATGACGTTTTTTTTAAATATATACGCCTGTCTTTGCTATTGTCAGACAGAGCGCTCTCGGAGTTTGCAGAGTTCTTTGCATGCCCTATTCTGATTGATAAACTCCCATTTAAACTCACCCGCACTCTGTCTTGGCTTTATTCCCGACTTGGGAGAGTCCGTCATTGTCTCTCATTGCGGGGAGGATCGTGCTGGCTGGGGACACTTGCCTTCAGTGGTGACCCCGAAAGCGTGATTATTATTATTATTATTATTATTTTTTCCCGACCTAACATTACCGTCCCCTTTTGGCACGAGAATCTCCGGTCGAAAAGGGATACGCACGGTGCGCCGGCTCCGGGAGGCTGCCCGCCAACGGCGACCGGTACACTAAGAAGTGCGCACTCAATAGAGAGAGGGTACGGGATCCCGGTTGAAAAATCCCCTTTGAGTACCGCTCGCCGGAGCCGGGGCTGACTGTTGAGCGGACGGCAACACTGCCTGGACGGACCCAGTTTCGGAGACTTTCGGTTCAAGACGGGCACGTGAGTATTGAGTGCGAGCGATCGTAAAGGGAGTGGAGGAAGAAATTTAGGACAGAGAACGAAGAGGGGTAGAAAAGGGGGGTACGCAGATCTACTAAGGATCATCCTAAACTTTCTTTGCTTTTTCTTTGCATATGGCCATTAGGATTAAGAGGTGAATAAGAGATAAAAGTGACAGGAACCTAGCTCCGAAAGGGGGTGGAAGGCGGCGCCGCATAGTGCTATCTTGACTAGCACTGGGAATATATGAAGAAGTGGATAATAAGATAAAAGTGTCTGGCAAAGGGGGACACGGAGAATATATTAGTGACTGCTATTTCTTCTTTCTATTCTTTTCTTTAGGGTTGGGGGGAAAATAAAAGTGAGATCAGTACAAAACGTTAGGGAGAAAATAAAAGAGAGAGAGTCCTACTAGAAGAGGGAAGAGCAGACCAATATATATATATATATGCGCATCCATATACCTGAATAAGCCGGACAGGGACAGCCGGCTAGGGAGGAAAAGGGAGGGCAGCGTGAATTGTGAATAGAGTGGTATAGAGAGGTGTGTGCACCTCGTATGCGTCAGAAGACAATTTGGTGCTGTGGGTGTGTAAAATGGTTATAAATGTATAGTAATTGAATGGTCATGGTAAGTGTGGCCGGATAAAGCTTCTTGAAGACAAAAATGACAAGGTGAAGTGAGTGTGTACCTTTTTGATTTCCGGGTTAATATTGTCAAAATCACTGATGGTTTGCTCTTGTATGTGCCCCCCCCAAAGAGAATAGAATAGAGACTGTGTACAGCCAGTTTTGTATTGCGCAGGCAGGGGGAAGAGCACAAAGGAGCCCATTATTGAATGTGAAGTAGAAGACGAAACCCATATTGGTAATAGGTTTACATTGTAATTGTGGACACACAGAGACACACAAGTACTAGGAAAACACAAAGATGGGGGCCGAAACACCCTTATCACATATCTGTAAGAACCTACCAGGGTACGCGGAGCGAATTAAGAAATATCATGACCAATGGATAACAGAGCTGAAGGGAGAGGGGTTACCCCAGATATGGCCCGAGGGGGGGTCATTTGATAAAAGTGTTCTGGATATGGTGGCCACATGCATTTGTTTGAAATACAAGGGGAAGCAGTTGCACAATAGGAGGGAAATATTAGATCTCTGGAGGTTATTTGAAGAGATACCACCGCCTAAAGCACCAGCATTAAATCCTGACCTACCATCCACCACTGACAATCCACTGATGATACAGAAAGATGCTAAAGAATCGTCAAATGTAGAGCCACCAATAGAGGTAATAAGCTTGTACCCGATATTAAACAAGCCTGTGCCCGCAGAAGGGTACAGTGACCCCACTTATGTCCCTCCCTTGACAACTACTACACCCCACCGGCCAACGGCACCCCCGCCATATGAAAGTACAAGGGAGCGAGCCCAGGCATGTACACAAAGGGTGGACATAGAAAAGCTAACAGCAATAGCGAAAGATGAGCTCGCAAGGATAAAAGACATATGTGAACAAACAGCACTTAATGCAGCAAGATCAGGGCGCACGTCTAGAGCGCCGAGTGAGAATAGAACACTCGAAGACGGGTGGAAAAAAGGTGAGATACTGTTCAGAATTGAGGAAGAACCGACACGAATAATCGAAGTAGGGACACAAGAGGGAGGTATTGATAATGAAGAAAGGCCTATAGGGGACAGAGAGGAACTACTATGTGATATAAGGGACGATTTAGAAGAAAGCGACAGGTTGAGCATGGCAATGGGAGGGGGAAGTGAAGGGGTGGATGGTACATGTTCAATGAGAACACTGGATGATGAGTGGACGGGGCGATTAAGGAACAGGGTGGGGAAAATGGCATCACTGGGAACCTCAGCAGCCAAAACGGGTGTAGATGCAACAACAAAAGGAAGGCTACAGCTCCCATTGATACATAGGGGAGGAGGGAGGCCAAATTATATCCCATGGGCTCAGATGGATAAAGCCAATTTATTAAAGCTATTGCCCCCGTTATCGGGAGGGGCAAGTAAGTGGATATACGCCTTTGAGAAACACACTGCCGGGGTACCCCTAGCAATAGGAGATGTGAAGAGCTTGCTTGTATCAGCAGTGGGGGATCAGGCTGATAGAGTATGGGTCAAGGCCGGTTTCCCGGGAGTAACATTAGACTGCGACCGCATGACGGGGCCTCCTTTAACACAGTGCGTGCAAGGGTGTGGGATGCCTTGCGAGAAACGTTTCCAGATACGCCAGACTTACAGTCAGTAATGCAGTGTACAATGAATGACGGGGAGGAGGCTATGGATTACATTTTTCGGGTCCAAGAGATGTGGAGAGCAGAAACGGGCACGCCCTGGTATCAATCGACATCTTTATTTTACTTCATTATAAAAAGAGGGCTCCCAAAGGAAGTGCAAAAGGCGCTCGACAAGATAGCAGGTATTGAAGCAAAGGGATGGCCTGAGATTCAGAGCATAATAGTACACCATTGTAAGCGAATAAAGGAAAGGGAGAAGGAGGTGGCGCAGAAGAGATTGGCAGACGAAGCAAAACTAGTGCAGACAAAGTTGGTGAAGGTCGCAGCGGCTGTAGCCGCACTCCCCCACAGCAGGGAGGGAGATGAGGAGGAGGGGCTGGTAGCAATACAAGGTAGGATGGCAACTAATTGGGCTGGAGCAGGACAGCGGCAGTGGAATGAGCAGGAGCAAGGCGGAGGTCCGCAGTGGCAAGAGTGGACCCCTCGAGGGGGATGAGGTGGGTACAGGGGCCGAAGGGGAGGTGGACCGGGGTATGGGGGAATGGGAGGAAATGGATGGCAGGGCCCTAGAGGTGCACAAGGGAGTTGCTGGAACTGCGGAAGATGGGGGCATTACTCTAGGGAGTGCAGAGCCAGACCCAACAACGGGTTCCAAGAGGTAGAACAGTATGGCCATCCCCACCCGGGGAGCCCATATGGTCTTCCAATGGGGCAACAACAACCGAGAAACCCAGGCCAAGGTAATAATGAGCAACAACAGGGGCACCAGTATAGAACACAGAACCACCCACAAAACAATGACAACATGCAGTACATGCCAGGCAACCCTTTTGCGACAACAGCAAACGGGGCCCCCGCACCAGCACCTTACAACGGCGTGTCAGTAGTTTCAGGAAGTGTCTTTAATGAAGGGGGGGCGATGAGACACCCCGCATAGGACAGCCCACAGAGAACACTTGCGTGTCCAGTTCTATCTACCACCTACGATGCAGCAGAGGAACCATTGGTAGGGGCGCAGATAGGAGACAAGCAGTTCATATTCATGGTGGATTCGGGAGCGGAGAAATCATGTATCAGGGAGGGCCGGTTCCCGTTATCTAACCGGAAGTTAGAGACGCAGGGGTTCTCTGGGGCTGTAATTGAAGTTCCTTACACAGAAGCATTGGACGTAACAGTGGGGGGAAAGACTGTAAAGACACCCTTACTGTATTATGAACACTCACCAATAAATTTATTAGGGAGGGATCTCCTGAGTAAACTCAACATGACCATATCATTCACTGAGAGAGGTATAGTGTGTTCAACACCCGGAATATGCCCATTGCGTGCAATGTTGGTAGTACAAGCCCACACGACCACACAAGAAGTACGAGGTTTGCCGGAAAACGAGGAAAGGTTTATTGAAGGGCTAAAGAGATTGGCCCTCATAATTCCAGAGCTGAGGAAGATGGATTGGAGGATTCCAGCAGAGTTCCTCTTCCGTCCCATAGTGTGCCCCGACACAGCACCAGGGTCAGTGGTATCATTAGACTTGCACGCTGTACAGGTATCAGCGAAAAGGATTTCGGTGATTGGAGTAGATATGGAAGGATGTGAGTGGCGTACAGTACTGTGCACGAATGCCAACATCGCCCTAAGAGACTTAACAGATGAGGATCTCTTTTCAGATGCAGAGGGGGATGGTGAAATTGTAATGGAAATAGCGATGCCCTGTGACATTTTGATTCAAGCTAGGGAAATCCCCGCTCAACTGATGGCAGTGGTAGGAGCACCGCCATCATTCTTTGATGATGACATGAGACTTGTACCAAATAATTTGTGGACAACAGGCCCCCATGATGTAGGGCTGTTGCATGGAGTACAACCTGTGATAATAAAACTAAAGCAAGGAGCAATTCTACCCCGAGTGAAACAGTATCCATTGTCCCGTGAAGCTGAACAAGGGATAAAAGAGACACTAGATGCACTACTAGCACAAGGGATAATAGTGCCTTCAAACTCCCCATGTAACACATGTATTTATCCAATCAAAAAAGCGAAAGGAGGGTCTTGGAGGATGATACAGGATTTACGCCCCCTAAATGATGTAATTCAGAAAGAGTTCCCTTTGGTCCCGAACCCTGCATCAATATTATGCAGCATCCCAAAAACGGCATCACACTTCACTGTAGTCGACTTGAAAAACGCATTTTTCTCAATCCCCCTGGCTGAAGAGAGTAGATACCTGACAGCATTCACACTGGGGGGAAAGAGATATGAACACTGCAGATTACCGCAGGGATACTGTGAGAGCCCAAGCATATTCAACCGCATATTACATGAAAACTTGGGAAACCTATCAGTTGAGAGTACGATCATTCAGTACGTAGACGATTTACTAGTGTGTGCACAAGACGAAGAAACATGTAGAAAGGATTCAACAACGCTCCTGACTCTATTGGCCAATAAGGGGTACAAGGTAGACAAGGAAAAGCTACAGTACTGCCTGACAGAGGTCTTATACTTGGGACAGCTGATATCAAAAGATGGAAAAAGAATAATCCCCGACAGGGTAGAAGCGATAAGATCAGTAGGAGAACCCACAACAGTGAAAAACATGCAGAAGTTCTTGGGAATGTGCAACTATTGCCGAGCATGGATATTAGACTATGCAGCATACACGAGACCCCTACTACAAGCACTCAAAGAAGCACAACAGGAAAATAAAAAAATAGAATGGTCAGAAGAAATGCGCGTGTCATTCAAATCATTAAAAGAGTTAATTTCAAGCGCTCCAGTGCTAGCAAATCCTGATTATGGACGCGAATTTTACCTATTCTCACACTGAAAGGGAACACTCATGACAGCTGTTCTGACACAAAAGACGTCCCTAGGACACAAGCCTTTGGCTTACTATAGTGGTACTTTAGATGCCGTGATGCAAGGCCATTTTGCGTGCGAGCAATCACTCGCTGCAGCCGCGTTCGCGATTGAGAAAAGTGCCACAATAGTAATGGGATGTCCTGTGACATTGTTTGTGGAACATTCACTATTTGCAATACTTGAGAGGTCAAAAAGCACACTGACGACACAGCGGGCAACAGCCTATGAGATCATATTGTCTAGCGCCAATATCCATGTGGTGAGATGCTAGACAGTGAACCCCGCAACATTCATTACAGAAGCATGCACACTAGAGGACATGCAGGACCACGATTGTGCAACTTACACAGAAGAACGAGGGGAGGACACATTGGTGTGTGAGAACGCTCTGAGCGAGGGGGAAGTGTACTTCGTGGATGGGTCTGCATCGATTGATGTGGACACGGGAGAAAAACATGTTGGTATGGCAGTGGTGCGGTTAGAAGACGGTGAGTATGAAACACTAGTACAGTAATGCCTCCCATCACATTACTCCGCACAAGCAGCAGAACTGATTGCGCTCATAGAAGCACTACATGCAGCAAAGGGTTGCGCAGTGACAATATATACAGACTCAGCTTGCATGACGACGACAGTACATGGAGGTCTAGCGAGATGGGGGCGGAGGGGATTTCGACGGGCAGACGGAACACCAGTACAGCATGCAGAATTGTTGAAAGAGTTAATTGAGGCCCTACAAAACCCTACTGCGGTAGCAATAGTGAAGTGCCAACCACATACATCCAACACAGACGTTGTGTCTTTGGGAAACGCGGCACCGGACGCTGCCGCCAAGGAGGCTTCCTATTTTCAGAAATATGAAGCAGGTGAGTACATGCTGCAGCACAAGACAAACGAAGAGCTCCCAGAAGGGTACAACATGATGCCTATATCACAAATACTAGAATTACAGGAAGGAGCTAGTGCAGACGAAAAATTGATGTGGACAAAACGAGGGTGCAGCAAGTCGGCGACAGACTTATTGTGGCGGCAAAACAACTCAGGGAAAGTGGTAATGCCAATCAAGTTATTGGAAATTGCGTTTCAACAACTACACTTCCCTGCGCACAACACCAAACAACACATCGCGGCAGAAATACAGGAAGAATGGTTCGTGCCCTGTCTCCAGGAGCACGTATCTCGATTAGCGATGGAATGCACAGCATGTCAAATATACAATTCAGGAATGACATTACGCACGCTCCGGGGAACAATTCCAAAACCCATTGGCCCATTCAGAGAGCTACATATTGATTACGCGGACATGGGGGAAAGGTGCAATGGAGCACGGTACATGATCATGGTTGTATGCCCATTCTCAAGGTGGGTAGAAGCAGGACCATGCGCACGACCTGATGCCAAGAGCGCTGCAAAGTTCCTAGTGAGGGAAGTGTTCCCGCGCTGGGGAATTTGTGACGTTATTCGCTCAGATAATGGCACTCACTTTGTAAATGAGCTTTTCAAGGAAGTTACTACATTACTGGGAATAAAACAAAAATTGTGTTCGATTTATCATCCTCAAAGTAATGGCGTAGTGGAAAAGATGAACGGACTGTTAAAAGGCAGGTTATCAAAACTATGCTTTTCATTGAAAAAGAATTGGATTTACTGTCTGCCCCTTGCGCTATTTGAGCTCAGAAATCAGCCAAGCAAAGACCACCATTTGTCCCCGCACGAGATCGTGACTGGGAGATGAATGTGCACAGCACACTCTCCACTGCGCGAACACTCAGATGCACACAGAAGCGCCGCGATATTGGGAGAAGAGTTCACAGACTATTTGAAGAAATTGACAAGGGCAGCGCGCGCAATATCAAAGCAGCTCTCTCCACCCTTCACGAGAGAGGAGGGAAACATAACAGGGTCTGTCACGGAGCCTGAGCAACAGCTACAGCTGATGCCGGGCGAATTCATTTATGTCAGGAGTTTTGTGCGTCGATGGAATGCCCCACGGTTCCATGGCCCATACGAGGTAGTGTTCTGCACGCCCACGGCAGTAAAAGTAAAGGGCCTAAAATACTGGGTACACTTGACAGATGTACAAAAAGCATATAGTAATGTGCAAGAGGAGGTAGATGAGGAGGCACAGACAACAGCAAACGATGCAGCTGAGCAGAATGTCTGAATATGAACTTGTGTATGTGTGACAGTAACGGACCTGAATGGGAAAATGACTGATAAGTATACTTGCATTCTTTTTAAGATATTACTGGAAAAAAAAAAAAAGGTTTTTTCTTTTTTATCTTGTGGACTTATATGTAATTAATGAAGTGATCAAATTATGACGTGTTTACACCCTTGTCTGTGAATACCCTTCCCTGCAACCCTACCCGCTTCCATTCCCCGTCAATATATAACTGGCACTGGTAGTGCCCACAAAATGTTTACATTCATGCACTTAATGCACTTTTATATCTCGAACAGGAACTACCATGGCATCTAACGGGCAGCCTGCAACGGATACATTTACTAGAGTTAGAGAGTGGTTAACTGAGAAATGCAGATATTCGTATGAATGTGGACTATCAGTGTGTATTACATTGTTTTTTACACTAATGTTTGGCCTTGTCACATACTGGTTAATAGCGTTCATCTCTATCGAGATAAACGAGGGGGGAGGGACTAACAGCACTGCTGTAAGTAATGCAACCACGAGTGTAAATACTAAGGAAGGTGACTTCTTGGTATGGGACGGGACAAAACTTGTATGGGGTTATTATACAACACCATCCAATGCTGTCATGATAAAAAACGAAGAGCTACAGGGTGAAATGCAAAATAACACAGTGTCCCCGCCAAAGATATCTAATTATAATGCTCACAGTTTAAACGACCGAAACCACTCCGCCATATCCTGGTTGTATAACACCCCTCCCAGCCAACCTGCCCCCATAGCTATAGACACATTGTCAAATAATAGAATGGAAGAAAATGGAAGAATGAAAGCAACACATGAAATATTATATGATGATTGGGTGAAGGGGGGTGGGAAGGAGAAAGGGGGGTCTACTGTGTCTATCACCCTTGAAGCCGGGAAGTACAGTAAGAAAAGAAATAACAGAAGAAAAAGGGGAGCGGAAAGGAGGAAGTATGATGAGTACTATGGGTTAGGATTAGATAGAATGGAAGACCCACGACACCCCCATCAGACAAATAAATGGTATGCGGATATGAGTGCCACAGCGAAACAAACAACAAACGAGAGCTGTTATATCTGCTCCCTCATTCCTCATGCTTCAGGTACACCCAAAGTATTGCTACCCAAAGAGTTGCCAATTATAGATGCCCAATGTCTCCTTCATCTCACGTTATGCAGGATTAAGAACACCTTCCAGGCACATGGTGTTACTTTTAGAATGCTGCAGAACGAGAAAACTTGCTATCCAAAGACGGCAGGGGTGGTATGTCTGGAGGAACCATTTTTTGTAATACAAGGGACACTTTTTTCGGACAACAAGTGGAAGGATGAAGAAGTAATGTGTAAAGCTGAAGCACTGTGAGGTGTGGCACCAGAGAAATTGCAATGGATAGAAGAAACATGCACACCAGTATGGAAGGAACACATTTCAAAACTAACTTGGGTAACCGCCATTGAAAAACTGTTCAAACTACAGAACGAAATAGACTATGAACTATGTTTTAAAGGAGAGGGGAAAACCTCCATGGGGACAAACAAGAACTGTAACAATACCCTCACCATCCCAGATCTGAGAAAAGGGACAGCGGCCCTGATGGACACGTACTGGGTATGCGGCAACCAGGCATACCTGCACCTTCCCCCGTCATGGAGTGGCAGCTGCTCAATGGCCACTCTGCACTCAGCCCTAATGGTAATACCAGAAAGCCACCTCGATGGGAGCAAAAAGACACAGGAATGCATACAACAGAGTGCAGCCCAGCCGACTGCGGAGTCACAAATATATGTCCTGTCTTCCGGGAGCAAGGGAGAGGTGCTAACCCGTAACAGATGAGCATCAAACTACATATCAAAGGCATCATCAGAACTGTTGGCTCAGATCCCAGACAGATATCGATTATTCAGCTCAGCAGAAACATTCTTTGCCTCACTCATCTCAAGTGTCCAACCAAGGGCAAACGCAAAATGGCTCCAGATAACACGCTGGGAATTGATTCAGCTGGCAAATGACACTGAAGAAGGGTTCAACGTAATAAAAGTGGAACTAAGGGCTTTACGGCTGATGACAATGCAAAACAGGTATGTCTTGGACCTGTTGACGGCGATGGATGGAGGTGTTTGCCGAAAAATTGGAAGTGCCTGCTGCACTTTCGTACCTTCCGAAGACGCAGAAAACGGCTCCCTGTCCCATGTGATCGAAGCAGTACACAACCTAGGAGAAAAAATGAAAATGGAAGGTGGAGCAGAAGACAGTACGTGGTTCGATAACATCTTCTCATGGGTCCCCTCATGGCTTGGAACGACTGTGAAATTTTTGATGCCAGCTGTGGTGTTCCTCCTTTTAATTTTTTGCATATGCCAGGTGGGTCTTCGATGTTGTGCTAACGCAGTACCTAATGGTGCAATGATGATGGTGACAATGGGCAACACCCGTGGGACAATGCAAACTATGCAGGAAGTGCAGGTACAAACCGGAACTGATGATACACAAAGGTATCAACTAGTGCCGAGGTATCATGACAAGGATATCATAGACAAATTATGGCACACCACCATCAGAGAGCCCCGTATACTAGAATGGTATCAGGAGGTGTGGGTAGACTTGGAAGGAGAGAGCGGATGTATATACCTAACCTGTACCCCAGATGAATATGCTAGGAGGGGTGAGAGCTTAAGGGGGGTGTGCAGAGCCTGGATGCCGATAAAAGGCACACCAGCATGGGATGAGGCAATTATGGACGAAGTAGAGTGTAGGAGATTGAATGAGTTAAAGAATTCATTACTTAAGTAACGAAAGGGGGGAAATGTAGGGGAGGAGTGGTCCAAAAGACCCCCCCTTGCCTACATCCCCTCCCCAGGTGAGGGCCATGGCTCATTGGGCGTCCCCTCAGACCACCCGGGCCCAGGTGGTGGAGGGTTCACCTGCTGAAGACATTGCCCACACGTATTGAATTTAGCTAGGCCCAGAAACCATTTTGTCTATCAAAGATGGTGTACTGTAGCGCGGCCCCCACTCTCGGAGAGTTTCAATTATCCCTGTCGCCGCAGCACCCTGGCAGATCCGCTGTGAGCCTGTTCCCACGAACAAGACGGACATGAGCTAGCATAAGATACTAACACTGTAACATTTCACCGTCCACAGTGTATCACTGCTCCTAGCATGACCCGGTCAGCGAGGCCTGGGTGATGGGGAGAACTGTAGAATGGTCATCCGATGAAAGCAGAAAAATACCCAAATACGAATGTCAAACCCTACTTGTAATACGTGTATCCTTTCCATAAAACTACTTCTACTAAAGAAACCTGTAAAATTATGTAATTATTGTAAGAAACGCATGTTTACATGACACCAGCAATGAAGGACCCACGCCCCTGCAGGGGTGTGCAAATGATAAAAAGCATTCCGGGGGATTATTCTTTATATGTATCATTGAAAACCGTACACCCCGCGGTCCCGCACCATAACTGAACTAATGCCGCTAGAGTGCAGGGGAGGACGAATGCAACTATACATAAGGCTCGTGTGACAAGACGCAGGCAAATGCGCCAGTCATGTGTACATATCTACAGCCCTTATATGCCATTACCGCCACGTACAATGGCGGGTCTCGTTCTCTATGCTCCACCAACCACACTACTACCTCACGTAATGCAAATATATATGCATATTACTAAATGCTGTAGTTGTTAAAACATAATGTACTAGTAAGGTGCTCAGACTGGCTATATTCGAGAGACATGTAGTGAGTTGAAATGTATGTTTTCAAGTGATCCAAATGAGTATTATAAGAATGTTCAAATGTTTATGATGTTCTCACCAAAAGTCGGCAACAAACGAGAAAAATACCTTTGTGAATATGTGCAAGGCCATTTCCCCCCCCCCCCACCCTGCAAAGTCTGCCAAATAAGAGAGCTGAGGCCTACGCCACGCTGCTCCACCTCCCCCAACCAGGCTGGAGCCGCTTCAAAGATTTGTAGTCCCCGCTGCAGCACCCAAGGCCACGGCCTGCCACCTGCATTATTTACAGCCCAGCAGTAAACCTCCGCTTGAATACACAAATCCAAAGGCGCCCCCTCGTAATCCCCACAACCCCCCGGAACACCTCAGACTTATGACCCGGTGCAACAAAGACACCCAATACTGTGGCAACACACAACAGCCCATTCATAATAACTTCTAACGAGACAGAAAGACATGTACCGCCCGTCCCATGCCCGGAGACTTAGCCCCACGACCTATGGTACCGGTCAAACAGGACACTGGTAACCATGCACGGATAAATCACCATCAAACCCCTCACAAGGTGCATTCCTCCTGTGTTGCATTAACCTATAGAATAACCTATCGATAGATTTACTAAAGAAGATAACATTGCAATGACTGAATGACTGCGGTGTGCATGGCATAGGGCAAATAAGTCAGGAAAAGACATTCATCTCTGACACTGGCCACAATGGCGCAACAACACCGCCCGGATGAACTCAGCTGACCTGCCAGGCCCAGCCCAACCCACGAGGCTGACCAGAAACGTCCTCCAGCCAAGGCCAACCACATCGCAGCAGCACCTATAGCTAGTCATCGCCACCCAATCCCATTGAACTTGTGCCCC
Source organism: Ambystoma mexicanum (assembly GCF_040938575.1). Lineage (NCBI taxonomy): Eukaryota > Metazoa > Chordata > Amphibia > Caudata > Ambystomatidae > Ambystoma > Ambystoma mexicanum. The sequence goes on from NC_090935.1 coordinate 770,430,828, forward strand.
TTATAGTATGTAGGTACTGATGACGTTTTTTGTAAATATATACGCCTGTCTTTGCTATTGTCAGACAGAGCGCTCTCGGAGTTTGCAGAGTTCTCTGCATGCCCTATTCTGATTGATAAACTCCCATTTAAACTCACCCGCACTCTGTCTTGGCTTTATTCCCGACTTGGGAGAGTCCGTCATTGTCTCTCATTGCGGGGAGGATCGTGCTGGCTGGGGACGCTTGCTAACCAGTCTCCAAACCACTGCCACAGTAATTTATCCCCCGGAATCCATATACATGAGGAGGAAGTATTTGATAAGCGGGCCTCCCGCATAGATCAAGTGCACCTCCCATAAAACACAGGCAAACTGAGAGCACACAGAGGGTGTCATCCCAGTCAGTGTCCGCAGGAGCTGCAGCCTCAGTGTTCTATCATTACGCCTTTCCCCGTGGTGAGAACCAGCAAACATTACGCCAGGCCCACAGTACATTAGAAGAGTGCCTGTAGCTGGGCGAGAGAGAATGGCTGCACACAATCCTCTGTTCCACCTGCACGCCACACTGCTCCTTTCAGCTGCACACCACCATTCCTCTCTTCCCATGCTATCATTATTCTTTCAGCTGCACGCCAGCCTGCCTCTTCAAATGCCATCCTGCTTCTTTCAGCTGTGCGGCACTCTTCCTCTTCCCACACCACCCTGCTCCTTTCAGCTGCACACCACCATTCCTCTCTTCCCATGCTATTGTCTCCTTTTCAGCTGCACACCACCACACCTCTTCAAATGACATCCTGCTTCTTTCAGTTGTACTGCACCCTTCCCCTTTCAGCTGCATACGACCATGACTCTTCCCATGCCACCAGCCCCTTTCAGCTGCACACCACCATGCCTCTTCCCTTGCCTCCCCGCCATTTTCAGCTGCACACCTCCATGTCTCGTCCCACACCAACCTGCCTCTTCCCATGCCATACTGCTTCTTTCAGCTGTGTGGCCCCCTGCCTCTTCCCATGCCACCCTTCCCCTTTCAGCTGGACACCACAATGCATCTTACGACACGACTCGGTCAACTTCAGCTGCTGAACACTTTGCATCTTCCCACACCACCCTGCCCTTCTCAGCTGCAAAGCACCATGCCTCTTCCTATGCCACCCTGACATTATCAGCAGCACACCACCATGCCTCTTCCCACACCACGCTACCTTTTTTCAGCTGCACCCCACCATGCCTTTTCCCATGCAACCCTTTCCCTTTCAGCTGCAAACCACCATACCTCTTCCCCCGTTATCCTGCCCCATTCAGCTGCACACCACCATGACTCTTCCCACGCAATCCTGCCCCTTTCAGTTGCACACCCCCATACCCCTTCCCACACTATCCTGCTCCTTTCAGTTGCACCCCAATCTGCCTCATTGCACACCACCCTTCCCTTTTCAGAACCACACCACCACTCCTCTTCCTATGCCACCCTTTCTCTTTCAGCTGCACACCGCCCAGCCTCTTCCCATGCCACACTGTCCCTTTCAGCTTCACACCACTTTGCCTTTTCCCACACCACCCTGCCGCCTCCACATCCACCACTGGGACCGTCTCTGCAATCCTAGGCACTGCCTCAGAAAAACACATCTACACCAGGGGCCTCATTACAAGTATGGCGGTAAGGCAACAACAGCGCCAATATCTCTACCGGCCCGTTGCTACTGTACCGCCATACTAGGAGTTCTGCTTGCGGGTGCCCTTGCAGCCACCAGGTCTGACCTGGTGGCTGTACCGGCACTCACGAGCAGAACATGATGGTAGCACTGGTACCGTTATTAACGGTACTCGTGCTACCACCCTCCCCACTCCCATTGAGCCCTATTGGGCTCAAATGGAAATGGGGATGTACCGGGCCTGGCACCTGCAAAAGGGCAATTACTCGGTCTGGCTGAGCAGGAATTACCTGGTAATTGCCCATTCGCGGGTGCCGGACTCGGATGCGAGTTTGGAGGTAGCCTTGCCGGTAAAACCGGAAAGGCTACCTCCAAACTCGTAATGAGGCTCCAAGTGTCTGGAGACCATGCCAATGTTACCATTGTGCCCCTCCCCACCAAGAGCACATCTTCCTGGGATCTCTTTAAGCTAACTTTATCAAGCCTTATCATCAAAATGTGTGTTCGAAGTGACTGCCAGTGTTTTTTCAAATATGTCTTTTTAGAGTTAATGGGTCTCATTATGAGGCTGGCAGTAGCCGTGCCTGTAGTACAGACATGGCTGCCGCCGGTATTCATTATTTTCCGGCGCCCACAAAAAAGGGCAATTACCCGGTCATTACGACCTTGCCAAACTCAGTAATTGCCCTTTTCTGGGCGCCGGAAAAAATTCTTCCACATTCCCATTGAGACCCAAAGGGCTCAATGGGAATGGGGTGGGTGCTATCGTCATGTTCTGCTCATGGGTGCTGGTACGGCCACCAGGTCAGACCTAGTGGCTGCAAAGCCCCTGCAAGCAGAACTGGTAGTTTGCCGGTACGGTAACAACAGTACCGGCAAGCTTAGCAGTACCGTTGTTACTGTACCAGCAAGCTCGTAATGAGCCCCAATGACTGAATTGGACCTGTCAATGTGCTACTGGTGTAATAAGTGGCTTAATAAGGTCTGCATTCAGCCACTCCACATAAGCAATCCTGTTAAAAGCAAGCATTGGCAAAACCAACAGTTTTGGCGTATGTACTCTACCCATACTCTCCCTAATCCCACCCACCCACACTACCCCCACTCTCTTTACCCTCATCCACACTACCTCTACTCCCGGTACCCCCACCCATTGTACCCCCACTCTCTACCCCCTCCTACGCCACCTCCACTCTCTCACAGCACAAACCGTACCCCACCCCAGCTTCAGCTGCTTTGGAAAACCTTTTCAGCAGAGGGCCGCTGTGCATCAATGGTGTCGAGTCGATGTCTCCCGAGGGCTTCCGACGAGGGTGATGTCATTGAGGGGCATATATAACTCGCGCAGCGCCCGTTGACCTCAGTTCTGTTTTTGCCCTCCTCTTGCAGCAGAGATGCCCATAAATACGGGCATGACAGTACTCAGCCTTGATGGAACGGAAGCTGTAATAGCATGGGCAATGAGGAATACGTTGGAGGAATGTCAAATAACTTTTTTTAATAACAATGAAACATGGTGTCTGCCATTTTGGAAGGAAAAATGGCTGACAAATTCACCACACAGTACAAATTCAGCCAAAGAGTGCAAAAAGAGGTATGGTTGGAGGGAAAATGAGGACCGAGAGGAAAATCCTATAGATTTCACTAAGCAATGGCTGTCATATGATATGGTATTTATAACGCGCCTATACACAAGTGTTTCAAGGTGCGAGTCATATTGGTAGGACACATAGCCAAACTCCATAAATCCATCCTCATATGTCTCCTGCATTGGAAACCATTACAAAGCTACATTCAAAGCCCCTGTTTCAAGCTCTTATGTTAAAGCTCTTATTTTAATGACAATAGATTCGGCATCATAGGTAGCGCGTTCAGCGCCACCTAATAGCCCAAACTAAACATAAACCTTTTGCTCAGATGTTGTTAAATGACATGCATTTATGTATCTCCTGCCTGTGCCCTCGTGTAAAATGCATGTATTATTTCAAATGAACAGACACAAGAGGCATGTACAGCAGTCCTTCACGCCCAAGTTAAAACACCGCAGACTTTCGATAGACGTTTCTCTGGTTGCCCGTCTGCGAGGAAATGCGCGATTCCCTGTTCATGCACATCAGAGCCCTGCAACATCCAACCAGCCCATTCATTCTAGTTATGCGATCCTTCAGTCCACTGCCAGCTCACCAGCCTCATTGCACTCTGTAGAAGCAAATAACTGTGCATAGCACAGCTCAGACGGTGCTGGCGCTTTTTGTTTAATTGAAATTTGCAATTGCTTGTTTCCAAATTGCACGAAAGTAGAACTGAGCCGAGCACAAGAAACTAAAACACATTTATATAAAATTAACATAGTTACAAAATTTAAATAAGTGCATAAAAGTGTAAAAAAGCTCACTTCATCCAACCACCCTCGGGGCACCAGAGCCACTCAATATAATAAGCTGGCCCAGCTGAGTGCTGAAAGTCATCGTCCTATCTTTAGGCTGCCATTAGTTCAGGTTCCTGGCAGGTGTTTCAATGTGAATGCAGAGAGTGTAATCAGTTTTTCTGAAAGTGCATTTTATGGAACTTTTATGCTTAACCGAAGCTGCTGCCAGCAGGGTTTTTATTCCTGCATTTCCCAGAAGTACAAAGGGTGGATGCATTTTGATGCCCATTGAAAAGGCTTTCAGCCTCATCACGATTTGGGTGGTATCCTGACCGGGATACCGCCCAACTGTATTTGCGTTACTGCCCAACCGTCCAGCAGCATTACCGCCGGATCACAGGTTGGGCGGTAACTGTAAATCCCCATTCCCCATTGGGTCCATTACTGTGCAGTAACTGCGCCGTAAATCAGCATTTTTCTGGCGCATTCACCACCAGCTGAGAATTGGGGGTACATGCTGGCAGACTCGAGAAGGGGCAGACGCTTCAATGCTGCGGAAACATTGATACTCCCGCATTTAAGGGCTGCCGTCCAACTAGTGGTGAGGCCCTTTGTGCCTTGAAATACCATCCCACCAGAAGACGCTTGCCCACAGAAAGTACAATCTATGAAAGCAAGAGAAATTCTGGATGCTTACGGCACTTGTACTGGTGGAGGCGGTCACTCAGTTGCATAAGGAAAGAAGTAAACCTTCTGCTGCAGTCCACTTGTTACAGGCTTACCTGGGCCAAGCTCACTAGTGCTTGACAAAATGCAAAGCATCTGCATATTTTCTTTTGAGTGTAATTCAAAATCCAAAGCATATCTGCTAAATGAGAATGATAACAGGGGGTGAGTATAAAGGAATTTATAGATGAAAGGTCATTTCCAGATCTTGTTACAACTAAATAAAATCTTTGTCCATTAAATCGCCATTGTTTTGTTGCAAGTGGAGTCTATTTACAACACAAAAGTAGCATATAAAGTGTTTTTTCTCCTTTTCCTTTATGGGGGAATCTCCGGTACAATACACATACATGGGTCACTGCAATCATTTGGGTTTGCAACATTAGAAATTACTCCATTAGGTCCTGGCTGGCTTATATATTTAGTTTGGGGCTGCTGGCCCTTGCCCCAGCTGTTGTCCCCCTATTAGGCCATGCTCTTCACTTTATGTCCCACACCCAACAGTTTAGGCCATGCCCCTTTTTACAGCCCCCTCGATTTCTCACCCCATTTAAAGCACTGAGGTCGACCATTCCATTCTCTTATCTCGTCTCAGTGAGTACGGTGTCAGAGATAAGGCTATGGCCTGGATATCCTCGTTCTTGACTGATAGAGTAGGGACCGCTGTATTACCGCCATTCAAATCTGTTGCTAAGCCGGCGCCTTGTGGAATTCGCAAGGCCTCAACTTTGAGCCTGCTCTTGCTTAATCTCTATATAAGACCCTTAGCGCATCATATCAGATCATTTGTAGTCAGGTTCTATATTTACATCCATGACAACCAATTGATTTATCATTTGGGAGAGACCAGTGGCTATCTAGGTGACACTGTTAAAGGTTGCTTGGAACATATTAGTTGGTGGATGATTCAAAACCAGCTTAAATTTAACATCCAAAAAACTGAAATGTTGGAGTGCTCGCGGGTATGTCTAACCTTAGGTCTTCTAAACATAAAGACCTCCGAGTATCGACTTGGCTCCCTCATTTCTGGCCTCCCTCTTTTGGCTCCTGCCTGACCCCTGTCTTGAAGGTCAGAAACTTTGAGGTGTGTTTAAATGAGTCGCAATCTCTTGAGACCCAAATTTCCAGAGCCTCTAGTGCCAGCTTCTTCCATTTGCATTCACTAAAGAGGCTCCTGGACTATTTTGCTTTCCCTCATAAGAGCCAACTGCTAAATGCTCTTATATCTAGCAGATTGGGCTTTTGCAAAGAAACCTATCTAAGAGTGCCTACAGTATGCATTTAGAGACAGCAGAGGGTTCAAAATGGAGCTGCAAGCAGGGTTGTTGCTAGGTCTGGAAAAGACCCGGGCTATGCTAATTTTGGGACTGTCGGGATTGGGAGCTAGCTAGCCTTTTTGGTTGTAACACCTGAGCTTCTATCCGGGGCTGCAACCAAAAGACCCGGGGCGATAGCCCCTTCAGCCCCCCTCCTAGCAACGCCTCTGGCTGCAAGGATCTTTCTCTATCGGGGGCACAGAGATCATGTTTCCTCTGCCCTTTGAACTTTACATTGGCTCCTGGTAGACAAACATATAAAGTTCAAGGCTCTTTGTATTCCGTATGAAGCCTTTAATAACGCGGTTCTGGCTTTTCTTAAGTAATAAGCTCCTAAGTTATCATCCTCCCATGGTGCTTCACTCTGCCTCGGCATGCCTTCTGGCCACACCCAAATTCAGACTTGAAAAATGGGGGTGCTTTCAATCAAGTGGCAAAGCTCTGGAACTCCCTACCAGTGGCACTTTGGGCCATATGAAATCATCTAGACTTTCAGCATTAATAAAAAAACGTCCTATTTCCTTCTTGATGACTGTCCCTTTTTCCCTGAATGGGCTGGGAGATTTCTCTGCAATGGTGTCGTCTCTTGCTTCAGGTGTATGTTTGCGTTTTATACGTGATTTTGACCGGGTTTTGATTGTTTTACTGTAACAGAAAAAAATGCAGCTGAAAAAAACATAGTTGTTTTGGTCCATAATACGGTTTAGTCATTACTGTAAAACAACCCAAAACAAATACATCACCCGCTCCCCCCCTTACTTACCTTGCGGTGGGTACACTTCGCTGTGTGCGCTGACCCGCGGTGTCCCTACAACGTCTGTTCCCATTCCTTCTGTGATCGGGAACCAGTGCCTCAGGGTCCATTTTATTTTCTTTTTTTAACATTATGAGAACGGTTGCCTGGGACACCCCTGCAATTCCTGCTGACATTATAGTGAACAAGGGTGCTTGAGACACCCCCGCAGCCCTTGCTCACTATAATGCCACCTAATGGGGGATTTGGTTGAAAATGTTCGGTCATTCGAAATTTTCGTACGCCCAAAATTTGACCAAATCTCCCATTCAGTAATTTGAATTCGGTCTTTTTGGGTAAACCCATTTTACCATACCATATGATACCATATCAGGGTGGTACAACATTGAACCTTCAGTGAAATGTCCAAAACGAATTGAATATTTTTGAAAGTAGTGCCAGAACTGGAAAACTGGATCATGAAAAAAGGTCTGACCCGCCAAACAGAGGCCATTTAAATGTAGGGCCAGAAGAACTAACAGATCACTGGGGGCGACAGTGAACATAAGGGATTCTGTGGACCTTTGTCGCCAGTGCATCCTCACTCCCAAAGGTCACATTTGCTCCAGCCAAGCTGCACTGTACTGCGGGCGTAGGAGTTGCCCCACGGGACCACCTCTCGCCTAAGACAGTCTGTTATTGACTAAACGGGCATACTGAGCAGACTTGGACATGGACCCTTTTCACGTTGGGCATGGGTCATTGCCCATTTGAGCAAGAGAGCAGGTTCGCAAGTCTGGCTCTGCCACACAAGAAAAAAGACTGACTAACTATGTTCAGGTTTGTAAAGTGCACCCTCTGCAACCACCCTACTGCCCAGCAAGCACATAGTCAGCAGTAAGTGCAGGTGAAGGCAGAGGTCTCCATGTAAAGGGGAGCTGGCAGGTCACCCTGTATCTGTTCTTTGCAAGTGGAATTTCCACTGGTGCTGTACATGCTTTGCCAATTGTGTTTGTGAGGGGGAGCTTGCCGTGGCTCTGACCGGCTGTACATGCACCAGTTCAGGAGGACATCCTGCACTGGCCTTGCACATGCTATCCCTATTCCAGTTTGTTAAGCTAGCTCTCACCGTAAATTGTTGCTTGGTAGACTATCCTTCGATAGTCTTCTTTCTGGTTTACTGCATGCCTGTCCAGAATGTATGTTTAGTTTGATGCTAGGAAACTTTGCAGCGATCCTGTGCATACTGGTCCTGTTTTTCAGGAAAGCCTCCACTGGCCATACCCATGCACTACCTAATTGATTTTGAGGGACGCGTGCACTAGGCTGGCCAAAGTTGTACGTGTCTACGAGAAGCTTGGGCTGGCTTTACCAATGATGTGCCGGAACCTGTTCTCTTTTTAAGGGAAGCTAGATGGCGTGTTTCTATATCTATGGACACCCACCAACACCCTCTGACTTTCACTGACTAGAGTTATGGTTCCTGGCAATTTTAGTGAAGACCGAATGGATGCGGTTGGAGGCAGGGCAGAGGAAGAGATATGGGGCCTCATTACGACTCCGGCGCTAAACCATGGTGCTATTAGCACCATGGTCCATGCCGGGGTCCGCCATGGTGAATGGCGGAATTACCGCCACATTCCAAGGTTGGCGGGGCGGTAATTCCCCATTCACCATGGGCCCTTCCACATTCCCATTTTTGCCCCATAGGGCTCAATGGAAATGGGGAAGGCGCTAAGTACGGTGCCGCAAATTGCGGCACCGTACTTAGCACCAAGGTCACTTTGCGGCGCCCTACTTTAACGCCTGCTAAAAGCAGGCGTTAAGGTCGGGTCCCGCAAAGGGAACTCATAATGAGGCGTTAAGGGTTTAACGGCGACGACACCTTTTACGGCGCCGTTAAACCCTTAACGCCAGGGTCGTAATGAGGCCTCGTGGTAAACAAAGCCTGTGGTGGCTCAACCTCCAAATAGGGCGGGGGGGACTAGAAACCAGGCTCACTCAGGCACCTGTGCTGGGGAGGTAAATGATCGTGTGGGGTGGGGATGCATGATATGTATTATTACTAATTATAGCTGATATTGTAGATTGTTCCAAATCTTGCCTAGTATTTGCATATGTAATCTTGCCTGATCTGGTGATGGCTTCGAATCTTGCATGTGTGTTATAGATTGTGCGTGTAAGAGAGACTGATTTCATTTGACATTATTATAAAAGGAAGGGCTTGAGAATGATGGTGAAATGGCAGTTTGTGAACCTGGAGCCAGATTACAGAAACTTTGCACCAGTTCAAGTGCAAAATTGCACGTTATTAGCACTAGGGCCAAGTTTGCCCTATTTCTAAAAACACTGGGACACACAAGAAAACTATTTCACCATGACAAGTACAGTTTGGCATAGTATAAGCACCAGGGCAGAAATTGCGATAGTGCAAAAAAGATAGATTTTCAATGTGTTTTTTCACCAGGGCAAAGTTTGCCCTAGTGCAAATACCAACCTGTATTATTGCTCTGGTGCTTATATCATGCCAAACTGTACTTGGTATGGTGCAATAGTTTTCTAATATGTCCCAGTGTTAGGAGAAAAAACTCCACTCGTACTTGCATTGTGTTTAGGCTTAATTATATAATGTCTCACAAAATTGTCGCTCCCAGAAAATGGAAGAGTTGAGGTAAGATTTACACTCACATTCCTTCAGGATATAACGCATTCAGTTGAATCTAAAACGAGCAATTTGTCATTAGAGAGAGTGGCTGATGAAATAAAAACCTCTACACCAATTAAACAAGGAATCGCTGGGCCAGTAGATCTGTAGCCTAAATTAATCCTGACAGAGCCTGAACGGGAGAATATAAGTCAAAGTGAGCAAAATGGATATACCTCATTTAATTGGAGTGTCTCAGTTGTACAGCGAGGGAAGTTTAAAAGCTGTTGCTACACCTCCCCCACAAACTTGTTCTCTGTTCACTCAACTAAAAGAGCATTCGGCTGCTGTTAGTTCATGAATTATGGATTGCGAGACTACAGAGAACCATGTTTTTGGTAATGAATAAAACATATAACTTTGTTAAGAAATAAAGTCAGTATGTGTAGGAGCATTGCTGACTGTTGATCTGACATTCAGTGGTGCACAAAATATAAGAGTCCCCCTTTCTGGAAAAAGGAGCCGTAGTGGATTAGAATTGTGTCTGGCGGTAGATTGAATATTGTGCATGTGTGTTTTATTGCACGTTCACTGTGACGTAGAATAATGGGGCAGGTCCCAGAAAAGCATTCTAAAACAGCATTCCCAATGGAATTGTCTTATCATGACCACTTCAAGCAACCTAAGCATACCAGCCTTCTGGAAATATCTAAAGACACATGATCACACATATCATGTGGTTTCTTACTGTGGTTATAGTGCTATGAAAATACAGATCAAAACAGTACAATCTACTATAATGCAACTACCACTTTCGAAGTATCCGCACCGAACAATATTCACACTGTGCCCCGGCCCACTGCCGTTACCCAACACTTGAATAAGGTATATGGCACAAACAGGGTACACACAAAAAGAGTTTAAGTCACAACACCTCCTTTTGATCAGACATAGAATCAGAGCAGCAATCACAGTGGAAATGTTGACGGGGAGCAATATTATCAGAGGCACATTTAGTTTTGTGACCTTGCAGCAGTTTAGCAGCACTCCTTCGCAAAATTACCCTGTAACCTCTGTTGCAAAGTAAAAAAGCTGTATAAAGTGACAATATGGCTGAAGGGTACAGGAAGGAACAAAGGACCTATAACATGTAGGAAGGATTGATTCAGTAGGACTGCCTTGATTTAGGAAGGATTTGTTTTTGAAATAAGCTTTCACCTGTGGAAAGCATGAGCTAAGGGGATTCACCAATCGCCATTGGCTGTCACCCCAAAGTTTGATGGACTCTAGGATAGAGAATCATGACTTGTAGGGGATGGAGTCTGGAGATTTGCTCATGGACAAATTACCTTTCATCCATTGGGGCAGATGGATTCTGTGCATTGGACCACTACAATGGATAATAACATCACCTATTATTACAGGGCCTAGAGACTCAGCAGATGGACGTGCTTTCTAAAAACATTATTTTAAACCTAGTGGCAGTGATCCTGTCAAACAATCTAGACCACTAAAATGAGCACATAAGTACAGAGCTTTACATCCCGCAAACCCAGAAACTTGGCGGTGTGTGGCACGTTATACAAATTAAAATAAATAAATAAGCTGGATGGTCCAGAACACTATCACAGTGAGGCAAAGGCTCCCGCTCCAAGACAGGATGGACCGAGATGGCTATCTCATGGATATCTCATGGACGCAGAGCCTTTCACCTGTAGTTCAGGAGGAGCTCATTGGATGAGAGCAGGCATACAAAGTTATCTTTATACATGCAGGGTTGTCCAACTCCAGGCCTCGAGGGCTGGAAACATGTCGGATTTTCAGGACACCCCTCATTGATATTCATGAGATAAATTTGCAGATAATGATTCTAAACGTATGCACATTACTTGTTATGATTATTAATGAGGGACATCCTGAAAACCCATCAGGGTTCTGGCCCTTGATGCATGGATTTGGACAACTCTGGTATAGGGGATAGGTATATTAACACTGGAAAGAGGCAAAGGTTTTAACGAGGAAACAGTACCTTCTATCTCTCAGACTTTATGAATTCAGAGCTGTTCACAGAAACATGGGGAATGGGAAATTGTCAAGGGGATTGACATCCATATTGTTACCACCCTTAATTAAGAATGGATGCACTTATTAGAATTGCATGGGTTGCCTTACTCAACACCCCACCATTTGAAAAGTTCAAGACAGGGATTGACCATTCGTGTGCTCTACGATCTATTTCTGGAGGCCTTGCATTGATGTTGTTGACTATACCTGATCATCCATTCTTTAGCCTCTCTCTAAAGGCGTAATGTGTTGGAGTGATTTCGGATGCTAGGCCAGTGCAGTACCTGGCCTATTACTGTAAAGGATCCTCTGCATTCAGAGCCCATCCCGTCTTGGTCCTCTCTCTGGAGAGAGCTGAAACCAAAGGTGAGGTGCACACTCTATTTCCTCAAATATCCCTTTGTATACCTTCCTCGATCCCCTTTATCCCCTCCAGAGTTTTCCCTTCTCTTCTTTCTGCCCACCACTTCCCTTCTATGATCCATCAGCATTAATCTGTATGCACTTACCCGTTCTAATCTGGTTTAGTTGTTAGGGTCTAATAACTGCAGGACTTTATCCTAACAGTCTTGCTTTCTGAGCTATGGATGTGGGCAGTATGCAAGCCATGCGGGGCAGGGAGACCATGGGAGAAACACATGAAAAGTGAATAACAAGAACATCATATTACAGAGAAGAACAAGGTCTCATGGCCAAAGTATTCATCCCATTGCTACCCTGAATACTTACCAAGTGGGCGAGATGGTTTATAGTGATATTTTCGAATGGCATATTTTCGAGTGCCATTATGTCGACGCAATTTTCCCGAACATTTTTTTTCGATTTTTTTTTATTTTTAATTTTATGTTTATAATGGGGGAGGGGGGTTCCGCTCCCAAACCCCGGTTTAAAAAAAATACTTTTTTAGTTACCGAACAACAAAAAAACATATAAAATAAAAATATATAAAAAAAAACATTTCAGCAAAATGTTTTTGACATAATGGTGTTTCGAAAATATGTATTTGAAAATATGACCGGATACCGGGCGAGATACCCAACTTGTGCAGTGCATTCTAGAGATTGGAATTTGGGACACGTTTCTTTCAACTCGAGGAGGTATTGATGTAGACTGAGATGTGGCTGTGGGTCAGCTCTATTGTTCCTCAATCTAGTGTCTGACATTGCCTCTCTCCCTGGCTTAGTGGCCTAGCACTGTGGTGAGGGGCACACTTAGCACATGGGCAGCAGCTCGCAAACCGCATGCCAGCAAACAGTGCTGCATGAGACTGCCCAACTCAGAAACGTTTGTACCAGTTTGACCTAGCCTAGGCTGGTGCCAGGGCAGACCCTGCATAGCATGCTGTAGTAACAGTCAGCTGCAGCAGATATGGCCCAAGAAATAAAGCAGTCATCATAAGTCAAAAGCAGACAGCAGCACGTTAAAAGCAGATGAGCAGAGCTGACTGTGTTGTCACCAGATTGATGTGCGTCAGAGGCACAAAATAAGGGGGAGCACCCTGTCAATTCTCCTGAGATGCTCCCTCAAAGATATTTAGACCACGCTACAGACTGCATGGACCACCTTGGCCATCAGGCATGTGCAATGCACATGGTGGTCTTGCTGCCTCAGGGTAGGCCGCACACAGCACTTGGTGAAAGATGTAAGTATATTTTTTAATCAAAGCTTACATCTTTCACAGAGCATAGAAACAAGGAGTGGAGGTTCTTTACCTGTGGCTCCTAAACGTATCAGTCGCCAGTGCGCGTGGCTAGTAACATTAATACTATTTCTATTATTAAGGATTCAATGTCACAGGCGGGAGGTGAATATCTTTTAGTGCTGGGGCATTAACATCTCCCATAAATTAGTGCAAGCGACTTAGGGGCCGATTCATGGAACAAACGTGCGCCGAAAATCTACGCGCAAGTAGGCGCAAGCAGGCGCAAGCGGAAAAAAACAGGCGCACGCGCACGTGTGCGATTCATGGAAGTCCCTGCGCGTGTTCACCGCGCGATGTGCGCCAAACCCGTGCATGGCGCACAAGTCACTGCAACATCGCGAAAGGCGTGCGCGACGGTGCGCGACGCGCACAGTGAAAGCGCACAACCTCAGCGCACACAGCAGAAAGTGGGCGGGACATGGGGCGTAACGCGCGGAATGGGGAACAGCACGCAAAAATAAGGGCGTAACTGGGGATGCACTGCACGGAAGCAGAGGTAACGCCCACACGCACACGAACCACACGTATCCATGGAATGGAATAGGGCAAACCCACGCACAGCCAAAGCCGCGCACAAGCTGAAACACGTCCGCCACACGAAGGCAGGCGGTAGAGTCCCAGCGCATCAAAAAAGTGGCGCCGCGGGAAGTAAAATACGCGATTGAGCGGAGTACTTGTATTCCGGGGGTGCGCGGGAAGTTACACACGCGAATGAGCGGGCTACGTGTATTCCGGGGGTGCGCGGGAAGTGACACACGCGATTGAGCGGGGTACGTGCATTCCGGGGGTGCGCGGGAAGTTACACACGCGAATGAGCGGGGTACGTGTATTCCGGGGGTGCGCGGGAAGTTCCACACGCGATTTGGCCGGGTACGTGGATATCAGGGGTGCGCGGGAAGTTCCACACGCGATTGAGCGGGGTAGGTGTATTTCGGGGGTGCGCGGGAAGTTCCACACGCGATTCGGCCTGGTACGTGGATATCAGGGGTGCGCGGGAAGTTCCACACGCGAATGAGCGGGGTACGTGTATTCCGGGGGTGCGTGGGAAGTTCCACACGCGATTTGGCCGGGTACGTGGATATCAGGGGTGCGCGGGAAGTTCCACACGTGATTGAGCGGGGTACGTGTATTTCGGGGGTGCGCGGGAAGTTCCACACGCGATTTGGCCGGGTACGTGGATTTCAGGGGTGCGCGGGAAGTTCCACACGCGATTGAGCGGGGTACGTGTATTTCGGGGGTGCGCGGGGAGCAGCACACGTGAATTGCACGTGTGGGTCCTCCCAGGTGTACCCTCTACACCCTCCACGGCCCCTGCAGGTGGCTCACACCACAGGGGCCTACCCAGCACATGTCCTGCAGGCAGCCCATCCACCATGGCCATGCCCACCAGCCAACCCACATATCAACTAGCACTACTGCCCACCAACGCATGTCCCCCTGCACCCCCACCCCCCAGCAGTGCAGGGGCAGCCTCAAACAGGCCCCCACTCATGTCCCCCTGCACCCCCACCCCCTAGCATCCAGGGGCACCCTCCACCAGGCCCCCACTCATGTCTCCCACCCCGCAGCACTGTGGGGCACCTGCCAGCAGGCCCCCACCCATGTCTCCCACCACCCCCACCCCCCCAGCATCCAGGGGCACCCTCCACCAGGCCCCCACACATGTCTCCCAGCACCCCCACCCCCTAGCATCCAGGGGCACCCTCCACCAGGCCCCCACTCATGTCTCCCACCACCCCCACCCCCCAGCCACCAGGGGCACCCTCCACCAGGCCCCCACTCATGTCTCCCACCACCCCCACCCCCCCAGCATCCAGGGGCACCCTCCACCAGGCCCCCACACATGTCTCCCAGCACCCCCAGCCCCTAGCATCCAGGGGCACCCTCCACCAGGCCCCCACTCATGTCCCCCTGCACCCCCACCCCCTAGCATCCAGGGGCACCCTCCACCAGGCCCCCACTCATGTCTCCCACCCCCCAGCACTGTGGGGCACCTGCCAGCAGGCCCCCACCCATGTCTCCCACCACCCCCACCCCCCCAGCATCCAGGGGCACCCTCCACCAGGCCCCCACACATGTCTCCCACCACCCCCACCCCCCAGCATCCAGGGGCACCCTCCACCAGGCCCCCACCCATGTCTCCCATCCCCCCCACTCCCCAGCAGTGCAGGGCACCCTCCACCAGGCCCCCACTCATGTCTCCCACCACCCCCACCCCCCAGCATCCAGGGGCACCCTCCACCAGGCCCCCACACATGTCTCCCAGCACCCCCACCCCCAGCATCCAGGGGCACCCTCCACCAGGCCCCCACTCATGTCTCCCAACACCCCCACCCCCCCAGCATCCAGGGGCACCCTCCACCAGGCCCCCACACATGTCTCCCATCCCCCCCACTCCCCAGCAGTGCAGGGCACCCTCCACCAGGCCCCACTCATGTCTCCCAACACCCCCACCCCCCCAGCATCCAGGGGCACCCTCCACCAGGCCCCCACACATGTCTCCCAGCACCCCCACCCCCAGCATCCAGGGGCACCCTCCACCAGGCCCCCACACATGTCTCCCATCCCCCCCACTCCCCAGCAGTGCAGGGCACCCTCCACCAGGCCCCACTCATGTCTCCCACCACCCCCACCCCCCCAGCATCCAGGGGCACCCTCCACCAGGCCCCCACACATGTCTCCCACCACCCCCACCCCCCAGCATCCAGGGGCACCCTCCACCAGGCCCCCACCCATGTCTCCCATCCCCCCCACTCCCCAGCAGTGCAGGGCACCCTCCACCAGGCCCCCACTCATGTCTCCCACCACCCCCACCCCCCAGCATCCAGGGGCACCCTCCACCAGGCCCCCACACATGTCTCCCAGCACCCCCACCCCCAGCATCCAGGGGCACCCTCCACCAGGCCCCCACACATGTCTCCCAGCACCCCCACCCCCAGCATCCAGGGGCACCCTCCACCAGGCCCCCACACATGTCTCCCATCCCCCCCACTCCCCAGCAGTGCAGGGCACCCTCCACCAGGCCCCACTCATGTCTCCCAACACCCCCACCCCCCCAGCATCCAGGGGCACCCTCCACCAGGCCCCCACACATGTCTCCCAGCACCCCCACCCCCAGCATCCAGGGGCACCCTCCACCAGGCTCCCACACATGTCTCCCATCCCCCCCACTCCCCAGCAGTGCAGGGCACCCTCCACCAGGCCCCACTCATGTCTCCCAACACCCCCACCCCCCCAGCATCCAGGTGCACCCTCCACCAGGCCCCCACTCATGTCTCCCACCCCCCAGCACTGTGGGGCACCTGCCAGCAGGCCCCCACCCATGTCCAACTCATGTTCCCCACCCAACATGTCATCACAGTCCAGATCCCTGGTCTCTATGGTCAGCCCCCAAATGCAAAACACCCACCCGAGTATTGCATCCACCCACTCATATTCTGCAATTACATCACAGAACACCAATTGCAAGTTCCAAAACAAACACATGTCCCTCACATACACCCAATGGGTGTCAGTGAATCTCAAAACACATAACATGAAATGCATGAAAACAATGAGACACCACACATTGAAGTGCAACAAATAAATAATGTATTAAAGGAAAGATGAATAGAAACAAAAATGAAGAAACTGAAATGTGAATGGAAAAAATGAAAAGAAGCATGTCCGTCCAAAAAAAAGAAAAAATCAAAGAATATAGAAATCCAAAGTAATGTACTACAAAGTCAATGTCCACCAAACAAAATCCAATGTGAAAAAAAAACATAAGCCATTGATCCATGGATAATTTTAAAAAATAAAGTATGTACAAGTCCACAACTATGTACAAAGCAAGAAGCCAGGGTCCATCATCCCAACAAAATAAAGGAAACCTAATTAACTACACTAACCAATAAAAAAAACTATATACAAAAATGTGGCCAATGTCCAAAAGGTCCAAATGAAATAAAAACAAAAATGAAACTTAACACTACCTACATAACTATGTACAAGGGCAGCGGGCTAGTTCCACGGCTCACTTCTGGATGTGCCGGGCCAGGGCATCATCGAACTCCTCCTCTATGTCCCGGAGGCGGTCCTCCTCCATGGCCCCGAGGGTCCGCAGGGCCGTCGACGTGTCCACCTCCAAAGCCCTGCGGATTGCCTCGAGGCACTCGACCCGCCTCAGGGCCCTCTGCATGGAGTTCTCCGCCCTGACCATTGAGAGCCGTGCCTCTTCCGCCCGCTGCCGCTCCGCATCTATGGCGTGGCCCAACCGCTGCCACACGGAAGACACTTTTTGTCCTGGGTCCTCCTGCCCTCCGGCCGATGCCTGCCCCTCCGATGTCGAAGGCCCCGAGCCTTCATGGCTCCCACCATGGAGCTGCTGCTGCTGTGCCTCTGCCCCTGCACTGCCTCCTGCTGCCTGCACATCCTCCGCCGGCTGGGGTGCAGTCGTTGACGTGGCCACCCCTGCTGGACGTCCGACTCCCGACTGTGGCAGGGATGCCTCCTCCACCAGCCTGGCCGCACCGTCAGAGGCAGCTCCACAGGGCACCCAGGTGACTGATGGGTGGGAAGATGGCACAGAGGACGACTGGCGCGTAGGGGGTCCAGCTGAGGAGGGGGTCGTGGCAAGCCCCATCAGACGGAGGAATCCGGCCTGGGTGACCTGTCCCAGCAGGCTGACGTGGTCAACGAGCCATTCGAGATGACCTGCAGTCTCTTCATGAAAAGACTGCAGGTCGCCTCGCATGGCCCGTTGACGCAACGCCACTCCAGCCAGGACAGGCTCAACCCGGGCCTGGATAGCCACGTCCGCAGGCAGGGGAAGGCCAGTTGACGTCAGCTCATCCCCTGCCTGAAAACTGGTCTGGACATGGGCATCCCTGCTGGTGCAAGATGATGCAGGGACAGGATCAGGGACAGGATTGCACACAGGCACCTCCGCGGCGGCCTGTGCTGCCTCCTGTCCCTGGTCCTGCACTGCACCACTAGCACCAGTGGGATCCCCACCCCCAGACCCCGTCTCCGGTGCTTGCACGGCCTCCTCCTCCACCAAACCCCCCACCAACCTGGATGACTCTGTGCCATCTTCCCCCGTTGGGCCCTGTGGGGTCCCAGCTGCCCCTACTGCTGCCGAGGAGTCCAACTGCAACCTCCGCCTCTTGGACCTCCCCCCGGCAGCTGCGGCCTGGGACGCGGCACCGGACTCCTCACTCCCCGACGAGATGACAACCTGGGAGGGGAGCCGGGCCTTGCGTCTCCGGCTGGCGGTGGGATCCCCGCCGCTGTGCTCCACAGCACCTTCTCCGCCCTCTTCATCAGTTGACGCTGCAGACAGGGAGAAACAAAACACAGGCATCAGGGCACTGTACAATGTACACATACACACATGACAGTTGTACATGAGTGGCATTGGCAAACCTCTGACATGTCATCACAATCCCCAACACACATGTCATTACAACTTGCACACACGAGCCATACCACAGCCATGTTGCAACTGCCAACACCATCCATACACATACAACAGCATCAGCAGGCAAAGGTGAGCCAGACATCACATGCAACACAGGAAGTGCACCACACATGTACACACACCACCACACTTGCATGCATGTGTACACCTCTGCTAAGTGTCGCAGTGTTCAGACGGGCATCCATGTCACATCTGCCAATCAGGCTTCCACATACCGCTGTCACATGCATCCATGTTGCATCACTGTTGCACCCTTGTCAAATACACACACATGCACATGTACACAGCGCTGATACAATCAGCTGAAAACAACATACATGCGTGACATCACGGACATGTCTACTCACATACACATTCATACAGACTTGTGTGCCCACACAACTGCATTTGGCATGCAAGCCCACACACACAGGCACCATCCATGTCTCACACATTACAGCCCTCGCATGTGTCAGCCCCACGGCCCTGTACACCCGCACCCATACTCGACCCCATACAAACAGATGTGCAACCTGCACACTACTGAACAATCACCACACGCACTGCTCACAATCAGGATGCATGTACACTCACCGCTCGACTCCAGACGGGTC
Organism: Ambystoma mexicanum; assembly: GCF_040938575.1. Taxonomy (NCBI): domain Eukaryota; kingdom Metazoa; phylum Chordata; class Amphibia; order Caudata; family Ambystomatidae; genus Ambystoma; species Ambystoma mexicanum. Next base: position 770,450,066 of record NC_090935.1, read on the forward strand.
TGCCTCTCAAGGACCTGGACGTGGAGCGCTGGGGATATGTGTTCCAGGACCCTCATCTGTTCTTCCGACAAGTGGCCCCGGCGCCCCTTGGCATCCGCTGCCTTCAAGAGGCGCCGGGCCTTGGTCAGGGTCCTGGACCTGAAGTCCTCCCAGCGCTTCTTGACATGTTGGAAGTCGCGGACTGCCACCCCCTCCGCGTTGATGGCAGTCACGATGTCAGTCCAGATCCGAGTCCGTCCTTCCTTGTCGGCGCGGCAACTTCCGAAGAGGGCATCATACTGGCCCAGGACTTGCTCCACCAGGACACCAACTTCGGTGGCACTGAAGCTGGTGCCCCTCTGCCTCTCTGGCCGGGGGTTGTCAGTGGTCACAGATGGAGTTGGCCCCGACATGACAACCCCAGAGGCAGGAGTGGGTGGGCAACTGGGTCCTGGGGCTGGGCTGTGGAGCGATGGAATCCCAGTCGGGAGTCTTTGGTTCCAGCAGGGGTGGTCACACCAACAGCACCCCTGGCTGATGTGCAGGCAGCAAATGGCAGGGCACGTGGGCAGCAGGCAGTCAGGCAGCAGCAGATGGCAGGTGGGAGCGTGCTCGGGGCTCTGGGGGGCAGTAGTTCGGCCTTCTGGGCAGGAGCGTGGTCTTCCGTGTGCTTACGCGTGGCCAGCTTGATACGGAGTGATTAGGCACGTGAAAATTCTGCACGTCAGCGTGTAATTCGAGGAAAGGCCCTTAGCGCGTAAGCGCGTCTGCACGCATACGCATTTTCATTGGACCAAAGGCCCTCAGCGCGTGAGCGCGTCTGTGACGTGACGTGCGAGGGAGTATCCCTCATTGCACGTGATGACAGTACACACGTGGATCCCAACCAATCGCGTGTGAAAGTTCACGGGACCCCGAAACACACGTACCCCGGCCAATCGCGTGTGGAACTTCCCGCGCACCCCGAAACACACGTACCCAGGCCAATCGCGTGTGGAACTACCCGCGCACCCCGAAACACACGTACCCCGGCCAATCGCGTGTGGAACTTCCCGCGCACCCCGAAACACACGTACCCAGGCCAATCGCGTGTGGAACTACCCGCGCACCCCGAAACACACGTACCCAGGCCAATCGCGTGTGGAACTTCCCGCGCACCCCGAAACACACGTACCCAGGCCAATCGCGTGTGGAACTTCCCGCGCACCCCGAAACACACGTACCCAGGCCAATCGCATGTACGCTCGCTGCCCTCCGATCACACGCGATGACACCAGAATACGGGAAACCAACGAGTCCGCCCACACGGAGGCGTCCCGCGCCCGCGCCCAGCATAAAAGTGCGCGCAAACAACAAACGCGTATATACAGCGACGATGAATGCCCCATTTGTTGCTGCAGTGATTGTGGGACACCGCAGGAGGAGGAGAAAAGCCAGGGCACGCATTTTTGCACCACGGACAGGCCTTTTTGGGATGCCTGACGACCAGGTCTACGGCAGGTATAGGTTTCCACCCCATATCATCCTAGACCTGGTCAGGGAGTGGGAAGATGACCTCACATCCCCCACCCTTTGCTCCCAAGCATTGAGCCCCTTGGAGAAGCTGCTCAATGTCTTGCATTTCTTGGCCACTGGGTCGTTTCAGCGGACCACTGCCATAGTGGGGGGGGTCTCACAGGCCACGCAGTCACGCTGCCTACACCAGGTACTGGCAATCATGACAGCGCGCCCCTCAGTCCGCAGGCACATATACATGCCCAGAACACCCGCAGAAAGGCAGGCCGTTGTCCTGGATTTTTTCAGGGTGGCACACTTCCCCAAAGTGCTCGGTGCCATAGATTGCACCCATGTGGCCCTACGTCCACCTAGGGCCACTGAGCACATCTACCGAAACCGCAAGCACTGGCATTCCATCAATGTACAGGTGGTATGCGATGCAAAGGGAATCATCACCTCTGTGTATGCAAACTACCCTGGCTCCACCCATGACAGTTTCATATACAGAATGTCCGCCCTGAGCCGGGCCCTGGAAGCTGGGCAGCATGGTGACACATGGCTCCTAGGTGAGTACAAATGCCCTTGCACATGCATGCAAGTCACACACAGACAAATATACCAACCCCATTAATCTGAACAATTATCACCTCCCCAGGGGACAGTGCCTACCCTCTGAGCAACCACATGATGACGCCAATCCGGAACCCCACCACACCACCCCAGGTAAGATACAACGCTGCCCATATTGCAACCAGGGGCATAGTGGAGCGCACATTCGGAGTGCTTAAGTCACGTTTCCGCTCCCTTGACCGCTCTGGTGGGCAACTACTCTATGCACCAGCAGTTGTGTGCAGGATCATTGTGGCAGCATGTGTCCTGCACAATGTTGCAACACGGCAGGGCGTCCCGGTGGACATGGTGGTGCCCCCACATCCCCAACCACAGGCACAGGCGCTGCCCATGGGAGGGGACAGGGCACGTGGCGAGGTAGCCCGGACCCAGCTTGTGGCCACATTTTTCACCTAAACTCCCACCCCTGCGGAGTGCACACAGGCCTGGCACATACCAGGTGACAATCGATGATGACAAAGTGACAGTCAACTGTCACAACCCTACCACCCTGAGATAGTTGCCATGGAAGTGCCACATTGTCTGCATCCCTAGCTACTTAAACACAAGCTATCCTGTGCAACCAAAATGCACACATATGACATGTGACATGACATGAGCCATACACAAGTATTACAAGGCACAATGAGGCAGGGGGGGGGAACAAGGGAACACAGAGAATGGTACTACTAGGCCAGGTGTCATTGTGATTGTGCAAGTGCAGGGGTAGGGGGAAGGGAAAAGTGCAAGGGGGGGGGGGAGTCCAGTACAGGGGAAGTAGGCCAAACAATAATACATAGGTCGCCTGGTGGCAACTGCTAAGGTAAGTGCAGACGAGTGCTGGGAAGGGAGGGCTGTAGGGATAGAGAGACAGTACTGCAGTGCAGGGGTTGCCAGGGTGGCAGTGCAAGTGGACAGTGGCTGGGCCAGGGACCGAGGTTGGTGAGAGTGGCCCAGTTGCAGCTCCTGTGCAGTTCCAGTGAAGAATTCTGCAAGGGAGAGGCAGAGAGTAAGCAGAAGCAAAGAGGAAGGTCTTGAGGTGCTTCCTGAACTGGAGATGGTTCCCCTCAAGGTCAAGTCAGGAAGTCGGTTTGAGGGGGAGGGCCCTGCTGCGGAGAGAAACCTACCCCCAGCTAGTTGCTCTGAGAAGCGGATGACCTGGACATGCAAGGTGTGCATCACACACACCTGCAAAACAGGCCATGGCCATCACTGTCATGACAGTCAAACCCTCCCAAACATCAACATGACATGGCAAGCAATACCCATACACCGACCCAGTAACGATAAGGTACACATTTCCATGTCCTAAATGTACAGTGGCATCGGACAATGATGCCTGACCCGGAATCCGATGAAATGACAGACCAACAAAATGTCCCACCAAAAATAAGTCGATTCCTAATGCATTACAACTGTCGTAGACGTAACATCACAATGAATGCCTGGCTATATGCACATGATGCATTGCAAAATGAACACTGCAGCTCATGTGTGCAATGTCCTACTCCTGCATCACACTGCTCAGCGCACAGCACAGTGAACAGCCATTGCGTGTGATGCACACCCTGAGCATCACATCTAAGTGACAGACTACATCAAACATCAAATTAGGCATGTACTCGAACCATAATCGGTCACAGAACATGTGCTGGCGGGACACAGTGGCCACCAGAAGGCAAACAGTGTACACGTGGATATGCAAGGGTGGGAGTACATGGAGTGCATCCGAGTGCAAGTGTGTGGTTCTGCAAGGACATGCACTCCACATATGCATGTGCACTCAAGTGACCATCAGTGTTCCCTACACATCACATGTGAACATCCACCATGTGTACACCCCAGCATGTCAAACCACTACTATCCCCTCGCACCTGAAAGGAAAACACAACACATGAACAGGCATTGATCAGCAGAACACAACATGTACATAGGACAACAACATTACAATGTCAGAGTTCCCATCACACTGCAGGGCAACGCAACTATCAACAACAACCCCCCTCCCCCTCGCAAATGACCATGACCCACTGAACAACTGCACCTGGGTCATGGAGCCTCCAACCCTCATTCCCACCTGGCCACAGGATCACCTTTACCCTTCGTGTCCATCTCCCACCTTGTGTGTAAAGAGATGCCTGAACCCTCAGAATCCACACTCATTTCCAAAATCACATAATCCAAGGCATGAAAAGGAACCCAAACACCCTCCAGTAGATGACTTGACATAGCAGTACGTCTCAAAGGCCAAGTACTACCACAATGATGCAACAACCAAGGTAGCACAGCAAAACAATGTCACGACTGGATGTGAGACATGTGTGGTACATGACATAGGATGATGCACCATGAATGGATGTGTACTGTCACAGATCCCCTGTACAGGCGCTGGAGTCTCATGAAACAACCACCCACACCATGTCCCGGGTGCCTGCAAGGTCAAACTCACACAGGCCCCTGAGATCCTGGTGGGGAAAGAGGTTCAGGGATATGCAGTCTGGACAGGTGTAGACACACTGGATGACTGGAATGCGTGGCAGGTGAGGGGAGCAGGAATGACACATGAAACCAGGGAATGCACGAAAATGTACAACCTGCATGAACACATGCACAATCCAAACAAACTTGGACATCATTGTCATGGCCTTCTGTAGTCCAGGCTCAGGAGTGGTACGAACCAACCACCCCCTCTAGGGTTTTGGCGCCTGCAAGTTCGGGGCTTACACAGGCATCCGCAACCCCAGTGGGGAAAGAGGGTCAGGGAACATTGCTTGGATAGGCATGGGAAGCAGGAACACCGGGTAGAGGGTACAGGTTTCGAAATTGCATAGGATCAAGGGTGATTAGGGTAAAAAACATACCAAATAGGACCACACATACATCCATGCATCAGTACACTCCCCAGCAAGCCTATGCAGGGCAGTTTGTAAGAAAATACAACAAGACACTTAGCTCTGGTTTTGAGTGCTGGCCTCCTGCCTGCGCACTCTCAGGTCCGGTTACAGGAGCACTGCAATGCTGCAAAGAGAGACACAGTCAGCAACCAGTACATGCCAATTACACAAAAACACAACACAAAACATGCCCCATAACAACATACACCTCTACAAACAGAAAATCTGTGCTCCATGCTTCGTACCCATATATAACATCAACCCTGTGACGGGTCATTCACAGTCAATGCAGTAAGTCAGCCGCTGGTGGGTGCGTGGCAAATGGAACACCAATGTGTCACAATTCACACAACATGCAATGTTCCCTGGGTAAGCAGACAGACCCATATGGCAAGCCATGACTACAGATCAAGTTGCGTACCACCATGACCAAAACAAAGTTGCCAGTGCATTTATCATGAAGTACGTGGAATAGACATGCACTGCACCCGAGTATGTCCCTTGCTGTATGTCCCTGTGAGCTGCCCCTTTCCATGTCTTGGAAGGCTACATGGTTGATACAAGTGCCTCAATGAACCTTGGTGTACCGCAGGGTATGTGCCACTGCCCCCGCATGTGTCCCAGACAACCCTACTATCAACAGCCATCAGTCCACAAACACATCTGAGCTGCATTCTGTGCTTCAACACCAATATTTGTCTAAGCTCACCCTCAGTGCTGTGACTAAGCCTGCACGTGCAACTCGTCTGGTGCAAGCTTTGCTGTCTCGTGGCCCCCCTGTGATGCTCACCTTGCCTGGAGTTGCTTGGAACATGTCAGCAGTTCTAGGATGTGGGTCTGCAATCACTGTGGCTCTGCTTGTGCACACATGTGCATGTGGGCACCAACAAACGGGTCAGGAATTAGGTCGTCCAATGGGCCATGTCTGCTGGCAAAGGTGCTCTGATGCCTCATCCCCCTGCAGAAAGTGCATGAAACACATGATTAATGCATCAAAGTGATCTGTGTGTGTCTCATCAGGCATCTCATTACTTGACCATGTCAGAGAGTCACATCACAAATCACACCATCAGTCCGTCTTTCACCTCCAAAGTGTGGAACACTATCTACAGCATGATTTGCAACAAGCACGTGTACAGGAAAGATATGAAACATAATACACAATGCATAGCAATCAATGTCCACATTAATCATGACACGCCCCATCTAGCAAAAGCTGAACAGTGGACAATTACACCTAAATCATCCCCACTAGGGGTGTCAACACAAGTCAAAAAGCACCAGACATGCCACAGATATGACAGTCCAAAGCCCTTGTGTAAAAATCTGTTACACCGAACCATCCTTGCGAGCCCATGGATAAGGGAGGCAGGAGTGGCATATGTGAGTCAAGGAACCCAAGCAGCAAACACATACACAAGACAACCATGAAGGGCCCAGCTGGAACAGACAGTGGATGCCTTCAAAAACCACAAGGCACCGCACTGTCACATGTAAGCACAATAGACTACAAATTTTAAACTAACTCAACTATTAACTAATTACACTAACTAAGGAAAACCTACATTACCTATTTAAACTAACTATCAAACAGAAACTTAACTAACTAAACTAAAAGAAAAATCAAAAATGGCCACATACGACCCGGGGGGGAGGGGAGGCACCCAGGAGGGGGGAGGTACAGGGTGCTGCTCAACATCCACATGCGATGATGCTGAGCCAAAAAAAAATACCTCCATGGGCTCAACGCCTTCACAGCACGACCTATGTGGGAGATAGATGGTCGTCCGAGTCTGGCTCATCCTGGAAAGGAGGACGTGGCACAGTAGCCTGGCCACGCCTAGCTGCAGCTTGCCCCTTGTCGGCAGCAAGTCTGCCGGACAGGTGAGCCTGGTTCTGTGTAGCGATGTTACATAGGTCTGCATGCAGGACCTCACGTGATACACGTGCTTCCTCTTGCAAGGTAGCACGTGTAACACGGAGTTCCTCCTGCAAGGCCTGGCTGGACAACCGCTGCACCTCCCGGCAAGCCTGTAGCTCAGCCGAGATGGTGCGCTCAAGCTGTGCAAACCTCTCCTCTGCCTGCTGCCTCTGGGACATCATAAGGACACCCAGAGTGGATCTGAGGGAGGCATACTCCTCCCTCAGGGCATCCATGTGCGCCTCTGCGTGAGCAGCAATTGCTTGACGCAGAGACGACATTTCAGCCTGGCGTGCCCTGTCTGAGGCCGCCATGCCCAGCCTGAGTGAGCGGGCCGTGGACCGTGCCGCCTGCTGCTGGAGTAGCACCTGCCTAGCAGGGGGGAGCACAGATCGGGCCACACGCTCCATGCTGTCAGCGATGTTCTCCATTGCAGCCCCCTGCCGTTCTGAATTGGCAGTCATGTCTTGCTCCCACTCAGTATACAGCGGTTGCGCGCGGCGACCGCGTTGCCGGGCTTGACCCCTGCGGGACCCAAGGACCGGGGGTCCTCGCTGTGTTGGCACCGCCTGCGGCTGCACGACTACATGCCCCCGTCGACGTGATGTCCCAGGCACATCAGTGACTGGTGTGGAGGGTGACCCTGCGTCCCGATCCACCACGGGCGGAGGAACCAAGACTGTCTGATCCCTCAGTGCAGGGGTCGCAGACAGAGGAGTGTCCACATCAGAATCACTCACCCCTGACACATGGACTTGATGGTCATCCAACTCAACATGGACGTCAGAGTCGTCATCAAGGCTGGACTCATAGACAGCCAGAGACAGGATGGACTGCAGCACTTGGGGGTTTTCGTGGCCTACCACCCCACGACCCCCACTAGTGCCGGGTTGATGTGGTCTTACCAACCCTGTGTCTGGCATGACAACACCATCCTCTGCATCCATTGCGTCATCACCTGGAAAATAGAGAGGAAAGGGTCAGTACACATGTCAGAAGCACACAACACACACACACACCGACAGCAAAGGCATCTGGCAGACATGTGACACACAACATATGACCTTGCATGCATGCTGGGTCTACTTAGAATAGCTTCTGTGATCAGACCTGTTGAAAGGTGGCAGTTTGCATGGAAGTGGGTCTATGCAGTGCAGAAAATGTGTACGCCACTCACTACCTACATGTACAAGCACTCCATGGTGTGTGCCATGAAATGTGAAGGCAGTGCAATGTCAAAATCAGACATCACGTGCATTGTGTATTCAATGTGTACCATGTCTAGAAGGCAAGCACCCCTCCACCCCAGTACCAAAGCAGGGATGCCTAGCATGGTATCAAAAGGCTGACCATACACCTGTGTATTGACAAGCAGTGTTGACTGGCATCAACAGCTTAATGTGATTTCAATTACAACACTGCAAATGATGCTGGGACAGTGGGCAGGACACATGATGGAAGATCCGGAGGCCGGCCACGTGTGTAGAAGACACGACAGGAGTTGGACAGAGTCATTGGCCATTGAACAGGCTGAGGCCTGTGAGCCACACAGATTGTCAGAGCCTAAACATGTGTGCAACGCAGGACTGAGCCACAGTTGACATGGGGAGGCCGATAATATGGCAGGCAATGTATGTAACCAAGGACTCATATTACAGTGATCATCCAGTCAAGGACACATAGGGGCATGTGTGCAATGCACATGGAGCATGAATGGGCACTCATGTCCCTGCGGGACATCTGACCCATGCACAGTACAAGTGGGATGCCCTGCATCGAGTACTAAGGCTGTACCACACGGCATATGTCTGGCAGTTTCTAAGCTGGAAGTTAGCATCTACACAGGACACATGAACATGAAACTACACATTGGCAAGAATGTAGCAGACCAGTGCAAAGGTGGAACTGGGGTGCAGAGTGGCGGAGGAGGGGCAAGGGAGCATGGCCACATGGAGTCCCGCATGCAGGCAGAGGAGACATGCATGACGGTGGCATTGCATTACTTACACATCAGAACCATGTACAGGTCACATGTAGCAGCAATCATGCACAACACATCCCACATGTGAAACACACACGTCCTCAACAACTACGCATCAACACTCACTGGACTGGGCATCAAAGTCCAGCATCTCTCCCACACCTTCGACCAATTCTGGTGGTATGAACTCCGCAACGAGAGCCTCATGCGGAGTGAGTTCTTCCTCCTCTGGTGCAGGCCCACCGCCAGTCACCAGAGTCAAGTTGTAATTTGAGGCACGCTTGGCCTTAGTGCTGCGCTTGATGTCATTCCAGCGCTTTTTGCACTCCTGCGCCGTGCGCACCTCATGGCCGAATGAACTGACATGTTCCGCCACATGCTTCCAGTGGGTGTCACGTTGGGCAGCCGTAGTCTGACTATTGGCACCCACTAGCATGTCACGGCTGTGTCCCCGCACGTAGTCCACGAGGAAGTCCAGTTCCTGCTTACAGAAAGGCTTCTTCCTCGACGTGCAGGAGGTCGTGGCTGTGTGTGGGGTCCCAGCCTGTGCTGCAGATGCAACCTTCCTCCTCTTGGACTGTGGCGCAGACCCTGGCTGGCTAATGCCGCCCTGACCAGTATGGCCAGTGGGTTGGGTGGATTGAGCCGAGGGAGTGGCAGGTGGAGGGATGACCAAAGGCCTGACTTGTGTCAGTGGCAGCTGGGTGCCCACTAATGGACCCTGCGCAGCAACATCAGCTGTGGCAGGGTCATTGACCGCAACGGTCCTGGTTGGCAGACTCACAACCGGGGTGCTGTTGGGTGCATCTGCCCCTGCACTTGCCAACACCCGGCTGTTCGGGGCAGCAGATGACATGACTGCCCCAGGGACACGTGTCTTGGTCTGAGCAGCCCGGCCTGCCCCAATGGTTTCCCCCCTGGCCTGTTGGAGATCTACCAAGGGCTCTTCAAGTGCCAACGCAGCCTGCGCTGGCAGACCCTGAGCCTGGGTGGCGGTGTCCACAACTGCACCTGCAGCTACCGCTACCCTTGGGCCCGTGGCAGTCGATGGAACGGACTGCCGGGTCATACGGGTGCCAGTGCCAGATGCAGGAGCTGCATCCCCCTGAACCACAGGGGGTGGTGGCATGGCTGCACCGACACATGGCACAACATTGTGCTCAAGTGGCGCACCCCTGCCTCTTCCCCCTCTGTGGCTGCCCTGGACACCCTGGAGTCCCCCTACTCCCTGGTCACCACGGCCACGTCCCCGACCACGCCCGCCACGAGGAGGACGCCCAGCTGAGGCGCCCCTCACCTTTGGTAGCCTCCCTACCATGGCACAGATGTTATAGTGCTGGCACAGATGGAGTGGTGCCAATGGGAGGTGTACAGCACAATTGACCTGGGCAATTGGGGTGAAGGGGGTGGGAAGCAAGATGTTAACAGCCCCCCTGCACCTGCAAGGCTGTATGTGACCCCGGTGATGTGTTGACGGGTCACGCAACGCTCAGGCACCCCAAAACTGCAGTAAAACCGTGCACGCAACCCTGCAGCCTACGTGCGTGGATTAAACCTCCCGCAGTACGCGGTGGCACCCAGTAACACGTATAACGCGTACGCGTGGGACACGCAGGCTACGATGACATCGAAAATGGGTGCGATACACAGGGGCACCCGCAGTGGGAAAAGGAGCGTTTGCGACTCACCGTCTGACTAGCGCGATGCAGAAAAACACGCGTAGCCAATACCCCCGCCAAAAGAAGAGATACGTCCTTGAGAGCTGTGAAGTAGATGGCGCGCGAAACAACTGGAAGCAGCAACACACGTCGGTCTCCACGAAAGGCACGTACAGCGAACTGCTGGGCCCGCTCACCTTTAACCCGTGCTGAGGGAAAACGCACGCGCGCGTCAAGTCACATGCGGACGTGCACTTTTTCACGTTTGATTACGCGCATTACACGCGGACGTGCAGTTTTTCACGCGCGCACGCTTATGCATGGGCCCTTTCCTCCTATTACACGCGGACGTGCAGTTTTTCACGCGCGCTTACGCGCATTACACGCAGCGTGCAGATTTTTCACGTGCCTAATCACTCCGTATGAAGCTGGCCACGCGAAAACGCACGGAAGACCGCGCTCCTGCCCAGAAGGACACTTCACTGGCCCCCAGTGCCCCAAGCAGCCTCCCACATGCCATCTGCTGCTGCCTGCCTGCCTGCCTGCTGCCACCGTGCCCTGCCATTTGGTGCCTGCACATCAGCCATCTGCAGGGGTCCAGTTGCTGTGTCCACCCCTGCTGGTACAGAAGAGTCCCGACTCAAATGACATCGCTCCACAGCCCAGCCCCAGGACCCAGTTGGTCAGCCACTCCTGCCCCTGGGGTTGCCATGTGGAGCACATCCACATCTGACACCAGTTGCAACCCCCGGCCAGAGGGGCAGAGGGGCAGAGGGGCACCAGCTTCACTGCCACCGAAGTTGGTGTCCTGGTGGAGCAAGTCCTGGGGCAGTATGATGCCCTCTTCGGATCGTCCCGCGCCAAGAGGGAAGGACGGGAGAGGACGCGGAGGGGGTGGCAACCCGCAACATCCAGAAGGTCAAGAAGCGCTGGGAGGACTTGAGGTCAAGGACCCTCATGAAGGCCCGGCGCCTTGTGGAGGGGGGCCGGGGCCGCATGAGTTCCATCCAGTTGAGGGTCCTGGAACGCATACACCCAGCGCTCCACGCCCAGGTCCTTGAGAGGGAGACCCGTCTGGAGTTGAGCGGTAAGTGGCCAAGCATTGCTGTGTGAGACAGGGCATGTTGCAGTGTGCTGGTTGTCTGATACCTGCCTGTATGTGTGACATAGGCCATGTACGCATGTATGTGTGCAGGGACATCATGGTAATGCATGTGCGACCTGTAATGTGTGAACCGCATGGTTGTTGCATGTGTTTGAATGTGACATGGGGAGCCCTGTGCAGATTGCACACATGACAGCATGGAAGTCTCTGTTCCTGGACATGGGTGGGGGCCTGGTGGAGGCTGCCCCTGGTGGCTGGGGGGTGGGGGTGGTGGGAGACATGTGTGGGTGCCAGGTGGAGGGTGCCCCTGGATGCTAGGGGGTGGGGGTGCAGGGGGACATATGTGTGGGGGCCTGGTGGAGGGTGCCCCTGGTGGCTGGGGGGGTGGGGGTGCTTGGAGACATGGGTGGGGGCCTGGTGGAGGCTGCCCCTGGTGGCTGGGGGGGTGGGGGTGCTTGGAGACATGGGTGGGGGCCTGGTGGAGGCTGCCCCTGGTGGCTGGGGGGTGGGGGTGGTGGGAGACATGTGTGGGTGCCAGGTGGAGGGTGCCCCTGGATGCTAGGGGGTGGGGGTGCAGGGGGACATATGTGTGGGGGCCTGGTGGAGGGTGCCCCTGGTGGCTGGGGGGGTGGGGGTGCTTGGAGACATGGGTGGGGGCCTGGTGGAGGCTGCCCCTGGTGGCTGGGGGGTGGGGGTGGTGGGAGACATGGGTGGGGGCCTGGTGGAGGCTGCCCCTGGTGGCTGGGGGGGTGGGGGTGCTGGGAGACATGAGTCGGACATGTGTGGGGGCCTGGTGGAGGCTGCCCCTGGTGGCTGGGGGGGGTGGTGCTGGGAGACATGTGTGGGGGCCTGGTGGAGGCTGCCCCTGGTGGCTGGGGGGTGGTGGTGCTGGGAGACATGGGTGGGGGCCTGGTGGAGGCTGCCCCTGGTGGCTGGGGGGTGGGGGTGCAGGGGGACATATGGGTGGGGGCCTGGTGGAGGCTGCCCCTGGTGGCTGGGGGGGTGGGGGTGCTGGGAGACATGGGTGGGGGCCTGGTGGAGGCTGCCCCTGGTGGCTGGGGGGGTGGGGGTGCTTGGAGACATGGGTGGGGGCCTGGTGGAGGCTGCCCCTGGTGGCTGGGGGGTGGGGGTGGTGGGAGACATGTGTGGGTGCCAGGTGGAGGGTGCCCCTGGATGCTAGGGGGTGGGGGTGCAGGGGGACATATGTGTGGGGGCCTGGTGGAGGGTGCCCCTGGTGGCTGGGGGGGTGGGGGTGCTTGGAGACATGGGTGGGGGCCTGGTGGAGGCTGCCCCTGGTGGCTGGGGGGTGGTGGTGCTGGGAGACATGGGTGGGTGCCTGGTGGAGGCTGCCCCTGGTGGCTGGGGGGTGGGGGTGCTGGGAGACATGGGTGGGGGCCTGGTGGAGGCTGCCCCTGGTGGCTGGGGGGGTGGGGGTGCTGGGAGACATGAGTCGGACATGGGTGGGGGCCTGGTGGAGGCTGCCCCTGGTGGCTGGGGGGTGGGTGTGCTGGGAGACATGGGTGGGGGCCTGGTGGAGGGTGCCCCTGGTGGCTGGGGGGGTGGGGGTGGTGGGAGACATGAGTCAGACATGGGTGGGGGCCTGGTGGAGGCTGCCCCTGGTGGCTGGGGGGTGGTGGTGCTGTGAGATGTGTGGGGGCCTGGTGGAGGCTGGCCCTGGTGGCTGGGGGGTGGGGGTGCTGGGAGACATGAGTCGGACATGGGTGGGGGCCTGGTGGAGGCTGCCCCTGGTGGCTGGTGACTGGGGGTGGTGGGAGACATGGGTGGGGGCCTGGTGGAGGCTGCCCCTGCACTGCTGGGGGGTGGGGGTGCAGGGGGACATGAGTGGGGGCCTGCTGGGGGGTGGGGGTGCAAGGGGACATGTGGCTTGGCTGGGGGGCATGCCCATGGTGGATGGGCTGCCTGCGGGACATGACCAGGGGTGCAGGGTAGTCCCCTGTGGTGTGGGCTGCCTGCAGAGGTCGTGGAGGGGGTAGAGGGGAGACCTGGGAGGACCCACACTGGCAATTCACCTCTTCAACTTCCCGCACACCTACGTAATACACTGCCCCACTCGCACAGGCCCAATCGCGTGTAGGATTTCTCGCGCACCCCTGAAATCCACGTACCCAGCCCAATCGCGTGTAGATTTTCTCGCGCACCCCTGAAATCCACGTACCCAGGCCAATCGCGTGTAGAATTTCTCGCGCACCCCTGAAATCCACGTACCCAGCCCAATCGCGTGTAGATTTTCTCGCGCACCCCTGAAATCCACGTACCCAGGCCAATCGCGTGTAGAATTTCTCGCGCACCCCTGAAATCCACGTACCCAGCACAATCGCGTGTAGAATTTCTCGCGCACCCCTGAAATCCACGTACCCAGGCCAATCGCGTGTAGAATTTCTCGCGCACCCCTGAAATCCACGTACCCAGGCCAATCGCGTGTAGATTTTCTCACGCACCCCTGAAATCCACGTACCCAGGCCAATCGCGTGTAGAATTTCTCGCGAACCCCTGAAATCCACGTACCCAGGCCAATCGCGTGTAGAATTTCTCGCGCACCCCTGAAATCCACGTACCCAGGCCAATCGCGTGTAGAATTTCTCGCGCACCCCTGAAATCCACGTACCCAGGCCAATCGCGTGTAGAATTTCTCGCGCACCCCTGAAATCCACGTACCCAGGCCAATCGCGTGTAGAATTTCTCGCGCACCCCTGAAATCCACGTACCCAGGCCAATCGCGTGTAGAATTTCTCGCGCACCCCTGTAATACACGTACCCAGGCTAATCGCGTGTAGAATTTCTCGCGCACCCCTGAAATCCACGTACCCAGGCCAATCGCGTGTAGATTTTCTCGCGCACCCCTGTAATACACGTACCCAGGCCTATCGCGTGTGGGGACACCCGCACACCCCTGAAATACACGCTCCCCGCACTGCGTTTGCTGCTGCCCTTTGCGCTGGATTGGGGATTTTGATGGCTTTTCCCTGCGCAAGGGGCGTTCTTGGGGGCGTAACTGTCGCTGCTGCAGGGTCGCTGCGCCACTCTGCGCCACGGCTGGTTGTGGATGTTGGAATCCATGAATACGCTGTGCGCCTGAATGTGTTTCGGCGCACGCGGCTGGCGCAGCCTACCGCACGCGCACACTGTGCGCCAGCCGCGTGCGCCACTTGTGCGCCGAATTCTATGAATTGGCCCCTTAGCGTAGCGTGATAGGCTTAAGTAATTTAGGGAGGATCAGCTGGGCTCTCCCCGTGGCAACATTTTTTAAATAATATATTCAAAAGGTTCATTTTACCTATTTTTTTAGAAGAATCGGTTAAAGGCAATTCAATTTCCAATTCATTCTCGAGAGTAACACAGGAAAAGAATTCAGTCAATGCAAAATTTGAGAGGGGGACTCTTACAAATTGGGGTGGCAAAAGATTGATGGGTGCTGCTAAGAAGAGGGCGGTGATTGTCCCAAACTGCACAAACATGCATTTTGGGTTACGCAGCAGGATCTCTGGTGATCTTGTTGGCATCCACTCTGTATTTTGTAAATACATCTCTTCAGCTCAGTTTGTAAATACCTCACTGTCCTTAAATACAATGTTCGCTCACTCAGTAAATAAACAATTTAATCAGACAGGCCTCTTTTGTTAAATGTGGTAATTGCATGCAATATTAACATTTATGTGCTGGTAGGGCTCCGTCGCACAATTTTCCACTTTTACAAAATGGAGTGCAAAAGGAAAGAGTAAATACAGAAGAAATCACTTTAACTCTATCATTTCACTTTCCATTTCACAAAAAATGTAAAAGCTGCCAGGAAAAGAGAGAATTTGCAATGGATTCCAAAGTAATCCATCTGCGTTCAGCATGTGCTAAATGCAGGCAGATTTGGAATGAATCCATTTGTTTTATGCCTGCATAAAAATCCAATGTAGGCATAAAGCTAAATGGTTTTGCGGGCAGAGCAGGAATGAGGTGAAGGAAATGTATTTACACTCCTATCTACCATTCGACCTTCACAAATGCTTAGAATGCGTTGGAGCAGTACAACAATGTAAAAACTGGTGTAAGCCTTTGCATCTTGTTTTACATTTATTTAACTGCATTGCAGCTTTTAAAAGGATTTCCAGTGAGCAAATTGCCCACAATAAAAAACATGGGAAAAGGAAAGGGCAGCAAGAATCACCTGGCTGCTTTGCATAAATAAAAGAGCACCCTGGGGTCATAAGAATGTCAACAGGTTTTCATACTTAAGAAATATATCTGTGATAGTGCTTGAAGCTGAAACCCTTCTGAGCAAATAATGCCCACTGGGCTTGGTGCCCATTTATCATATCACTGCACTCACCCAAACAGCAAAATGTCTTCAAATCATGAGACATACATACCCATCTGGGCACGGTTTCTTTCGGTTGTAGAGCAGCAGCTGTTCACTTCAAAATGGATCCCTCGCATCGCGGGAAAGGTTAGGGAGGACTATTTGGGGGGATACAAAGGTCCTGTTCCTTATTTTGAGGGGGTCAGGACACCCTTATCCCCCCTGGCAGTTGCGCCGATGCATAGAATAGCTGATCGCTAGTAGAAAATCAGAACCCTTATCCTGAAAAATGTTGGGATGAATCATGAAAAACGTTACAGAAAACCTTTAATAACTAAAGCCATGATAGAAATGCCAGTTATCCATGTAAGAAAGCGTTCCTAGCAATAGGATAAACTGAGAAGTGCATTTTCCCACACTCCAAATCAGTGTATTTCACCCGTTTTTATTAAAAACCGTTTGGGTAATTCAAGGCGGGAATTAAGAAAATGCAACTTTTACATGTGTCATTTTGCTGCAATCTGTTTTAAACTTTCCACTCAGTTTCGAACTGTATGCTTTTGGTAATTGCTTCTTTGTGATTGTTAGTGTCTTTGCATTGTTTTTAGTGAGGAATTATATCTGCTTCAAGGTTTTTAACACACATTCATTATTTATTTGTCCATTTCCGAGTATCATTTCATAACATTGCAAGGGGTTTAAAATCCGTTTTTCTCTCTTATTGGGGGTGGGGGGTCAGATTTGGATTCCATCTACTGTATCTTATTCCTGATTACCTGCTGCCCTGCTGCTTCTGGTTATCCCTTACCTACCTTTTGACGGGTACACTTTGCTGTGTGTCGCTGACCCGCAGAGTCCCTGCAACGCCTGTTCCCATTGCCTTCTGTGATCGGGAACCGCCGCTGCAGGTTCAATTTTTTCTTTTTAACACTACACGAACAGTTTTCAGGGACATCCCTGCAATCCCTGCTGACACTATAGTGAAAATGGTGCGTGACACACCCACGCAGCCCTTGCTCACTATAATGCCATCAAACAGGGGATTTGGTTGAAACTTTTTGGCCATTCGAAATTTTCGTACGCCCAAAATCTGACCAAATCTCCCATTCAGTAATTTGAAATCAGTATTTTTGGGTAAACCCATTTTACCATACCATATCATACCATACCAGGGTGGTACAACATTAAACCTTCAGTGAAATGTCCAAAACGAATTGAATATTTTAGAAAGTAGTGCCAGAACTGGTCATTTGGTCATGAAAAAAGGTCTGACCTGCCAAACAGAGGCCACTTAAATGTAGGGCCAGAAGAACTAACAGACCACTGGGGGCTACAATGAACATAAGGGATTCTGTTGGAGCTTTGCCGCCAGTGCATCTTCAGTCCAAAGGGCCTCATTTGCCCCAGCCCAGCTGCACTATCCTGCTGGCATAAGAGTTGCCCGGGGTGACCACCTCTCTCCTAAAACAGTCTGATATTGACTAAACGGGCATACTGAGCAGACTTGGACTAGGACCCTTTTCATGTTGGGCAAGGGTCATTGCCCACTTGAGCAAGAGAGCAAGTTAGCAAGTCTGGCTCTGCCACACAAGAAAAAAGACTGACTAAACATTTTCAGGTTTGTAAAGTGCACCCTATGCAACCACCCTACTGCCCAGTGAGCACATAGTCAGTGGTAAGTGCTGCTGATTGGGGAAGAGGGTCGGGTGAAGGCAGAGGTCTCCATGTAAAGGGGAGCTGGCAGGTTCACCCTGTATCTGTTCTTTGCAAATGGAATTTCCACTGGTGCTGTACATGCTCTGCCAATTGTGTTTGTGAGGGGGAGCTTGCCGTGGCTCTGACCGGCTGTACATGCACCAGTTCAGGAGGACATCCTGCACTGGCCTTGCACATGCTATCCCTATTCCAGTTTGTTAAGGAAGCTCTCACCGTAAATTGTTGCTTGGTAGACTATCCTTCGATAGTTTTCTTTCTGGTTTACTGCATGCCTGTCCATGATGTATGTTTAATTTGATGCTAGGAAACTTTGCAGCGATCCTGTGCAAGCTGGTCCCGTTTTTCAGGAAAGCCTCCACTGGCCATACCCATGCACTACCTAATCACCTTTGAGGGACACTTGCACTAGGCTGTTCAAAGTTGTACGTGTCTTAGAAAAGCGTGTGCTGGCTCTACCAATGATGTGCTGGAACCTGTTCTATTTGTAAGGGAAGCTAGATGGCGTGTTTCTAAATCTATGGACATCCACCAACACCCTCTGACTTTCACTGACTAGAGTTATGGTTCCTGGCAATTTTAGTGAAGACCGAATGGATGCGGTTGGAGGCAGGGCAGAGGAAGAGATATGGTAAACAAAGTCTGTGGTGGCTCAACCTCCAAATAGGGGGGGGACTAGAAGAGTCCATGCGGATTGGTGGGAGGAAATAGCCTACTTTGAACCACATTGAAATTGACACCTATTGTATGTCATTGAAGTGGCCCACAGGGGCCCTGATACCAGGCTCATTCACACACCTGTGCTTGGGAGGCAGGATATCGTGTGGGGTGGGGATGCATGATAGTTATTATTTCTAATTATAGCTGATATTGTAGATTGTTCCAAATCTTGCCTAGTATTTGCATATTTAATCTTGTAATGTAATCTTGCCTGATCTGGTGATGGCTTTGAATCTTGCATGTGTGTTATAGATTGTGCGTGTAAGAGAGACTGATTTAATTTGACATTATTATAAAAGGAAGGGCTTGAGAATGATGCTGAAATGGCAGTTTGTGAACCTGGAGCCAGATTACAGAATCTTTGCACCAGTTCAAGTGCAAAGTTGCACGTTATTAGCACTAGGGCCAAGTTTGCCCTATTTCTAAAAACACTGGGACATACAAGAAAACTATTTCACCATGACAAGTACAGTTTGCTTTAGTACAAGCACCAGGGAAAAAATGGCCATAGTGCAAAAAATATACATTTATGATGCGTTTTTTCAGCAGGGCAAAGTTTGCCCTAGTGCTAATAACAATCCGTATTTGCACTACGACAAACGTTCGCCGTTCGCCGGTTGCAATAATGCAGTAAAAATGTATCTTTTTTGCCCGAGTACAATTTTTGCCCTGTTGCTTTTACCATGCCAAAATGCACGTGTTATGGTGCAATAGTTTTCTAATATGTCCCAGTGTTTTTTAAAAATAGGCCAATTTTTGCCCTCGTGCTAATACCGTGCAACTTTGCACTTGCACCGATGCAAAGTTTCTGTCATCTGCCACCTCGTGGGAAAGCCATGCATGTGAAGAGTTCAGGACACATCCCACGTGAATTGAATACTATAGTCAGGACACATGGAGATGGTAGTAGGGAGGCAGCAAAATGTACTTTCATTTAGGGTGGCAAGAATCCCTGCACCAGCCCTGTGTGGATTACTAGGAATTGCACACATTTGCACGATGTGCGATGGACATGGGTTAAAGTAGGGGCTTTGATGTCAGAGGGGAAGGGTAAGGTGGAGAGAAGGGTATTATCCTTGTCCCAATATGTGAGTAGCTTCCTCTGTCATCGGCATCTTTGAACTTGCGCTACATGTATGTATGTAACGTAATGTAGTAATATTTAATATAGTATTCATATTGCACATAACTAATAAGTACCAGGCAGAAAACTGCCTCTGGGCGGAGAGGCAATGAAGAAATGATCGATAATTAATCATAACAAGATCATGGCGCCATTCCAAAGAATCATTTCAGCCAAAGAGATAGGTCTGCAGTGGTTTTCGAAAACTCAAAAGATGTTTCTAGAAACAAATGTGAGAAGGGAAATCATTCCACAGATGAGGGTCCAACACAGAAAATTATCTATTACCCCTCTGGTACAACAGGAAGTGGGGATATCCAACAGAAAAAACATGAGAAGCACAAAGGCTGGTGAGTTTGTATTTTCCGAGAGAGGTAATGAGGTGCTAACCCATGGAAGCACTTAAAAACCAAAGAATCTTTTTAAAGGTGCCACAGTGGTATATTCCTAGTCAGTGAAAGGGATGCCTGGCAGCCGCAATAGAAAAGAAACAGAGAAGCTTAAAAATAAGTCGCACAACCGCATTTTGTGTAGTTGAAGACGATGTATCAAATATCTGGTAATCCGGCATATAAAGCATTGGCGTAGTCCAACCGCTAGTTGTTCAGTGAACCCACAACCCGCATCATGATCACTGTGCAGAAGATATTGCAGCACGCGTTTCAGCATTTCAATGTGAAAGAATGAAGATTTACCATTTAATGTCTTTGTTTAACTAGGATCATTTCAGATACCAAACTACTCCAGGTTTAGTACCTTGTTTGCAATGGTTGTTGGAAGACCAAACAGCTTAGGGGATGTAGGATGTCTCTGGTGGTTTTTGAAGAAATGTTTAGGTCACAAGAGCAATATTTCAGTTTGTGAAGTATTAAATTGGAGATTAGTAATAGACAACCCCATTTTGATATGGTGCAGGCATATTTGGAGTTGATCAAAATTCCTAATGGGACTAGAGATGTTGAGAAACAGTTGAGTGTCATCTGCGTATGAATGGAACGGAATATTAAAATTAGTGATGTTGCTCATCAAAGGCAACACGTACATGTTGACCAAGAGAGGAGGGTGAAATAAAAGGCCAATTTATACTGACTGTGATCTGCAAGAAGAAACATTGCAGGACCATTCTGATAAGCTGCCTTGTACTCCAACAATATCTTTGAGTTATGATACAAGAATAGAATGGTCCACCATAACGAAAGCGGCAGAGAGGTCCAATATAACCAGTATTATAAATGTCCCAGATCAAAATTCAGAAAGAATTAATCCCATACAGAGACTAAGGCAATTCCTGTGACATGATTAGGACAAAAGGCCGATTGAAGTGGATCTAACATCTGTCTGCTCTCCACACAATGTATCAAGTGTTGCATTGATACTATTTCAAGGATCTATGCTATCCAAGGACTGCGGCTATCGGTCAATAGCTGGCTAGTACTGATGGATCAAGTTTAGATTTATTTAGAAGTGGGGTAATGAGGATACCGTTTAAGTCTACCCTACTTGATTAAGGGGTAGCTTAAGGTGGTGAGTGACGTGCTTAGTCAGAATTGAAGCTTGTACTCATGGATCTAAGCAAAGAAGCACATCTGCACATAAACACATAGGGTTAAGCTTACTAAGGGGAGGAAAGACGTCACCCTAAGAGACTTCCATGAAGGAAAAAGTCCACTTGGTTGTGAAACAGCATCAGGCATCAAGGAAGGTTATGAGGTTTTAGTGCATTGTAAACCTTCATGCATTTTCTGGAATTATTGGTAATAAAAAAATCATTAAACTCGTTAGATAGTTGGCCAGAAGGTGCACAGAGGGCTGGTAAAAGATTTAACAATTCAAATAAGTTCATTGCATTTATTGGTTGCTGAACTCATTTGATTATGCAGGCAGTGTTTCTCTTTATTACAGCTGTTTTACATGATCAAAAAAAGCAAGATATATCTTTGGATTTCCATCACAGATTTTTCTTTTTATTAAGTTATATTCACGAGTTTTAAATCTGAAGAGCAACATTATTTGGTTGTTTTTATTTGCCCAAGAAATAAAGGATGGGGCAAAACAATCAATAGTAATTTGAAGTGATGGCCAACAGTGGTTAAAACATGCATCAATGGTGGAATCAGGGCTACAAGTAGATAGCTGGGAAATAAGATCTTATGGACTGATCAATAACAAAGCTTGTCTGATATTTGTGATTCAGGAGAAAAAGCTCCACTCATACTTGCATTGTGTTTAGGCTTAATTATATAATGTCTCACAAAATTGTCGCTGCTGGAAAATGGAAGAGTTGAGGTAAGATTTACTCACAGATTCCTTCAGAATATAACGTTGAAACAATGGCAACCCTCATTTGAGGGGGGGTCATTGTTTAGACGTAACATTCCCTTGGAATTTGGAGGGGAGGATGCGTGGGATATGATGTCTTGCAGTTCAGTTGAATCTAAAACTAGCAATTTGTCATTGGAGAGAGTGGCTGATGAAAGAGAGTCCTCTAGACCAATTAAAAAAGATATTGCTGGACCAGTTTATCTGTAGCCTAAACTAATCCCGACAGAGCTTGAATGGGAGAATTTAAGCGAAAGTGAGCAAAATTGAGATACCTCATTTAATTGGAGTGTCTCAAAATGTATCACATAGAGGGAAGTTTTAAAAACTCTTGCTACACCCCCCCCCCCCCCCCGCAAACATTTTCTCTGTTAACTCAACTAATAGAGAATTCGGCTGCTATTTGTTCATGAAATATGGCTTGTGAGACTTCAGAGAACCACGTTTTATTAATGAATAAAACATATACATTTGTTAAGACATAAAGTCAGCAATTGCAGGAGCATTGCTGACTGCTGATGTGGCATTTAGTAGTGCACAAAATATAAGAGTCGCCCTTTCTGGAAAAAGGAGCAGTAGTTGATCAGAATTGTGTCTGGCGGTAGATTGAATATTGTGCATGTGAGTTTTATTGCACGTTCACTGTGACGTAGAATAATGGGGCATGTCCCAGACATTCTAAAGCATTCTCAAGCAGCATTCCCAATGGAATTGTCTTATCATGAACACTTAAAGCAACCTAAGCATACCAGCCTTCAGGAAATATCGAAAAACACACGCACAGACGTGTCATGTGGTTTCTTACTGTGGTTATAGTGCTATGAAAATACAGTGTAAAACAGTACAATCTACTATAGTGCAAGTGCCACTTCCAAAGTATCCACACCAAACAATATTCACATTGTGCACCGGCCCACTGCCGTTACACAAAACTTGAATAAGGTATATGGCACAAACAGGGTACACACAGAAAGGGTTCAATTGAGTCACAACACCTCCTTTTCATCAGACATAGAATCAGAGCAGCAACCACCGTGGAAATGTTGAGGGGGACCAATATTATCAGAGGCACATTTAGTTTTGTGACCTTTCAGCAGTTTAGCAGCACTCCTCCGCAAAATTACTCTGTAGTCTCTGTTGCAAAGTAAAAAAGTGTATACAGTGACAATATGGCTGAAGGGTACAGGGAGGAACAAAGGGCCTATAACATGTAGGAAGGATTGATTCAGTAGGACTGCCTTGATTTAGAAAGGATGCATTTTTGAGATAAGATTTTACGCGTGGGAAGCATGAGCTAAGGGGATTCACCAATCCCCACTGGCTGTCACACCAAAGATTTATGGACTCTAGGATAGAGAATAGTCCCTTGTAGGGATGGAGTCTGGAGATTTCCTCATGGAAAAACTAGCTTTCACCCATTGGGGAAGGTGGATTCTGTGCATTGTACCATTACAATGGATAATAACATCACCTGTTATTACAGGGCCTAGAGACTCAGCAGGAGGACGTGCTACATAAATACATTACTTTTGACCTAGTGGCAGAGATCCTGTCAAACAATAAAGACCTCTATACTTAGCAAATAGGTACAGAGCTTCACATCCCTCCAACCCTGAGACCTGTGGGTGTGTGGCAGGTTATACAAATTAAAATAAATAAATAAATAAATAAGCTGGATGGTCCAGAGTACTCTCACAGGGATGCAAAGGCTCCCCTTCCAAGACAGGATGGACCGAGTTGGCTATCTCATGGCTATCTCATGGACGCAGAGCCTTTCACCTGTAGTTCAGGATGAGCTCATTGGATGAGAGCAGGCATACAAAGTTATCTCTATATATGCAGGGTTGTCCAAGTGTAGGCCTTGGGGGCTGGGAATATGTAGGATTTTCAGGACACCCCTCATTGATATTCATGAGATACATTTGCAGACAATGATTCTAAACGTATGCACATTACTTCTCATGAATATAATGAGGGACATCCTGAAAACCCATCAGGATTCTGGCCCTTGAGGCATGGATTTGGACAACCCTGATATAGGGGTTAGGTATAAAAACACTGGAAAGAGGCATAGGATTTAACAAGGAAACAGTACCTTCTATCTCTCAGATTTTATGAATTCAGAGCTGTTCACAGAAACATGGGGAATGGGAAATTGTCAAGGGGATTGACATCCATATTGTCACCACCCTTAATTAAGAATGGATGCACTTTTTAGAATTGCATGGGTTGCCTTACTCAACACCCCACCATTTGAAAAGTTCAAGACAGGGATTGACCATTCGTGTGCTCTACGATCTATTTCTGGAGGCCTTGCATTGAGGTTGTTGAATTTACCTGATCATCCATTCTTTAGCCTCTCTCTAAAGGCGTAATGTGTTGGAGTGATTTCGGATGCTAGGCCAGTGCAGTACCTGGCCTATTACTGTAAAGGATCCTCTGCATTCAGAGCCCATCCCGTCTTGATCCTCTCTTGCATACTCTATTTCCTGAAATATCCCTTTCTATACCCAACAGTGGGACACCTTCCTCCATCCCCCTTCACCCTCTCCATAGTTTTATCTGCTCTTCCTTCTGCCCACCCCCTCCCTTCTATGATCCATCAGCATTTATCTCTATGCACCTACCCGCTCCAATCTGGTTTAGTTGTTAGGGTCTAATAACTGCAGCACTTTATCCTAGCAGTCTTGCTTTCTGAGCTATGGATGTGGGCAGTGTGAGAGTCATGGGGGGCGGGAGACCATGGGAGAACACATGAAAAGTGAATAACAAGAACATCATATTACAGAGAAGAACAAGCTATCATGCCCAAAGTGTTCATCCCATTGTTACCCTGAATACTTACAAAGTGGGCGCGATACCCAACTTGTGCTGTGCATTCTAGAGATTGGAATTTGGGGCATGTTCCTTTCAAATCGAGGAGGAATAGATGTACGCTGAGATGTTGCTGTAGCTCTGCTCTCTTGTTCCTCAATCTAGTGTCTGACATTGCCTCTTTATCTGGCTTAGTGGCATGGCACAGGGGTGAGTGGCACACTTAGCACGTGGGCCAGCAGCCCGCAACCCGGATGCCAGCAAACAGTGCTGCATGAGGCTGCCCAACTCAGAAACGTTTGTATCAATTTGACCTAGCCTAGGCTGGTGCCAGGGCAGACCCTGCGTAGCATGCTGTATGTTGAATAAAGTAACAGTCAGCTGCAGCAGATATGGCCCAAGAAATAAAGCAGTCATCATAAGTCAAAAGCAGACAGCAGCACGTTAAAAGCAGATGAGCAGAGCTGATTGTGTTGTCACCAGATTGATGTGCGTCAGAGGCACAAAATAAGGGGGAGCACCCTGTCAATTCTCCTGAGATGCTCCCTCAACGATATTTAGACCACGCTACAGACTGCATGGACCACCTTGGCCATCAGGCATGTGCAATGCACATGGTGGTCTTGCTGCCTCAGGGTAGGCCGCACACAGCACTTGGTGAAAGATGTAAGTATATTTTTTAATCAAAGCTTACATCTTTCACAGAGCATATAAACAAGGAGTGGAGGTTCTTTACCTGTGGCTCCTAAACGTATCAGTCGCCAGTGCGCGTGGCTAGTAACATTAATACTATTTCTATTATTAAGGATTCAATGTCACAATCAGGAGGTGAATATCTTTTAGTGCTGGGGCATTAACATCTCCCACAAATTAGCGCAAGAGACTGAGCGTAGCGTGATCGCCTTAAGTGATTTAGGGAGGATCAGCTGGGTTCCCCCCTTGGCAACATTTTTTAAATAATATATTCAAAACGTTCATTTTACCTATTCTTTTTTAGTTTAGATAGAAACGCCAGCTATCCGTGTAAGAAAGCGTTCCTAGCCGTAGGATAAACTGGGAAATGCATTCTCCCAATGTTTGGATACACTGCACACATTCAAAAAGGCTCCCTTGGTAGAATTCATAACCCAGCTCTCATCTTTACCACAGTCCACTTAATTCATTTAGACGAAGACTGCAGAAAAGAAAGGCCAAACATGCCATGCAGTAGTCCATGACTTTATATCACCAAATTTGTTTTGGTGTTGTTCTGTCCCATATCCTTACACATTTAAAGCATATTCATAATGCTGAATTCAATGTTATGATGATCCAACCATCCATTTCCGTCAAGTACTATAAGTTCTTAATCAAACTTGCTTTCGTAAATAACGGCAGACTTGAAAAGCTCTCCATGCATTCTGGATGCTGTATCCTTCATCGTGAGATATCTGAAGCAGATATGATATCAGCCACACTGCTAGTACAGGAAACCCCAAGATGTAACCATTATAATAGCCTAATTCATCTGGGTGATTTCCCTGCTGGCTGAACGTTCACCATTCTGGCTGAGCTAATGACCAAGGGAGTCTACAGTTGTTTACTCCGAAGAAAGAGTTTTCTTCTGTTTCCCAATTACTGCTTTGCTGTATTATTTAATGCAAAATGAAGCATTTTTATCATTTCTATACCACCAAATACTACAAATCAATCATCCATTTTCTACTATAATCTTGTATCTACTTTATGATAAGACATCACCTAAGGGAAAATGTCAGGTTGAAGTTTGGTGTACTAGGTCATAGTTCAAAAGTGCCTCTGAACCTATTGCACTCACCTTTTTGCCCCCAAAAGGAACTTATTTCTACAATTTCCATTTGTACAATATTCTGCATTGGTGCTTTCATATTATTTCTGTTCCCATAACAATTGCTTGTTACCATGCAGCTGAATACCATCAATGAGTAACGCTCTTCTGCCATTCTGTTAGGCAAGTCATTAGAAGCGTACTGTGCTTCAACGAGTGTAGTTACTTGCTACCGTGTGCTTCCAGGTTAATGGAGCATAAGAAAGGACTCACCGAAGTATTCCTACATACATTATGTCATCCAAAAACTGTATTGTAGAAATGACTTGTAAGGCAGATAGTATGGAGTGCACGTACACGAAAGGCAAAAACTGGCAGTCACCTGCATAACTCAAACACAAAGACGAATTCAATTACATGATTGGTTCCAAGAAATGATTAAGTCACCCACTCCAGGTGCAGACATCCGTAGAAGACTGTTCCAGTGGGAAACATTCTGGACAGATAGACTGAATGCCATAATGTGCTTTTCTGTGTTATCAAAAGTTATTAGATAACAAGTGATTGTAGGAATTTTTTGAAACAAAAGATATTTAGCGTTTGTAGCCAAATAATGTATTTAGCAATTCTTTCGTGAGTCCTTTTTTATTTTTCATTAACATCATAACTCCTATCTTGTGAAGGAGAACAGCTGTTCATGAATGTTAAGATATGTTATTGTGTTATGTATAACATTCTAATGGCAGAGCATAAGTGCATTACCTGCTGCTGTCCCTTTTCAGTGTCCATGCACAAGGTAACCAGTAACTTATGCAATAACAATAGAAAGGCAGCAGGAATCCAGGTTCCAGGTATGTCCCTAATTTATAACAAAATATTGGTAAGATCCTCTTACCCATCACAGGAGACTACGCCAGTGACGCTAACACTCCAGGTGCAGTCTAACTATCCAAACCTGGATGGCACAACACGCACTCTGCCTCAACGATGACAAGACCGAGTTACTCTTGGTAGCATCGCAAGCTCACCTTAATAAACTTGACGAAGACTAGAAATCCTTCCTAATTGATGGCAACACCATTCTAATCTCACAGGTAGTCCATATAGTTGGATTCCAATCCCTCACTAACTAAACAAGCTAATGCAATTGCCTCGTCGGCTGCTTACACCACAAAATGAATCAACGCCTGCAGGCCATTCATCTCGTCCGACAGTGGCATTACCATTGCTAAAGCACTCATAGGGTCTAGACTTGATTACTGCAACTTCTTATTTTGCAGGTACCAGCACCCGAAACATAAAAAAATGCTAATGATACAAAACAATGCACTGAAAGCAGCCCTGGACATTCCAAAATAGGATCACATCTCCGCTGCTAGAAGAAACACTCATTGGCTGCCTATCCGTGAGTACATACTATTCAAAACCTTAGCTATTACCCATAAATGTATCTCCAACTTTGCCCCCAGATACCTTGCCCAAAAGTTCAACAAAGCTCATATGACATGACCTACCCATTCTACCTACATGCAGCATCTTACCACACCAAGATACAAATTGCAAAAATCAGGCGGTTACAGCTTCACGCTCATTGCAGCAAATAAATGGAACGCTCTCCAACCAACCTGGAGATCAGAACATTCTTACTGGCTTTTCTGCAAGCACTTGAAAACCTGGCTCTTCCCACAAGATCAAGAAAACAGAGATTGTCCTGCTGGCTAAATGTGCTCGATAAGCTCACTTGTAACATGATTTATGTCTAAACTGTTTTGTCCTCCTTTCTGTAACATTCCTCTAACCAGCGCCTTGATGGCCACGGGCTTAGTACGCTTTACAAATGTCTAAATAAATAAATCGTGTTAGATGCAGTACCGAGGGTCTCTAGACCTGTGGCTCTGTTCATTACATTGAAACAAAACATCTAGGATTGAGCTACTTTAGAATGTGACATATTTTAAAGTTCACTAGAATCATGATTGAAATCTTGGCAAATGATTAAGGTGGTCTGTGTACCTTTCCGTCCCATTAATACATTAATAGAAACACTTGACTGGATTATGTTGTATGATAGGGTAGCCCTAGACGAAGAGGCAAACCGCTGTATTTCTGATTGATCCACCCAATGCTTCTGGATTGACCAGCACCGTTAGAATGAGGAAGGGTCATACAGCAGGTCAATATCCCAGACACCTTTATTTATTGTATAGGCTGGTTTTAGAGTTTTAATGTGCTAGCAATGCAATGGATACAATTTGCCCTGCAGATATGAACTCTGATGAAGGTCAATACATCTGAAACAAGTACACAGTCATTATGATCAGCTCTCCATTCCGTCATGCAAGCAAGTTAAAGGATGTGAAGTACTTGCTAGAATTAGATTGTTGGAGCGCTTTTGGTTTTGTTTAATGGAAGTGTTCATTTGGCTAAGAGACCACATTCTTTTTCTGATGGTTTTATACCATCCAATGTACCTGATTAATGTATGTGCCTCTTTTTTGACCACCGTGTTTTAATTGACTTTCCACCGCTGTATTTGGTCTGAACTATTAGCTCACTCCAGCCTACTGAATCATGCTTCTATTGGTGTCTTTCAACTATGACCTCCTCTGTGTCAGGGTGCACTTGTTTCTTACCATCTTACATTAGCATATGACCCACCTTTAATGTACCGTGACCGCGCGGGCTGGAAGACACCAACCATTTCTGTGCTTCATTGATCAGCGGATTCACAGGGTTCTGGCAATGCTCCTGGTTCAATTCAATTGTCAATTTGTGTGTAGAAAAAGGCATCTTATTCTTGGTCATTATCATTGTACACAGTAATACTCATGAAGCATTTGTGAGGTTACAAAAAGGGCCTTTTGTGTCCCCACAATGCATTGTTTTATGCCCAGGGTGCACTTAAGTCTATTTTATATTTATGATTCAGAAAATCTATATATTATGCCCAATTTGGAAGTCTATTCGGCATCTTAAACACTCTAGCAGATTTGCTTGAGAACCTTGGCACCAGCAAATATTCAGAATCAAGTTATTACTCTGCACAATATATCACTTTGTTCCATTTCAGCAAATAATACGTCTTCCTGTGATGTGCTGATTCAATAGTTGAAAGCATCTGACATCACCTGCATGCGACGCACCTGATTAGCGGCCCACTTGGCTGCAAAATGAGGTACATTGTTCTATCTGCAAAAGCAAGCTAAGGGATCAGGAGTGTTCTTGAGGTGACGCGCGCAGAGCGTATTCTTTTTTCCTCTATTGATTTCGCTCGTACATGTCAGTCCTATGCGTCTCTTACTACCTGGTGGTGCCAAGAAGGCACTTCCTTTAATTGTTTCTTGTCGCTGATCTTCCCGCCATCTGCCTTTACCCACTTCCGGTAAGAACAGTACCTGTGACTTCTCGGGTCAGCTGCCCCTAAACTATTCTAGATTTCTCTTTGACTTGTTATTTTATTCAGTTGTGATGAATTAAAAGAAACTATGCTAACGCTGTCTATAAAGGCACATATACACATAGCCCTAAACTTTACTGATAATTAAGAGCCTAGGCGTTTGAGGTGGTTTAAAAAAACAGCAAGTACATCACTGTAGCAGATATGCTTTTCGTCGTTGCTAAATATGCTTTAGTGTGAAGAATGGCGGGCAGCTTATTCCAATTAGGAAACTTTGCTGCCGTTGGGCCTCATTATAACTATGCCGGTCTGGAAACACTAGTGCCTGTAAACCTACCGGCACCAGTGTTTCTGGACGGCACAGTATGACGCTGCGGGCGGGTGCCGTCCCGCCCACCAGGGTCAGACCTGGCGGGCGGAACAGCACCCGCCCGCAGAGTTTCACAGAAGCACCAGCACCGTTGTTTACCGTGCCGATGCTTCCGTGGTCCCCATTTCCATGGAGTCCTAAGGGACAAAATTACCGGCACCTGACTTCCCGGCTGCCGGAATACCTCAGTGTTAACGGGAAGTCAGGTGCCAGTCATTTTTTACGGGTCTGGCGGCAAGCTGGCGGTATCACCGGCAGGCTTATCACCAGACCTGTAATGAGGCCCATTATCTTGATACCTAATTTTTGGGATACACAGAGAAGTCTTGATGTGAGGACAAAGGTAGCATGGGCCCATATGCTGGGAGGTGCCTCCACCTGGCGTCCTGATACAAAAAAGCCAGTGAACGTTTTTTATTAACCATTTATATTGTAACTCCCATCATATCACTCACAATACATTCGACCTAGCTGCACACATGATCTTATATACAAGCACAGACTCCGCTAGAATGCAGCTACCCCCAAAACAATTTGGCCAAGCTGCACACATAATGTCATATACAACCACCGCCTCTGCTAGAATGCAGCTACCCCCAAGACAAATCGGCCTAGCTGCACACATAATCTCATATACAACCACCGCCTCCGCTAGAATGCAGCTACCCCCAAGACAAATCGGCCTAGCTGCACACATAATCTCATATACAACCACCGCCTCTGCTAGAATGCAGCTACCCCCAAGACAAATCGGCCTATCTGCACACATAATCTCATATACAACCACCGCCTCCGCTAGAATGCAGCTACCCCCAAGACAAATCGGCCTGGCTGCACTTGTACTACTGGTCTCATACAACCTTCACATTAGAATGCAGCTACCCACCACAAATAATTTGGCCTAGCTGCACACATACAGAGTGCACACACACACTACTTACAACTCTGACTTTCTCCACTGACCTGAACTGCGGTCCCCGAGGGCATTCAACCCACAGCGCATTGAGATCATACCAATGGTGAAAGGCACTATACAAATGCCCAATAACATAACATAGTATTGTACAGTGTGCTGCTGAGGCTTTGAGCCTGCTGCCTGGCTGTTCTTGACTTTTAAGGTCTGATCTGATCAACTAATACTGTAACACTCTCTGTCTACACACAGTGTATGCATTCACCATGTGACAACCTGTGTAGCGCGTTATGGCACGAAGATAGCTCAGTGTATTATGCATGTCGTGCAGAAACTTATGTTGTCTCGGGAGGATAACTCAGGGGCAACGTGCTCGCCTTGGAAGCAAGACGACATGGAGCAACACAGGTTCGATCCCTGGGTACGCGCTTAGAAACCTCTGGGTATTAAGTGCGTTATAAATAACCCATCATATCATATCATAGGCTTCCGAACAATGGTCACATGAATGCAATGATTAAGGTTTAGTTTAAACCGTCCATGCATGGCCCTCAAGTGCCTAGAGGTCTGTTACTTGCTGATGATGCCCAATGAGGTTCAAACATGTCTGGGTTGCTTGTGATCTTGTGCGTCAGTGTAGCACTTTGGGCTGGACTGACTCTCTTTGGTGTGGAGTCAAGCCTGGCTTGTATGTGGTCTTTACTTTTCTGGAACAACATGGCCGGTTGAGAAATGATGACCTTGAGTGTGTCTCAGATCAGTGTTAAGATTCATTCTAAACCTTCAAAGCATAAACCATCAGTTTTGCATAAGTAACCCGCAGAGGGAGGGGAATTCCCAGATGTTGGGTCCGGGCTTGCTGTGCCAAGAGACCTATGCTGCACCCCACTGAAGACATGCAATGAGCCTGAAACATGTCTGGGGTTGCGTGCAGAAGTGATGGGCCCTAGCACTTCCAGATGGGCAGCCCCTTTTGGGGTGGAATTTTGCTTTATTTGATTACTGTCTTTCTGCTTCGGTAATGGCATGGCAGGCTGATAAATGATGGGCTAGAGGGTTGCCCAGAATAATGCCAGTGGTTAAGAGTCATTCCAAACCTTCCAGCCATTCCCCTTCAATTTCCCACATGCCAGATTCTAGCACAATAGCAAAGCAGGCTTAACCTTTCTCTTCTCTGAGGTTGAAAAACATTAATACATACACTGTGCTGCAAAACAAGGACCTCCACCAGGGGGCACTCTTTATCAAAATTAACATTGCATCAATATGATCCAGGACTAGAGCTCTATCCCATTAAAAAGGGATGTTAAAATAAGGTCAGTGTGGCCCAGAGTAGATATACCAATGAAGACATAACGTGCTAATCCAGACAGGTGGTAAGGTAGCCAAATTGGAAAGACTAGGACCAAGTTGTGAAGGCTCATATTACAGCTTTGTCACTTAATGATATTGTGATCTTGGGCATATCGCTGTACATCACTATGTAGTATCACACTGCGTGTGCCTTTCACAGTCTGTTGGGATTATGTAGCCAATTGTCTTCTCTTTCTTTTCATGTTGGTCATTGGCCTCGAAGGTGCCCTGAACAGGAGCGAACCAATCAAATGAAACAGGCCTCTGACAAGCTTACCTTTCCCCCTGCTTATTTGATTAAAAGTACTTTCTTCAAGCATTTCTCATTATCTCCGTAATATCATGAATAGCATTCTGCTGGTCTTTGTCAAACAATTACTGTAAGCAAGTGACCTCATTTCACAGTTTCTTTTGTTGGGTGTATTTAAATTTTTAAAACAGAGCAGTAAAACCCGGTTTGATTTTCTGGGCGGAACCAGTTAGGAATCTGGAATTTTAGACTTTTTTTATAGCGTGGAAAATAAGGCTACACCCATGCGCCTTTTGCATCACATTCTATAAAGATTGTCTTCGTTTTTAAAAAAAATAAACATATTTCCACGTTGGTTTATGTGTTTTTTTACTTTCCAAGTACAGCCTACAACACAGAGTATTATTAATTCTTAAAAGTCAACCATTCACACATATTTGCACATTGCTGTAAGCAGATAACTGGGAAGACTTTAGGGTGAAGAGCGGAAAGTTTGGACTAGGCTCAGATCCCAGCGTCACCACTTAACCGAAGTGAGTGAACTCATGTGACTGCAGAGTGCCCAGCCTGCCAAAATTAACAGTCCCTACACATTTCACATGTGTAAATCCTGAAGAGAGGTTTCATTCTCAGGGTACACTCTTCAAAAAAGCCTCACGGTTTAACTGGCTCTAGTGTTGCTTTATATATAACAGTGAGCACTCACATATGTGCACGCTTAAAAGTCATTTGTTTCTTGCCTGACACATGGCAACAGCATTTGAAAACTATGGAGCTCTTCTAAGCTCAGTCTATGTTTGCATATGTGTACTTTCCTGGGAACATCTAATCCAGCCCTCCAGATCTTTTGGCCTTCAACTCCCATAATCCTCACCATTGACTCTGCTCGCTAGGGTGGATGGGAGTTTTAGGCCGAACCATATGCAGGGCTGCCGGTTTCCGGCCACTGATCTAATCTCTACCATCCTAATGCTGGTTATTGCCAGCGTGTCTCCTGTATGCATGTCCGTGTACATGTGCATTCTGCATGGCTGCTAATCTGTGATCTGTGTGTGCATACCTTCCTCATAGTTTATAATCCATGTCCTGTAATTCTACTACAGCATTTATGCCCTTCTCGTGGCTCACGCTGTGTGCCTGTATCATTGCTAATGGACAGGAACCGTCCTTCGTCTTCTGAACTCATGACTCAAAATACATGCCCTGATATACGCACCTTCCTTACAATGCGTCATTTGAGTTCCGTCTCTATGTTGGGTGCCGTGAACCTGTTTTCCCGCAGCTAGTGAACGGTGTCCTGCATCTGTACTGCGCACCTCCCGCGTGGCGTGTCCTTTACTGATGCTCGAAGGCACGCCCCCTCGTGGTGGACTGACGGTGTCGCCACTTAGTCATTATTCTCGCTGCAGGGTGGATGAAGGGGGTCATGGGATTGCAAGGGCGTTCCCACGCTTCTTTTGCTTACTGTCTGGGCAGCATATCAAGCTGTGGCTGGTGATGGGGATAATGGGGAGGGGTGAACAGAGCCTCTTGGACCCCTTTGTTTCTTTGGTTTGGGTAAGGGCAAATTGTGTGTGTCCTGGCCCCAAAAGCCCTCAAGAGAATCCTGGGCACGCACAAGTGGTAAGGACGCTTAGATGATATTCCCAGTTTCATACTGGTCTAGGGCAGAAGTTGGTCTGTGTTTTTGTGGCTGTTCTCCATTCAGGCTTGTTAATAGATGGGCCTAGCATGAATGTGGTGTTGCCTTGGAGCTGAGGTCAGTGTGGGTTGCTGCATGTCAGGGGTTTATGTTATGTGGCACCTGTCCTATTTCCTTTTCTATTGTGCTTTGCATTCTCTGGAGCACGTCTACACATTTCATTGGAAGGCCCGCACACATAGGTTTGCTGTCGTCCTGTCTTGCGTCAGCGATTGCTCTTGCAATGGCCCCTCTTTTTGCCCTTTGGAAATAATTATGTGTGACAGTGCTCTGTGGTTGAATTATGCAGCAAAATATGTGTATGTGTTTCCACTTCCATTGAAAGTGTTTGATTAACCAACATTCCTAGCACCTTCTCCCCTGGGGCCAATACAGAGCCGTAGTTTGTGGGGGCAATCTAGAGAAGGCATGTTTGATACCATCCGCAAAGGTTCCTTCATTGCACCATTAAGATCAAACGGTGGCGCCTGGAAACACCTGTGTATGGGCGCCATACAAATGTCAGAGAAAATAAATAAATAAAGAAATGAACTGTTTTTATTAATCAATTTCTTGAAGTCATTTGGTTATCTCAGGGACGTTTTCGGGATCTCCAATAATACAGAAGAATTGCTGAGTTTCATCTGCATAGGAGGGGAAGAGCAGGCCATGCAGCGTTTAACTTGGATACAAAGTAAGGTAGACAGAGGCAACCCATGGGGGACGCCACTTATATCATTCTAGATGGATAAACGGTTTTGGGTGACATCTGATGGATGAAAGTGAAGCTGAAACTGTCTATGATGTAACTCAGGACTTCGAGATGACATGCATCCATTGTTGATAGTTGTGCATCTACACTTTTACGTTGTGAGTGGCACTTCCCTTATTTATGAGGGACGCATACACAACACGGCCTCCTGCAACCCCCAACTCTGATCTCCCCCTAACATCAAATCCAACATGTTTGCCAACAACTAGGACATGGTATCCTGTCACTTTCCCCTCAACTCTCTCAATCATTTATGCTGCAAAACATATACATGGCGTCCTGCCATCCCCTAACTCTCTTGTGTTCCTGCCACCGCAGAAGTAAACAGGCATTGGCAATGCTCACAGTTTGGGCATTTGTGTAGGTACGGGAAAGACACTTGCCAGGCACTGTCATAGTGGTATTAAATGGCTACTGATGGTAGTGTAGCAGGTGCAACATGGTGCGATGTACCTGAGCCTCTAATAGCAGGGCCTGTCAAATGCCCAATACTTATACAAAAGTTTCCAAAGCTTGTTTTTAACAGGACTTCAGTGAAGGATACGCATTGTGCTTATAAATCAAGGGGCTGAAGGCAAACCTGGTTAAGACATTTTTATTACACCAGTACCGCATTTACAACTCTTAAGTCATTAACTCTCAGAAGACTGCTTTGAGAAAACACTGGCAGGCACTTTGAGTGAAATGTATGATGGGAAGGCTTAAATAAATTGAGGTCAAAGTGTTCCCACAAGGAGGTGTTTTGGGTGGGGAGGGGCAGGAACTGGGTGGGAATGGCATAGGGAGTGGCATGGCCACAGGCAGTCAATGGGTCAGCAAATAGCCAAGCAACACCTACAAGCTTTGCGACCCTCTTCATATGCCATTTCTCCCTATTTGTACTCTGATGCAATCGTTTGGGCTTGTAGGTGGCGCTAAGGAGCCAGCTAATAGCCCAAACTAAAACGTGTTTGTCATTCTGCTACCCACAAATCACACTCTCCTGGCGAGATTCACAGTACAGAGATGTGAGCCTGTGAGCTTGACAGAGGCCTTCACAGTCCTTATGCTGACTGAGGTGCCTTTTGGGCAGGGGTGTGATGGCAGGACTGTGGGGACTCGGGGCTAGCTATCCTTTTGGTTGTAACTCCTGAGGTTCTATCCGGGGCTACAACCAAAAGATCCAGGGCTATATCTCCCCCTCTCCCCAACCCCCCAGCAAAGCCTCTGCTTTTGAGAGCTCCAGAGAATCAGTTTGGGAAGGGCAGTGGGACTATTTTCCTTCCCTCGGGCATGTGGAGGCCTGTTGGATACTGAGGAAATGCTGTATCTGTGATGACCTGTCAGTGACAAGGAATGTGCACATTCCACTGCTGTGATATCCTAGTAGTAGGGAACACCATTTAGATAAGCCTTTACACTGCAGAATGCACACCGATCTGACATTATCGAGGGTGCAGGAAAAGGCATCTATGCACACCTGTGATTCACGCTCTCTGTGTAAAGTGTTAATTAGGGCCTTCGATGCGTCCCTCAAAGGTTTCACCTTTTGAACGATGCTTGAATGTTAAGCGGCAGAGTCAGAGTACATTTGGTGACATGCACCTATTGGAACAGGTGATGTCTTAACACTTTTACGAACGCTTTTTAAGTGCTGTTGTGCTCTGTAAGCAGGGTCGGACTGGGACAAGAAATAGGCACGGACACCCAAAAGAAAGGGGCCCACCCCTCGCCTCACGACCCTTGACCTCTGATGACATCAATGTCATTTGACCCGACCCCAAACTGACATCCCGGGAAGCGATGAAACACGACCTTCACCCCTTGACAAAACAGGAAGTGGCGTCAAATAGCATTGTTCCTAAGGACACTACGAAAAATATGGTTTTTCAAAAAAACCAAAAAAATCAAATTATTTTTCAAAACCGGCTCAGGCATGGGCAGAAACTGGCCCCCACTCCTCAGGGACGATTTTGGCCCCAACCCTGTCTGTAAGAGGCGAATGGGCCTTGCAGGTCCAATGCCCCAACTGTGAGACTGTGAGTGGATGTGAATGGAGATGCCGGAGCTATGCTCTGAGTATGCGGTGAGGCTTCGCTCCTAAGAACCATCTCCGTCCTGCCTTAATCATTTGGGAGACAAGACCTCCAGAATTAGGCACGATTGGCCAGAAGAAGCCTTGCTAGGATTTTGCACAGTGGAAGGCACCCTCTCGTTTTGTTGCTGGTTATTTACTCGTCATAATGCCTGAACGCATCAGGCTTTCCCTCCCCACATCCTGGTTGCATTGTTTAGACACTTCAGTGTTTTAGGGAACAGTTACCACAAGATATATCTTGAGCTGAATCCATCTAAGACAGAATGTATGTTATTTATCTCTAAGAATAAGAACGCGGCTACCCGGGAAGGGTTAAGATCTTGGCGCTGGATGTCCAGTCAGGCTTGGCTTTCCTAGAGTGTGGATATTCGCAGGCTGTCAGTGTGATGTCGAAGTGGCACAATGTTCCTTCATTGGTTATGGGCCTGTCAAAGGAGTGGGCGCTCCCATATAGGGAATAATGTCTGGCTTGTGGGCAGGCTGCAGATGGGACTGCAGAATCCATCATGATGTGTGGGAGATTCAAATTCCCGGGAAACCCGGTTGTTTTCTTCTAAGTGTTCCGGAAGTGAAGCAGGATGTGCAGATTGGATTCGGAACTGAATGGACTTTGTGGCCCAGAGAACTGACACAACTCCAGGATATGGACATTCTGAAGCAAGGCCAGGTAATGATTGCTTGAGGATGAATTTGAGGGTGAGGCTAAGCAAATGTTTTGACGGTGAAAGGAACCAGATTGTTTGCCACCAAATGATAGCTGCATCCACCCACCCTGTTGCAGGACTGGCATACAATGTGCCGGCGACGTCCATGGAGAGGGGCAACATCTATTGGCCCGCAGAGCTGACGCTTCAGATGCAACCGGATATGAAATATGTGTTGACTGGCCATCTATGATGCCATATAGTTCCGATAATTTGCTAGACTCATTGCCTTCGGTGCAGAAGACTGAGAATGTAAAAATAGAATTGGACTTTTTACAAGTGGCATTTGGGAGGGAGAATTTTTTTTTCAAACTAGAGCATTGAACTGTTAGTCTCTGCACTGCAAAGGATACACTGTTTTACATCAGTTGAATGCTCAATTTGTCAGGCAGGTATTCGTGGGCTGTTCTCATCATAATGGTAATAGCCAACATAATTGCCCTTTTGCTTTGCTGGGGTTGCTGCTGGCCTAGCTACACGAATTCTTTGCGCGTGCATCCAGAGAGGAGGCTCGACATCTTGATAATGAGCGCAGAAGTAACGAGTGTCGAGGAGGATGAGATCGACTAAGAAGACGGCGATGTGATTGCGAAAAGTTTGAATATTAGGGATCTGTGAAGGGTATTATGTGTGAACAGACAACATAAATATTGACATGACAGCTCACGTGCCAGGATACACATCTTGGGATAACTCTGAGTAAGCAGGTAAACGCTCAGTTAGAGCCCAAATATGTAGCAAATGGTGTTTGTAAGCACAGAACTGACGATTTGAGCACTGGCCTTGCAGCTGAGCCAAGCAGCACAGCACCACAGACATAGTAAGATGATGCTGGTATCAGGTGATAATGTCCCCATCCATAATGTCACCAGGAAAAGCCATTGGCACAATTATATATGGTGACATTATGGATGGGGACGGGTTGCAGGGATGTCCCCTGCACCCCTTGTAAAACAAATAAAAAAAATGCTGGGTGTTGCAGCGGTGTCCTCCGCATGTTCAATGTAATAATGTCTCTGCGAAAAACAGATACGTTTTTGTCAGGAGCCATTTTTGTGGAGACATCATTACATGGAACCGCTGCAAGTTGGTGAAATGGCGCGATTGTTTGGCAGAACTTGAGAAATAACCACAGGACTGTGTGGTTGTGGTGCTACTCTTTGCTCGGGATATAGGCATGCCAGGCGGTGTATGCTAAGTCACTTGACACACGTAAGGGCACTGCGTTCTTGTTTGAGAACCAGAATATGGATCACGTGGGTGCTAGTCACCAGACTGTGGCTCTTCACTAAGGATGGAGTGATCCACCAAAGGCGGAGAGTCTGTCACATGTGTAGGCAGAGCAGACTTGCGCAGGCCTACTCTGGCGTTTCTCAGCCACGCCTCCTGAGGTCGAAGGATTCTCTGTTAGGAGATGCATTTTTCTAATGGAACTGAGTAAATGTATCTTACTCTTTTATGTAGGCTTTTTCATTGTTTACAAACCCTGTAGAAATACCCAGATATCTTTGCTCAGGAGCCTTTTTCTCATATGGGGATACTCTGCCAGTTATCTTGTGCACTTCTCCACAGCTGTTAAGAAGTAGATAATGATTCTGTGGCCGCTGCCGTGGTTACCTTATTGAATTTATTGGGTGGAAGTGCATAATTAGTTGATCACTGAAATGGAAAATGCATTGATAATGGATTTGAATCTTAAATCTTTTAGTTGAAGATGAAATTTGGTAAAACATAATCATGTTTTTGATTAATTAATTAATTTATTTATCATTTAGTGTTTATAAAGCGCGCATCAGCCCAGGAGCCCTTGCAGATACATTAACCCCTCAAGTACCACAGACGTTTCGTTACTGTTGGCGGACTGATCATAAACACTTGTAGGCTATTTTTGGTGTCTAAAGGATTGGGTAAGGTGTCAAGGGTAATGGCAGGGTGTACGCATGACGCGCCACATGTTTAAAGTGGCAACCCTATCAGGGAAAACAAAACTGTGCCTGTCTTCAAATGGGGAGGGTGGGGCAGTCTGCATGCAGAGCAGGTGTCCGTAATGCTTGACAGAATAATTGGGTGCAGTGGGTGGGTGCGGGAAACAGGAGCAGATGGGAGACTTGGCTCCTGATAGCCTACGTGTATCAAGGATTGCCTGTAAAGGGCTCACTCACTGACCAACTAAAGGGATACTGAGAAGTGCACAATGAATTGGCTGTGGCGGGTGGTCTTTTTTACTTGGCATGTCGAGTGGTGTTGCGGAGAGAGCTGAGGAGAAAACATATTGACATAGCACACTCTAAGCATACAGGCATCTTAAGGACGAAGGCCTTGTGGAGGTGTCTCTGCTGGTGGCCGAGATTGGACTCAGCTATTGAATGTGACCTGAGTGAATGTCATGAGTTCAGGGATCAGGCAAAGGATTAACATCTCATGCACAATCCCTGTGGTGCCGGAAGTGCCTGCATGCATGTGGGATAAAATACTGATGGGTGTCTTCGGTCCTGGCAATAAAGGAAGAGGTGAGGTGTGTTTCATCATCGTGGTGAACCTAATTTTCACGTGGAAGGAGATAAAGGTGGTGCAGGAGGCCAGCTCACTAGTGGTTATCAAGTTCCAGGAAGGTGTTTTAGGACATGGGAGGTATCCCAAGGGTTTCTGGCTGACAATGGTCCTCAGTTTGGGGGGAGAGTGATTAAGAGGTACTGGGAAAAGGTGACCCATAAAAGGACCACGCTGTATCACTCAGAAGGAAATGGTGCGGCAGAGAGGGTGAACCCATTGTTTATGGATGCCATTCGGTGAGCGGAGGCATGTGGAAGAAGCCGAAAGTAAGATGTGGTGGAAGCGTTGTGTCCGTCACTGAATAGCACCACTGGGGTCGTTCCCTCTGAGATAATGAAAGGAAGCGGGGGTATACCCGGGTGTATCCTCCATGGTTAGTATATCATCGTGGATACAGTGAGGAAGAAAGTTAGACATCCCCAAAACAAAGTTAAGGAAAGGCAAGACAAAAAGAAGGGTGTAAAGGCTGCGGTGGTGTAAAGGAGCGACTATGTGAGGGCGAGGAAGCTGCCGTGAAGAGGAAGGCAGATGTATTATTTGGTGTAATTGTGCATGTGGCGGAGGACCTGAGAACGGCACGGTGTGCACAAGGTGGAAAGGCCTGGATTCTCAACAGAGTGGTGATAGTGCAAGAAGAGTATGAAACCTGGCCCCCGGGTGGGCCCATTCTAACTCGTGCACGTGTTGTATATACAAATAAGAATGGGCAGGAAGGTGTGTTGAGCTCATGCTCCTGTCAGAGGAGGCTCGTTCAGGACTCTAAGGGCCCTGGACCCACAGCCCCTGCCACTTCTGTGACATCACGTGGCATGTGGGGAGCGCCAGGTTCTAGGAGGGGCTGCTGGGGAAGTCGATGGCGAAGAGCAGCTGCTTGGAGGGCCTGCCTGTGTGGGGGCCCCTTGTTAACGTGACAATTTTGCAATACATTAATTAATGAAAAGCATCTGGCAACATCTGG
The DNA here is from genome assembly GCF_040938575.1 of Ambystoma mexicanum. Lineage (NCBI taxonomy): Eukaryota > Metazoa > Chordata > Amphibia > Caudata > Ambystomatidae > Ambystoma > Ambystoma mexicanum. Next base: position 770,491,522 of record NC_090935.1, read on the forward strand.
CAACACTACCGGTGGAATACACATCCCTTCTGCATTTAATGATAACGACTGTGACGAGGCCACTACTTTGCCATTAACACTCTCTTGGAACTAGCAGGAGAAATAGCGATGGCTCAAAGAAAATAGGAAACGTGTCATAAATGTCTACACAAGAAATCTAATGACCGCAGCATGTTTGTGGACTGTAACATGTCAAAGAATTGTTGTGTAATTGTATTACTGGATCTCGGTGCAATGGCCAATGATTGGGAGTGAATGGAGAGAGAGAGAGGGAGAGAGAGAGAGAGAGAGAGAAGAGAGAGAGAGAGAGAGAGAGAGAAGTGAGAGAGAAGAGAGAGAGAGAGAGGAGAGAGAGAGAGAGAGAGAAGAGAGGAGAGAGAGAGAGAGAGAGAGAGAGAAGCACCACGGTTGTTTAGACACATTTCCAAAGCAAATTGAGCACCACTAACCACCACTATCTCTGAGTGACCCAAAGTAACTCTGTATTGCAGTATGACGCTGTACAAATCAATAATAAATACGATGGCTAAACAAATATGCCACCATTCTGGAATAGGCATAGTTGATACCTTTGATCAAAACTGAAAATAAGATTGTCGCTGTGTTCAGAGCGTCCTCAGCTTGGAAAACACCAGTGCACACCAAACAAATATCTGAAGGCAGGCCGCCAGTGACAGTGTGTCCTGCTCAGTTCTCAGTAACCAAGATGGCCGAAGAGTAAATGGGAATTGGCATCAGTGTGGTGTACATGGAGCAGCTTGCATTGTGCCTCCGGCACTAGAGGCGATTGCAAGGGATGGCTGTGATGCTGCCTGAAGTGGTGCTTGAGTTGGCAGTGAAACATGCCATGCTGCTGATTGTCCTCCTATTAAAGGCTGGCCATGCGAGGGACCGCTTACTTGAAGTACTGCTCAGCGTGGATGCAGTCACACACCAGCATCTTTCCAGAATTGGCCAATGGCCTCCTCTTAAGAGGATGCTACCAGGGAAAAAGGAGTGCACCAACTCTTCGGATGTTCAGTGTTTTGCCTTCCATACTTCAGGGTCCTCTGCATAGGGCCTATGCAGAGGACCCTGAAGGATATGATATGATAGGTTATTTATAACGTGCTTAATACCCAGAGGTTTCTAAGCACGGACCCGTGGATCGAAGCGGTTTTGCTCTGTGTCGTCTTGCTTCCAAGGCGAGTCAATTGCCCCTGAGCTATCCTCCCAACACTGGCTCACCTGAAATAATCATTTGGCTGCAGACTTTCCTGGGATGTCTTTCGGGTGGGAGAATGTTCCCTCTTTGGAGACAATTCCTTGCAGGCCTCCTCTCCTCATCTGAATAACATCTAGAGTGAGAACATGGACTTCAGGAACACCATCCAATTCAATTAGATTCAAGGAAGTGACAAAAACAGAGTGTCACAATTGTGACACCTGGTAACCCATGCTATTTAAATCCTTTGCAACGGCCATTTCAAACTCCCCCATCCCTATGCAACTGCATGAACTCTTCACTAACACCTGGATGTATTACCGATAACCAAATTGAGCCTGCTCCCCCACCCCCAAACCCATTGGAGCTCATTAAAGCACTGTAAGATTAAAATGAGCAGTGGGGTTCTGGCAAATCAGCAACCCTCACTCCCATCACAATTCCTCAAACAGACTCTCATGGGTTGCCTCCAATTCTTCCAGGGGGGTAACTCATGCAGGAGGGCTTCATTAGTCCCCGTCTTGGTTGCTGAAGCATGTACGCTGGTTTCAGCAATGTCAGAGCCCTAGTGATAATTGGACTAGCAGCTGCCTTTGAAATGGTTAACCACACCATCCTCCTCTACCAGCTCCATAATACAGGGTACGTGTTTGGCACACCCCTGGATCCTTTCCTTTCTGATCAGCAGGCCCCAAGCTGTCAATACCTCCCCATGCTAGCCCCAGCCTCGACAGCTGAGGTGCAGGGCATCCTGGGTCTCTTCACCCCCTCCCCTTGTAACTATGCTGCAATGGTTAGTTGCCGTCATTTTGATCAACCATGTACTCATACAACTTCCTCAGCCAAAGCTACGAAAAAGAAAACAATTACAATCAAAGTAGCGGTGCACTCAGAAACGATGCCCATGTTACTCGTGGCATGCCCCAAAGCCATCAATTACAGTATGTGCCATAACCACCTGAAAATGAAGCTATCAAAATCGTGAATATCACCTCCAGCTTCTCAAAGACACTGCAAACAAGGAGGTTGTCAAGGTTTGCTTTCTCCAGCTAGGAATGCTGAGGAGGGCCTTTCCCGCCTCCGAGTCCCATACAGGGTTCCAGCCGCTGTTACTCCGGTGTCCTCAAAACTCCACTGTGCAAACCTTTAAGACTCCCAGGCTACGTGATGCATCATCTGTAAAGTATAGAGAAGCCCAACCACCCATCTCCAGTAAAGGCCTCCTAGTACAGACCATACACGAATCTTCCCAGCACCCAGCTGCATATAGCGGACAGGCTCTCACTCTCTATGGCGGTGTCAAGTTTAATGAAACAAAGAGAACGATCGCCCTATGCATAATTAACGCCTTCCCCACTCCCATTATGCCCTATGGGGCAAAAATGGGAATGGGGAAGGGTAAATGGGGATTGGGGACTTACCGCCCCGCCAAACTCGGAATGGGGCGGTAAGTCCACCAACCACCATGGCGTAAACGTAGTTTACGCCATGGTGGTAAAGTCACGGCCCAGGCGGTAACTTACCGCCTGGGTCGTAATGAGGCCCAATGTTTTACAACCTTTTAAATAAAAATGGATTGTACAGTTCATTGAAAGAATAGACTTATGTCTGTGATTTGGAATCCCTAATTAACATCAAATTAAAAGTCCCGCTCTTTTTTGTGGTTCCAGAATCTATTTAATCATTTGTTTACGAAATATGCAAACTTTACATTTTTACCAAGGGCTTCATTGGGCCTCATTACGACCCTTGCGCTAATGGGTTAACGAAGCCGTAAAAGGCAGCGGCGCTGTTAACCCATTAGCGCCTGGTCTACACCAGCCTTTAAGTAGGGACCCCGCAAAGGGACCTTGGTGCTAAGTACGGTACCGCAATTTGCGGTACCGTACTTAGCGCCTTCCCCAGTCCTATTGAGCCCTATGGTTCGAAAATGGGAATGGGGAAGGGCCATGGTTCAATGGGGAATTACCGCCCCGCCAACCTTGGAATGGGGTGGTAATTCTCCATTGAACCATGGCGGACCCGTTACAACACCGGCACCAACCATGGTGCTAATAGCGCCATGGTTTAGCGCTGGTGTTGTAATGAGGGCCATTGTAATTTGTGTGATGTGACTGGCTACCCACAACAGTTTTTTTAAAAACGGTTCGCCAAGTATTTTGTCCTGCATGCAACTTTGACAAGGAATATACAGATAAACCTACCTCTGGACACCCCTGACTCCCTGAACCTGCCATTCCTCTCTTGTAAACTAGAATTCATCCCCTAGAGTTCACCCCAAAATTAATTCAGGCTCTTAACTTGTCTCATTATTGAAACCCATCCAGTCCTTGTTTGATCATTTGCTTTTTTGTACGTGTAGTTTACCTTTTCATTATAAATTCACTACTACAAGTCAAAGAATGCAAAGAGACGGAAGCCTATTGGGTGGTGGTTTTGTTTCAAAAGAATTTTTCATACGACACATACAGCAATAAAGATATGCTTCTGTCTAAAGGGAAACATTGGGAAATCACTGATGAACACATATTTTTTTTAAATGTTGAGAACCCGAGAAAACAACACAGGAATCAGGAAAACATAAACAATGAAAACAGGAAACCCTTTACATACTTCATAGTGGAATCATGTTGCCAGTCGGTGTCTTTTTGTCCTAACAAAACGGCCCTAACTAGGATCGCTCAAGTGCGAGCTCAAGTCTTCAGCTACTGCTGCCATCTCCCAGGACGTTTCATCATTTGCTTTCATAGGATACATTTGAATTGCTATAAAGCTGGATATTAGCGACATTCACTCTTGGTTTTACTTTTGTAAAAATACAAAACAATATTTTATTCCAGTGGTTACTTTTGGAGACAGATCAACAAGCATCAATGTTTGGCTCACCACAAACTCAGACAAGACTATGGGCCTCATTACATGGAAGGCGGTAGGGGATTACCGGCACCGGTAAGGGCACCGGTGCCGGTAATCCCCACTGCTCTACTACGAGGTCCCTCAGCGGGTCCCGTCCTTAACGTGTGGTCAGACCACACGTTAAGGACGCTGAGGGACTTCAGTGCAAATTGCGGTACCGTTATTTGCTCCTTCCCCATTCCCATTGAGCCCTATGGGTGCTCAAATTGGAATGGGGAATGGTTCCCGGAATGGGGACTTACCGGTCCCGCAAAGGTCGGAGTAGGCCGGCAAGTCCCTATTCCGGGAACCCGGCCTCCGACGGTGGTAAGGGGGTAGCCCTATGCCTCTTTAAAAAAACATTGAGTTTAGGAATGGATGCATCAATAGAAATTGAATGATGGGAAACACTTCCACTCCAGTGAGGTCACAGGCTGAATGAGGGTCTGCACTCTTAAGCAAATGAGGAAAGCATTTGTGGAAGAGGCGGCATGATGAACATTTTAGAAGCTCTGACCAACTCCCCGAGGAGCGGTACGCCAACGAATAGATCAAAGATTGATTGAACCAGAACTAAGTATCAAGACTATTTCCGGGTTATGGGCCGTATAAGCACTGTAAAGGCTCTTTGGTGATTTTGTGCATAAATTCACAAAACATTTTCCTTTCACAACGGTTTCCTTTACAGTAACACAAGTGTGCATGAATTGCAGTTAAGTGGCACTCTTCCACTGGAAACAATTGTGAGGTACAGATGTGAGCATTTCCTCATGAGGCTTGCACACCGACTCACATATATTTATTGACCCCATAAGGTATTCTCGCACAATAAAATACCACAGTTCTTAAGGCTAAAGATGCATTTTGTTCACGCTTCACTTCGTGGTTGCGATGTTAGGTAAAGTTGTGCTAGAAGATCAGAAGAGTGTTCAACTAATGATCTAAATACATGGCCATAAACTAATTGCTGTGAAACTTCCTGTCGGTGGGCGGTACCGTTACGCCACTAATGCATGCAGCGGGGCATTCGCTGCTTCGTGCGCGGGGGCGTCTCTGAGTGCTTCAGAGTTTGTAGTCATTGAATCCCACAAAACGTCTCAGACAAGAGATACAGCGCCTCTCCACTCTGCACCCCAGTTCTTTGGGAACTCCTACCTGTAAATGATCCACTCACAGTTCATTAGCTTGCCATTAATCCCTCTTGCCAATTATTCTCTTGACTTTTCCTCAATGTTTTATTTTCATTTCAGTAGACACATTTCAAAAAGAACTCGGTGTATGCATTCCGGATTAAATGCTTCAGCAGATGGAAAACAAGCTACACAAAATGCGTACAACTTTATATTGTGACGGACCATCATCTCCGAACTACAAAGCAGACAACATACACGGTTTTAAATATGTTAATTGGGACCCTTCACGCGGCCTTTCTCTCCTGTAGCATCTCCTCCAGTTGCTCTTCTAGAGGGACACTGCCTCGGATCATCTGAAGTAGGTGTGAGGCGAGTCTCCCACATGTATTTCTAGTCACCCACTAGCGATCTGCGAAGGCTTTCTTATCACCTTCATTAAAAATAAATGAATAAAAGAGCCTTACTTTTGGATATGCCACAATGTTAAGCCATTAGGGGCGCTGGCTCCCATGGGGCCTGTGGGCTTCTGCTACCAGTCAGCACTGTACTATGGGCTGCCTTGCCCAATATCCACCAAGTGCACAGACAGGACACAGCAGATGGTCAGTGAGTGCTGTTAAAATATGTCTTTATATTAAAGTCAACAGAAAATGCCTCCAGGTATTCTTTACAATCTACTTCCTTTTCACCCACCTACTATTGTGCCGTAAACTGCCTGTACGCAGCTGCGCGTCTTTCACTTTGGATGACACCCCTAATGAGATGTTGGCTTACACGTTGAGGAGATATTTTCCAAAAACTAAGATCACTTAGCGTCAATTATTTGAGTAGACATTTGCTATCCACCCAACCATCCGGACACACGCTGTCCGCAGTCCAGCATTAAATTCTCCATGACTGCTTTTCTCTTATACACGAGCATGCCTGCATTAGTGGGTCTTGGCTTGTGACAGGCCTGGTCGACAAAGAAATGGATCTAAATGAAGGTAGCTTTGAAGGAACTGATGTCATTTCGCACCATGACACACTTGTCTGCCTATGATTTTCATTTGCAGTTTATTTTATTGATTGGCACGCTTTCTTTCATTCACCTTGTTAGGTTTCACACAGTCCTGTTCATATATGGGAAACCATGTCCTTCCCTTACCCACAATTAATATTGTGCAGTACCTTCATCATGTCAACAAAGCCCTCTAAGCTAGACTACTTGCCCCCTCGGTTAGAGTATGCTTGACATCCCCCGATTCTGCAGAAAATATCGACACATACCTAAGACTCAGCCACCTTCCTATAACAAATGTGATCTTACACCCCCTGTATGGCTTGCAAGACTCATATCTTCTTTACTCCCTACTGTGCTCCATTGTGAGTTTGCAGTTTCGCCTTTGATTACCTCATGCAGCAATGATCTGGGGATCTCTCTACAGTCGGTTAAGGCATTACCGCTGCTTGATCGGTAAGGCAACCCTCATCAACAATAGTGTAAAAAATGCTTTTAGAAGATGGAAAGGTTCCTCGGAAAAGGAAGCATCTTTTTCCTAATAAAATAGCCTAGGGTAGCAACTATTTCAAGTGGGAAGGCTTGCATGTTCGTAAGGAAAGTAAAACGTTATTTTGTCTTTAAAATCTATGCGGGATCGACAATTGGATCATATGTTGGACCTGCAAAGACTTCACCACTCTAGATGGATGGACTGGTGGCCTATGTAGCATGTTTAATATTACATGTCCTTAGGTCTTAGATTTGCATTGGCCTATGGGCAAAACATTTAACTGTCCGAGTGCTCTCATCCCGATATCACTCAGAAGTTGTGTGTCACCATAACCTGACCCTAAAATGGGGTAACTGAGTATTAATCCAAACAAGGCCATAGATACACTGGATATTTGTCATTGACATTTGTAATCTCTCCAAAGACACATGTTTCATTGGTCGCGTTTCGACTGTCTGAACAATAACGTTCGTTGTTGTGTCCCATGCCCCCATCTAAAAACACAGAAGCAAAAACAATTTGTGCAACAGTGGCAGCCATCTTTGAATGGCCGTTTTGTCACTGTTTTGTAGGCCTATGCACACTCTAACATTACTACCATTATTATATCCATCCATTAATTAACTAACACTGTGTGCGTTTATCACTGTGAGAGAGTCCATCTGTGACTCTAAGTTTCTCTAGTTTTTTACTTTTATGGACGGATTCTTAACTACACCCCTTGTTGACCTCAGCTTTGATCCTGACTTCTAGAAAATTATATATCTCTGTCCCATCTGTTCCGTACTTTTATAAATCGTGACCTTTTTTTACCACTTACACTTACGTCTACTGTAATAGTAAGTTGAAGTGGTTGGAGAAACTCTGCCATGTGCACTGGATTTCAGAAAGGGGCTGCTGCTGTCAGGCGACCTGGGGATGGCTTTATTGCTAGATCTTTAAAGCCTTATCAATTGGAGATACTTAATTAAAATGAGCATCGCCAGTCGATAAGCAAATATAATTTACATTTTCAGCCTCGGAATGGCAACATTTATGACAAATTTAAATCTGGATTGACCTATTTCTTAAGTTGGAGCTAAGTATAATTTTCACACGGTTTAAGGCCTTGCCTCGGATCTAATTACTCCTTCTTTGTATAAATTACCTAGATTGGGGGAAAGTGAACAGCAAGCAATTCCCACCTCCCAGGCGTAATACCACCTTCTGCAGGGAACTCCATGAAGCATTCCTTGCCCATGAGATGACTTGGGAGGAGCGTCCTGGGGGGAATCACAACTTCAGGGAGCAGAAAGATTTCTTTGTACGGTGGAAGTGCCGGATTTGGAGACGCCCGTGGACAGCAGGAATCCTCTATCTCCGAGTAGGTCAACAGATGGTCATTCCATTGAAGTTGCAGTAAGAGGTGCAGCCTATCGATAGAGGTGTCTTGAGTGAAGGAAGTCTTCCACCATCGTGATTTGAATGGGGGCTTCTTTGGTGGCCTTTCGAGCTAAGACTATAAGGTCAACTTGTTGAGAAAGGTGGGTGGGTTCCTTTTAATACAGTATTTTGTCCCCTTCCCTTAGGCTGAGATTTGCATTAGGGTGTTGAAAGGATCCATGGACACTGATGAATGAAACAAGTCTTTTATTATGAGCACTATATACACCCCTCCGGATACAGCAATGACTCCTTTACAACTGAATAAGAATGTGCATCTTTGTGCTTGTGTTCCAAGTTTCATATTCCATTAAACACTCCAACTACAATAAAATGGCACACATCTCCCTTTTTTCCCAACTTAAGGAAACAAAAACATCTTAATGTAAACAAACCAAAAGAAAGAAATATGTACAGGCCCCAGAGGGATGAACTATGTACAAAATATAAAATCGCAGGAACTGAAAGTTGTAAATCTAAAAGAAAAAGAACATGTGAGTGTGGGATGACCCATTCACTCTACGTCCTCTCTCAAATACGCAGTTTTTCACCAGAGCCACAAAGGTCTTGTACAACTTTGCTTTGAATTATCCTTTTCTTTGTGGGAGTTCTGTACAACCACATTCTTTCTCTCTAAACAACTCTGCACATAACTGCCTTTTCACACACTTGCAAACTCTATTGACATTCCTTACTCTTCCATCAGCTACCTTCACAGCACCATGTAGCCTGTGATGAATTCTATTGGCATAGATCAACAGATTCCCTTCTCAACTCTATTGTGGGGAAGCTCTATGCGCACCCTATCACCTGTCTTGACAGAACATAACTTCGTAGCATTTCTAACATTAAAACCAATTTTGTTGCACATCTGCTTCTTGCTAATATTTCCTTTGATGGTATCTACATCAATGTCTCTCAAACATGCTCTTCTAAGCCATGCTGGACACAGCCTACAATTGTCCTTCCGCCGTCTTAGTATTTCAAAAGGCGACACACCGGTGGTGGCATAAGGGTGAATCTTTAAACCACAACAATGTTTTACGCAGCCTTCCTCCAATTTCTTCCTTCTGATAGTTGCAAGCGGCTACAGGAGCGCTCTGCTGCTCTGCTGCGCCCTGGGTCCACCTTGGGGCCCCACAGCACCTCCAAGTCATGAGCAGCATGGTGAAATCTATGGACTTCCATGCACCTGATAAGATGGCCATCGCCGAAGAGAACAGCCTGTTTAGGGCTCACACAGTCCAGGCGAAGCCATCTGATTGGCCCACAAATGATCCTATGCCCAGGACCCTAGTGTGCCGGATGGTGGAGCTGGCCTCAGCAGAAGGCCGTTGCAAAAGGCTGCAGGAGCTCTCTGCCGCTCCCCTGCACCCTGGTTCCACCTTAGGACCCCCACTGCACCTCAGAGTTATGAGCAGCATGGTCCAATCTATGGACTTCTTTGCACCTGATAAGATGGCTGCCGCCAAAAAGAACACCCTGCTTAGGGCTCACACAGCTCAGAAGAAACCATCTAATTGGCCCATGAACGATCCTATGCCCAGGACCCTAGTCTGCCGGATGGTGGAGCTTGCCTCAGCAGAAGGCTGTTCCAAAAAGCTGCCGCAGCTCTCTGCCACTCCACTCGTCCTGGGTCAACCTTGGGACCCCCACAGCACCTCTGAGTCATGAGCAGCATAGTACAATCTATGGACTTCCTTGCAGCTGATAAGACGGCCACCGCCAAAAAGAACAGCCTGCCTGGGGCTCACACAGCCCAGAAGAAGCCATCTGATTGGCCCACAAATGATCCTATGCCCAGGACCCTAGTCCCCCAGATGGTGGAGTTGGCCTCAGCAGAAGGCCATTGCAAAAGGCTGCACAAGCTCTCTGCCGCTCCGCTTTGCCCTGGGTCCACCATGGGACCCCCGCAGCATCTATGAGTCATGAGCAGCATGGTGCAATATATGGACTACCCTGCACCTGATAAGATGGCTGCTGACGATAAGAACAGCCTGCTTATGGCTCCCACAGCTCAGAAGAAGACATCTAATTGTCCCACGAACAATCCTATGTCCACAAACCTAGACCGCCGAATGGTGGAGCCGGCCTCAGTAGAAGGCTGTTGCAAAAAGCTGCAGGAGCTCTCTGCTGCTCCGCTGGGTCCTGGGTCCACCTTGGGACTCCCACAGCACCTCTGAGTCATGAGCAGCATAGTGAAATCTATGGACTTCCCTGCAGCTGATAAGATGGCCACCACCGAAAAGAACAGCCTGCTTAGGGCTCACACAGCCAGAAGAAGCCATCTGATTGGCCCATGAATGATCCTATGCCCAGGACCCTTGTCAGCCAGATGGTGGCGCTGGCCTCAGCTGAAGGCCATTGCAAAAGGCTGCAGGAGCTCTCTGCCGCTCTGCTGTGCCCCGGGTCCACCTTGGGACCCCTGCAGCATCTCTGAGTCATGAGCAGCATGGTGCAATCTATGGACTTCCCTGCACCTGATAAGATGGCCACCGCCAAAAAGAACAGCCTGCTTAGGGCTCACACAGCCCAGAAGAAGCCATTTTATTGGCCCACGAATGATACTATGCCCAGGACCCTAGTCTGCCGTATGGTCGAGCCAGCGTCAGCAGAAGGCTGTTGCAAAAGGCTGCAGGAGCTCTCTGCCGCGCTCCGCTGCTTGCTGCCATCGCCTAGTCGGGTATCACGCTCTGAAAGGTCTGTTGATGTTTAGCCTCTTAAAGGAAAGCCGGCAGCAAAATACAATGCTAATGGCCATAATCCTCCTCCCCGATATGTTGCATCATTCTTTGCATGTGATATGCCATTACCGGAACCTAGCGCTTACCTTAATGCCTTCTCTGTTGCATTGAGCAATGCGCAGGTTCCCCTTCCTTTGCCAGCCTTCCATCAGTACAGGGAGTCTTGGCTGTGAACCGACCGTGTCCCGCAAAAAGCTTCTGCATGTGACCACTAGTTACAAGGTTTACCCATGTGTTCAGCTGCAACGCCAACAATCAGGAGGTTGAGCGTTCCAAATTAACTAAAGTCATGCCTCCCTTGTTGTTTCCCCAACAGCTTGTGAGTGACCTCAACACGATCCCCAAACCTGGTTCCCCCCACCTGGCTCCTCCTCTTTGCGCCTCACCGAAAGAGCCAATTCCGGAACCAGCATTCCCACAGAATACTCAACCCGGATTTGAGCCTGGGACCTACGCCATCAGAGAAAGTAGTACGCAATCCCAGCACCCATGTCACCAGGACACAAGCAATATCTCAGGCACAATCCTTCAACCTAAAAGGTTCCAAGACACCACCTCCAACCCGCTGGCCAGACCGATATACGTTGCAAGGAAAAGCTTGCTTGCATGCAACACTCTGGCAATGATGGCACAAAAAGACATCCCCCATCTGTTGGCACATGCACTCAGAAATAGTAGGCTAGGTTACAGAACATTGAAAATTAGCCCATCATGCCTCCCAGTCACCACCGAGATCAGAAATGCAAGCCTGGGCCTCAGATCTCACCTCTTATACCTGACCCATCCAGTAAAACCTGCAACCGAGGTCAGGCTGAGCATCAGTAAACCACTACAAGCTGCTGCCCGAAGACCTTTCACCACATCCAATACCCTTTGGACTTGGTCAAGGCGCTGTCTCAGACCAAGCCCCAAATCCCTTCCCCAGTCACCGGCTCTACCCCACTGGTCCTTTCCACCAAGTAATGCCACAATAAGCATGCTACTCAGCCAAAGGAACCCCCTACTAGCCCACCCTGCTCTACCTAACCAGTAGCTTTACCATCCTGAGAAGCGACAGGTCTGATGCCAGAGGAGGGGGCGGTGGGGTTGCCCTCATCTTTAGAGACACCCTACCCATTAGACCCATCACTACGCCTAGGGCGGACAACTACAAGGTGCTCTCAATTAAACTCACTACTTCACCCAATGACTCCCATGATGTCCACATCATCTATCGCCTGCCTGGCCCTATTGACTGCTTTGAAGAAGACCTCCTACAATCTATAGGAAGCAACATTAAGCCCACTTCTAGATCGATTATACCAGGGGATTTCAACCTCGGACTCAAGGACCCGACGGACCATCATGCCACCTCCCTTGCAAACACGCTCACTGACTTGGGATCGATACACTGCGTTAGAGCCCCTGACGCACAACAAAGGTAGGACTCTGGATTGAGTAGCTGACCTTAATACTCAGATTACCATCTCTGCCAACACCCTGTGCCCCTGGTCGGATCACAACATCCTCTACTTTATGTTCCTACCTTCCAAGACTACCCAGCATGCACCTCAGGCTCTTCCACCTATGTGGACCTGTAGTGCCTGAAAGATATCCAAAGAAACCATCTTCCCCTACCTCACACCCCTCTGCCAGGAATATATGATCTCCTCAGACCCTAATATACTAGCAGACCTCTATTCTTACACTCTGATAACAGCAGTGAACGCCGTTGCTCCACTGACCCTGCAGAAAACTAAGCCCATCGCCCACATCAACACCTGGTTCACCCCAGACTTCCAGGCCCTACGTACTAATAAACAACAAGTAGAAGCTGCCTGGAAAGAAAATTCAGCCAAGATCACCAGATCCGCATTTAACAAGATCACTAGAGAATACAAACTAGCCATCATAGCAGCTAAATCATCGGCTTATAATACTAGAATCATAGATGCCAGCTCTAACTCACAGGAAATGCTCCGCATTCGTAGAGAACTAGAAACCTGAGCTTCCCCTCCATCCACTGTCAAGAAAGATGAGTTGTGGTGCTCCAGCATCCAAACGGCTATGAAAGCCAAATTACATTTACTACAGAAGAAAATGTTGTTGAAACAAAATCTCATCAAATCCAAGGCACTTACTACTTGTACCCCCGCCTACACTCCACCTACCCAGACTACCCCCACCTTTCATTTCAGAGAAATCTCTGTAGAAGAGACTGTAAACATCTTTCAAAAGCTGAAACCCTCGAGATGCAAAGGCGACATCTGCCCAGCATCTATTATCAAAGACTGCTAGGACACCCTAGCCCCCTTCATTACCAGGTTCATCAATTCCTCCTTTTCTACTTACCATGTGCCTACCAGCTTGAAAAAATCCTAGGTCCACCCGCTACTCAAAAAACCCAACTTAGACCCTTCTGCCCCGAATACCTACCACCTGATCACTACAGTGCCATTCCTGCAAAAGATCTTGGACAGGGAAGCCTACAACTTAATTCAACCCTTCCTGGAATCCAACCACATCCTTGGAAAGTGCCAATCTGGATTCCGTCCAGGACATTGAACAGAATCAGCACTACTAGACTTGAAAAATCAACTGGATAATTTCAGAGATGAAGGAAAGACAGCCCTCTTCCTTCTCCTTGACCTATCGGCCACTTTTGACCTGGTAGACAACAAAACTCTGTGCCCCACCTCACAACAGCGGCCAACTCTTCCCAAGAAGCGATGATTTGGGTGGCATTGTTCCTTGAAGAAAGATCCATGAGAGTCTTCTCAGACTTGGCTAACGCCCCGCCTGAACCCATCCCTTGTGGTGTTTCCGCAGGGTTCCTGTGCTTCCCCTAACCTCTACAACAGATTAATCAAACCCCTCTTTGACCCCCTGGATGACCTCAGCATAGTCCACATCAACTATACTGATGATACACAAATTCTCCCCCCCTGTCTGAGTCACATGAAGAAGACACCACGATGATCAACAAAATGTACCTCACCATCCAGACTTGGATGGCCATGAAATACCTGTGCCTAAACAATGATAATCCTGGTAGTGGGGTCACCTGCAATGCTGGAGAAACTCTTCCCCTTCTTTCCTGATCAATGGGATTAAATCGCGCCCCCACGTCCTTGAAAATGTTGGGAGTGCATCTAGATGCCACCCTCTCCCTATCAAAACAAGTCAATGCAATTGCCTCGTCAGCAGCTTACAAAGCCAAACTTCTCAACGCAGCTAGGCAATTCCTCACACCGACTAGCTGTTTGTCCACTGCAAGATGGATAACTGGAGACAGACTTGACTATTGCAATGCCCTTTTTGCAGGCACATCCAAGAAGAACATCTGCAAAATGCAGGTTATCCAAAACAATGCACTATGCTTGGCACTCAACATCTCAAAAAGAGACCCTATGTCAGCAGCAAGAAAAAAGGCACATTGGATGCCTACCCAGGAAAGTATTGACTTCAAAACCCTCACCATCACTCACAAATGCCTTTTAAACACAGCACCTGAGTACTTATCCCAAAGCATTGTTAAAGGTAACTCCAGCAGACAGGTCAGATCATCCCACGCCCACCAAATCGCTCCACCGAAATTCAAATGGGCCAGAGGAGGAGGGGCTAGCTTCCCTTGCATAGCAGCATCTCATTGGAACGCTTGTCCTCCCTCGCTAAGAGCGGAAAATTCTTATTGGGCATTCAGGAACACTCTAAATCCTTGGCTTTTTGCCTAAACTTTGCCCAGACAGACCATAGACATTGGAGGTCACAAGGCCTTCTACTTGTCCACCCCACGTCTACCTGACTGTTAATTGTTCACTTCTTCGAGTATATGTACCCAGTAACTGCTTCGTAACAGAGCCTTGATGCCACTGGGTTAGGCGCTTTACAAATGCAAATAAATAAAATAAAATAAATAATGACCCTATTAAATCTTTCCACCATTTCATTGGATTCAGGATGATATACAGAACTGGTCTTATGCACCATTACATTACCTTTCAAAAACATTTCCATCGCCTCAGAAATAAGTTGAACACCATTATCCATTATTATGATGGATGGATAGCCCTCCAACTTAAAAATTACATCTATAAATTTGATAATTTCCTTGGTATTTACATTATGATCCCAAGCAATCTCTGCCCAATGAGAAAGCATATCCACTAACGCTATGCAAAACGTGAATGAGCATTGAGATATGGATGGTCCTATAATATCCAATCCAACACGTTCCCTGTGTAACGAAGGGATCAACATCAAAGGCATGGCTTCCACCTTTGCAACACACCTTTGGCTGCAGTCTCACACTCTGCACATTCTTGAATAACCCTCTCATCCTGTAAATCTATACCAGGCCACCAATAATGCTGTCCAATAACTGTTTCGTTTTGCACATCCCTTGATGTCCTTCATGTGCCATTTCCACAATCTTAGACTGAATTCCTAAGGGAGGAAATAATTTGTCGCTCCTGAGGACTAAACCATCTTTGATGAGGAGTTTATGTATAATGGCATCTGGAATCACACCCTTTCTTATATCATTACTCTTCAAACCAGCACCAAACCTTTCCTTGATATCTATCATCACTGCATCCATTAACATAGCTTCACGCTACTCACTTTCCATCACAACCTCTTGGTTGATGTTCAGAACTTGATCCTCCTAATCCTCCTCATCATACCCTTCATCTTCTATCACATTGGTAAGCCTTGAAAGACAATCAGCCGATTGGTTTCTAACACCTGGAAGATACTCTACCTCCCAATTGTATTCCTGCAAACCTGCAACCCAGTTCTGAATGCAAGATGATACTTTATCCAAACCTTTCGTCTTCAGGATCTCCTTAAGGGGTTTGTGTTCTGATCTCACTGTAAATCTCACACCCCATAAAAAGGAACTACATTTTTCAATAGCCCATTTGATGGCTAAAAGTTCCTTTTCAATGGTAGAATAGTTTTTGCAGCACTCCTCAAAACTCTCGAAGCAAATGCGACAGTGCACTCACCACCTTCAATCCTTTGAGACAGAACCACATCTAAGCCATGATTAATTGCATCGGTTGTTAAAACACTGTGGCTCTCATTCCAAGGATGCTAGAAGTGAAACCTGCATTCATGAAAAATACATCAATACTGGTACCGCCACCGACGTGGTAGTATGGGGACTTACCAGTCCATTCCGCCCTTTGCGGAACCGGTAAGTCCCCATTTGAAATGCCATTCCCCATTCCCATTTGAGCCCCCATAGGGCTCAATGGGAAGGGGGAAGGCAGCAATAACGGTACCGTAAATTACGGTACCGTTATTGACCCCGGTATCCCTTTGCGGGTCCCGTCCTTAACGCCTGCTAAAACCAGGCGTTAAGGAAGGACCCGCAAAGGGACCTCGGAATAGGGCACAAGGGGTTACCGGCACCGGTGTCCTTACCGGTGCCCGGTATCCCTTTGCGCCTGGGTTGTAATGACCCCCTGTGTCTCCCTGGATCAAAATTGTTAAGGGTGGGAGCTACCTCTTGACATTCTTGTTCACACTGCTCCTTCCATAGAAACTTCATGCCTTTCTTAACTAAGCCCCTAATGTGGCTGAATTTGCTTGCTAAACCCGGAATAAACTTGGCGTAATATTCAGCCATGCCAAGAAAGGATACTATCTGTTCTTTAACTGTAGGGCTGGGCACATTAACAATGTTGTTCATTAAATTCCTTTTCAATCTAATGCCTAAAGCAGAAATTTCATGTCCCAGATATTAACTTGCACTTATCTTTGCTAGAAGTGAAACCTGCATTCATGAAAAATACATCAAGAACTTCATGTTCCTTTTGACTCTCACCATACACCAAAACATCATCCTGAAAGCATAGGACTCCTTCCATATCATGAAACAGCAGATACACGATGCACTGAAAAACATATGCAGAGGAAACTAAACCAAAAGGCATGCAGTTGCATTGAAAAAGGCCTTCTGGTGGGATGAAAGCTGTAATATTTCTAGAGGGTGGCTGTTGAACAATTTGATGATAGGCGGACTTCAAAACGCCAAAGTACTCATAACCTTTGTCCCTTTTATCATTCCTAACATTTCAGTTATATTGGGCAGAGGGTGTCTGTCAGGTACCACACACCAACGTACAGACTTGAGGTCAATGCATAGCCTCGGCTTGCCGTTTGGTTTGCATACCACCACTAAAGGAGAGACACACTCAGGAGCCTCAATTCTCTCAATCACACCTTATTTGTCCATGATTTCTAATTCCTCTTTCACAGCAGCCCAAAGTGCTAAAGGTACAGCCCTCACTTTCTACACAACGGGAACAGAGTTGCCCTTCAATCTAATCCTGTGCATGAAGCCATTCAGATTTCCCAGGTCTTCACAAAATACCTTGTGTTGCCCCATATCAGTGGTACTCTGTATAGAATAAACCATCTCTTCAGCATTGGGATCAAGTTTGATATTTAGTGTTCTCTGATGTGACCAGCTTAACAGAGGATCATACCCCTTTTTGGAAACATGGACCTTGCCCTTGGCAGACCTATCTTTAAATCTCATGTCAGCCCAAAACCAACCTTCTAGTTATATTTGTTTCCCTCCGTATGCTACTGTTTGATATCAACAGTATTAAGCACAACTACCTTCTTAAACTTGGAGTCAACAATAGATTTTTGGAAGGAATGTATATTTTGCTCCAGAATTGATCACCATACCTATATCAATCCTCTCAATTTCAATGGTGGACATAGGCTTTTCAATATCTGCATCATTATCACCAATCATGGTGGTGTCATCAACCATACCATCTACCAGATGTGCATTCGTCCATATCATCACACAATTCTTCCACGTAATCAATATTTTCCAACTTTGTCTTGCAGCAGGAAGTAAAATGACCTCTCCTGTTACACCTTTTTACACAAAGCCTTAATGGCTTGGTATTTTTCACTACTTGCAAAGTGAAATAAACTGTCACAGCAGAAGCATCTCTTTCTGTCTTGCTTTCTGTCATCATCCTCCTTCGCTTCTTTGGTTTTGCTGAATCTTCTTTTTGCACCACCCCTTTTGCCATTCTGTTTCTTCCTGTCAGTCCTACTTGGTCGTACTGCTGAGACTTCGTAATTTCCTCGGTCCTTTTCACCTCCGATTCAGTCCTTTTCTCTAGTTCCTTCAAACATCTATGGATGTGTTCTACTTCTTTCACCACACTAATCATGTCATCGATTGAGGGATTACTTTTCAACCACAAAGCTTCCCTCACCTTCTCGTCACTACATTCCAGCATGAACTGGTCTCGAAGTCTTTCATTTAGGGTGATGCCAAATTCACATGAGGCCGCCAAACCCCTGAGAGCAGTGATGTATTGATCTACTGATTCCCTATTCTGTTGTTTTCTCTTGCAGAAGTGATACCTCTCCAAAATAATACTTACTGACTGTTCCTAATGATTGTCAAGCATTTTTATGCACTTCCCGTACTCTGTGAGGCCTGCAGACTCATCTTCTGACAATGGCGACACATTTCTGAACTGTTCTTGGCCATTGTTCCCCAAAGGAAAAATCCAATGCGCTTTCCAAAACATAGTGGTCATAGCGTGTTTTCCACCTTTTCACAGAATGGAGGGCTCTCCACTGGTGAGTGAAACAAGTCTTTTATTATGAGCACTATATACACCCCACCGTAATACAGCAATGACTCCTTTACAACTGAATAAGAATGTGCATCTTTGTGCTTGCGTTTCAAGTTCCATATTTCATTAAACACTACCACTATAATAACATTTTACAGGTGTATAGGAGGCCATGATCTGAGCTACCATCTGAGTAACATCCCTGCAATTCGAAGAATCAGGAATACTTTTTCACAAACGGTTGCCTGCTGTTGCTGAACTGAAGACTGGCTGATGTTGACATACTGCTCAACTTGTTCTTGTTCCTGGCCCTGTTACCAGAGTTGGGAAAGTCAACTCCCTATGTGACCCCTAGGATTAGTGGGGTATGACCTGGTTGAAGAGACTGGCTACCTTCTGAGAAAATCTTGTCTGAGACTCACCCTAAAATGTTGGGGAGTTGTCGGGCCAGAGGATTCAAGAATAGCAGAAGGCCTCTGTGAGTACTGTCTATCAGTCCAACTTTTCTGAGTTCCATAATTGTTTCGAGTCTTTGAACCAGTACACACAACTCACATCCTTTTGTGGGTAATCTTTGAGCTTGGCCTACTCAACCAATGGCAAGGGCAAGACACCGAATTTCATGGAGGCCTGTTGGCTTGCCTATCAAAAGCCCTCACCCTTAAAGGGGAGCAATGAATTGCAATGACTTTGTATATTATGTTTATGTGTTACTAGATTGTTCTCATTAAATAAATAACAGCTCCTCATCATTTAAATAATTGCATTTTGCAACAAAAATATGTCAGCCAGTTCTATGGTGCATGTCTTGTTCGCAAGCACTTGACCCCACTCTGTTTTCATTCACTACATTTCTCTTTACATTTGTGAATAAACACAGGAATGGTGGATTTATTATTCCAAAATGGACAAAGTGTTGTTTTTCTGTCTTTATTGCTTTTGCTGAGACTAGCATTTCCTCAAATAAAAAAGAGTGATAAGTACACATCTCGCTCTCAAGTACCGTACTTTATCTAGGATCCTGGAAGTGAAGGGGGAGACAGACGATGGCTAAAGGGATCGCAGTGGACATGGAATTACTCAGAGGCTCGATCCAGATGCCATTCTTCCTGCATGGAAGTGGGATTCTGCGTTGACTGCGGAATGGCAGCATTGAATGAGGGTCAAAATGAGTCCCAAGATCGCTGACATGACACTGGAAAACCATGTCATTCAAGCCAATTATCTTCGTTTTGGTCATAGGTTTTTGAAGGGCAGTTGCAAGTACTTTCACTTCTTTGGATAAAGTACAGAACAGGCATTTTCCCCATTTAACACTGTTATCCACCAAGGAGAAGAGGCTCCTTTCAGAGTTTCCAAGCGGCAACAGATTTCTATCGGCAAAGAGAAAATGGTCCCAAGTCCAAATATGGGAGAGGAACAGCTCAGATAACAGCCAAAACACTGGCAAGTGCACAACAAGTGTTCTTCTTCCAATCCCACAGTAGCAAGCAGATTATGGCTATTTCTGGACGAATGGCAGAGTCTTTCGAAGCACCCTTGGATATTGTAGATGGTGCAAGGTTTTCATTTGGCGTTTGTGGAGAGATCTTGCCCATTGCCTGTTGTCCATTCTGAGATGCATGCATGTTTCCTCTTCAGATGTAGGACGTATCAATCCTAAAATAACTTTACTTTTAAAGAAATGTGAGATTGTGGAGGTTCCATTAAACACAAAAAAGAGTTATGACCAATTTAATGTTAGCTTAGAAAAAGGAAAGAAAACATACACCCAGTAATGCATCTCAGATTGTTAATTTGCTGCATCCTTTACTGACATTTAGGGATGGTGGTTGGTCATCTTCTCTTGGATGTTCTTTTAGAAAATGGCTGACCGATCAGATTTTCCTTTATGGATGCATAGTTCAGCATCTCATCTGGGTTCCTAATCAAATGTTTCTACAGCTCTTTGGGCAGGGATGGAAATTGACATTTGTGGTCTATTACCAGGTCTGTGGTCCTTTACCAAATGTAATGGCAGGCCATGGCCTTACTAAGAGCAAAAGGAATGTCAATACTTATTTATCTAGACAGGACAGATCACTTGGAATTGACAACACAGTTTCACAGCAGTTTGAGTTCCCTACAGAACAAGGAGGAGACAAGGAGAGTGCGTGGATTGGGGTCTGTTGTTTATCCGGACAATTAGGCTCTTCAATTGACTGCAGAGAGAATAGATGAAATAAAGAGATAACAGATGAAGATTGTGTTAGTTAATGATATTGGTCTTTTTGGAAACTTGTTGAGAATGCTAGGTATTTTTCTAGCTTGCATCCAAGCTGCTCTTCCAGGTCCCTTACATTACACAACTCTCTACGGGATGGAAGGTTATCATCTGCACGAGGACAGGCGGTATGGAAACGGGATATGTTTGAATTTAGAAGCCTATTGGGAACTTCAATGGTGGTTGCAGAAAACGGAGGCATCGACAGAGCTACATTTTGGGAATTTAGACAATTTTGTTTCGGGTCCCGATGCAATTATCACAAGATGGGAAGCCAGACAGGACTCAGACAGGTGTAATGCTCACCTTGTATCCAGAGGGACGTCACCCGACTGGTCCGGAGCGCTTCTGGAGCTGGTTCACCTTCCCTGGAGCTGGGGACACGCGCTGCCGCGGGCTTATCCTGGAAGACAGGAGTTTGGTTTTAGCTACAATCCCCTCTTTGGGGGCCCGCCTCCCAAGTGTTCACCTTGCGACCCCCTCAGAGCCTCTCTCACCTTGTATTTCATTAAGGTGCACTCTCCGTCCTGCCGTTCTGTGCAGGGGCGCGTCGTGGTTGGGCACCTTTCGCCAAGTTACTTCACTGGCATGGGCCCGGGAGTCCAGGCCAGCTGCGACTCCCCTCTTGAGGTAAATCTTGGTCTTTGAAGAATGAGTGTCCACAATTTTTATTGCCTTGTTGACCTTCTCCTTCTCTTGTTGATGCAGAAGGGTGATGGAGACGTCGAGCTGATGGCGAGGGCAGTGCTCGAGAAAGTAAGAGAATGCGCAAAGTGCTGCACTGTGCGCGTCTTTGAATAAGGCTAACCTGTGCTGTCCTTCCGTACAGGTCGCCGAGAAGTCCTGGAAGGTATGCGGCCGGATGGAAGCGGAGCGTAGGATGGAGGATGTCCGAGCGGCAGTCATACTTCCAGGAGAGTTTCGGTAAGTAGCAGAGTCTGGAGATGATGATGTTGGAAGACGAACGCTCACTAATTATTTTCCTCCTGGTCTCTCCTTTCTAGGATGTTGCTCGTGAAGGAAGATGAGGTCTAGTTAAGATTCCAGAGTGAGCGAGATGCTGGGTGCAGAACAGGTAAGGAAGAATAACAGCGTTCTTCTTCTTCCAGACGATGCAGGCCAAGGATGCTGTGAGCAGGTTGTGGTGAACGTCACGCTGCAAGTGCAGAACAACGCAAAGCATGTGCCTCAGCTTGGCCTTGGCTTAAATAGCCAGCAGGTATCCCAGGTGCCTCCAGGGCAGACCATGCCCTGGATGCTAGACTGCATGATGCAGTTCCACGTCGATCCTTGTGGGGGCAGCCATGTTGGTCCATTCCCCAATAGAAACTCCACATGCCATATGAGCCTGATGCCAAAGGCGCCAGGACTGGCTCCAAGACAGCCGAGTGGGGCATGACTGGGCCCTTGGAGCCTTGCAGGAATACTGGGGCGAGGGCCAGAGGCCCTGAGTTCCCAGGCCAGGGGTAAAGTTCGTGACAACAGGTGGGAATTGGCCGAATTCAGAGAAAGATTTACACATACCTTGTCTGGAGATGCTGGCAGCCTCCATTTCCATAACAGATGTAGTTATTATGGGAATATTATGGGAAACATAGTTATTAAGGAGCATGCTGCATTGTCTTGGAAATGGGCCATGCCTCAGCACCTCATTATATAAGAAGCACATAAGTATGTGATCACAGAATCTGGCAGGATGGACAAATGACCTACGGCACTGATGTCTAGATCCCAGTATTCACCTCAGTGCTCAATACCTCCAACGGAAAAAGAATGATATAGAGGGATGGAATTCTTGCTTTCCAAGCTCTCCGGAAATGTCATGTTGAACAGGGAATTCTTCCTTCTCTTTCCGAAGGATCTGCTAGAGGATCTGTTTGCCTCTTGCCTCACAGCTTGGCTTCCGGTGTTTTTCACTTGATGTCCATATCCAGAGACTGAGGCCACAGATGCATTTTTGCAGAATATGTTTGGTTTGAAAGCTTAAGCATGTCCTCCCTTTGCAATGATCCCCAGAGTGGATCTTCAGGTCAGGCGGCATTCAGGAGTGCCCCGTTTTCGTATCTCTGGATATGGGAGGTTTGGTCCCTTTCACTTCTGGAATTGGCTTTTTGGAGGAACTAACTCCTCTTCCACTTTTTCCAGATCTCTTGGTATATCAGGAGGGAAACATTCACAATCTGATCATGATGTCTGTCTTCTTTTTGATTAATTGATGTGAAGATAGTGGGGCTTCCTGGAGAGTCCAGCACTTTCAGAAACAGCTTCGAGTTTTGAATTCAGTACTTAGGCCTTAGAAAGATCAATTCAATTAATAGATCAGCCTGGAGAGTAGGTTCGTTGGAACAAAATGTGCATCCTGTTTCAGCCCCTGTGGCTGTTGCTGTCCATTTTTTTCTGCAGGTCACTGGTTTGTGGAAGGCGTTTCAGTAGGGACAAACTTGTTAGTATGTAATTTGATGAGAAGTGCGCAAAGATGTTACAGCTGTTGGCGACTGTCCTACAGATAAATGTCTTTCTCTTAAAAACATTTGGCGTGAGATCATGTTTTGAAGTTTGATTTCTTTTAGGAGGGTGTTGTATGTGATATCGTTGGACATTTTAATGGAGGTCTTTCTCCTGATGGTGTGGTTTATCTATAACCTTGAGAATTAAGACCATTCTGCATCGTTTAGTACCCTCATTTTCATGCTTAACCCAAGTGGTGTGTTGTTAGCTGCCGGTGGCATCTAAGTATCAAGACTACAGATGTCAGCACCCAGGACTTGAATCAGGTTTTCTATTCATGTGATACATCATTGAAACCACTTTCTCCTACTTTGGGGAGGAGGGGGGACGAGAAGTGTGACGCATGCAGCTAGAAATGACATTTCTTAGGGGCCCACTCTATCATAGTGGCCATTGCTGTATTGGCGTTTGCTTTGAGGGGCAGAACGCAGGGCATTCTGCATGAAGCTGTTTAGCCGAGTGCCTCCACCGTTGCCTCCTTTTACATGAAGCAGGTTCCTTTCGCATCAGTGACTGTGAACATGCAAAAAGTATGAGCGTCCCACACAGAAGGTCCTATTATTTCCCTACCCAATTGGACCCAGGCACGGCTCCAGGAATTTTCATCTGGGTGGGCCAGGGTTTTGATCAGGGGGGCCTACGTTTCATTGGGTGTGGTCACTGAGCACAGTAAACAAAGTGCTGGCGTTGATACATTTTCCCAGATCCATGATCCAGCAAAAAATGTCTTCCCAGATCTGCAAAAATACATTTGCACCCCTCTTTAAAAAACTGTACATGTCAAAAGAGAAGCAAGGAAAATAGTGTTGCAACATCGATCTACCTATTTTCCCTATTATCTGATCTCCCCTTCCTGTTATATCTGATCCTCCTTCACCTTTAACCATCCAGTCACCTTCCTTCAGCTGCCCTAATCACCTTTCCGATTTACCTCCCCTCACAGGAATTCAGGGTGATGCCTCCTCCTCCTCTGAGAGGGCTGAGCAGTGAGGCCCCAAGTCTTTGTACCATCTCAGATGGGGTCCTCTCAACAACACCTTCCTGAGCACTGTGGCTACTCTCAGAAGGCCCCAGAGGAGATGCTTGTGGTCCCTCCATCTTGTTGTGAAAGATAGACCCCCCCCACAATACTGAAGCAAGGAATAGGAGATTTTGTTTCCTACAAAATTACATTTTTTTCAAACTTCTTTACATTTCAAGAACACACATACCATGTCCAATCAATATAGGTAGTCTTGTTGATCTTTACAATATTTCAAGCACAACAACATATCCTCCAATAACATACACATGTATACAATCCTTCCCACCCATTCTACAACCTCCTGTCCCCCTTTTCCAACGGAACCCCTACAGTAGTCCCATTCTGAATGTCTTCCAATAATGGTTGATGTTCAAAATTACATTTTAAACACATTTTATTTTTTGTTGCATTTTTGCAGCACATTTTAATTGAGTTGACAGTGCAAGGGAGTGCTAGGGCTGTAAGGGCTGCATTAGGAGGCTGACAGTGCTGGTTGAGGGGTTTACGTCCTCCTGGTGGCGCGTGCCCCTGTATATCATTGTCTGGTACATACTGTTTACATACTGGTTATAATATGCAATTGTCCATGATGACTCTTTGTTAGATGTGTCCTAATTCCTGTGCTGCCCATCTGTTAAACCACAAGTGAGGCTTTTTGTAATAGCTTATAATGCAAACTGAATCACTTCTAGGGGCACCTAATTCTAACAGGTAAGGCACATTGAAATTAAAAAATATGCCCAGGATCACACACTTTGGTCAAGTGGTAAAGCCATCCTTTGAGCCTAGCCTGAAATTTAGTTACTTGACCACACATATTCTGAGCTCAAGTTGGTACACATACATGTTGAAGTATGGCTTTGAATACCTAAAATAATAATAAATTGTACACAGATTACTTCACAAATGGACAAGTCACATGATAAACTAAACAGACAATGTATTCATCATTGTAGAAACGTGTTGGTGAACAGATTAAGGGGGGCCTTTTGTTTTGAATCCTAAATTGCACAGATCAGAATAGTACTGTTTGCACTTTTTTGTAAAAGGAGCCATTCATTAATTTTAATTGTTTCCGCCAAGTACTGGAAAAGTAAAGAGTAAAACAAATGCGAACATCTCCTTTGCTCTTTACTTTACCACTATGTGTCTGGAAAAGTGTAGATCACTTCCACAATTAACAATTGTGGGTGCCATCTACAATGGATTCCTTTGGACTCTGTCCGCTTTTTCCAGGTGTAAATGTCAGGCAGGTCCCATAGGAATCTATTGGTTTTCCGTCAATGTAAAAATACATGCTGGTTGAAAACCGATTGGATTTGGCAGATCTGCTCTCCAACATCACCTGTCAAATCATACAAAATCCTGCAGCTCATAAAAAGTGGAGCTAAATGCATTCAGCGCCACTTCTTCCTCTCCGCTTGACCTGGACAATGATCCCCTATGACTGTAGCTTGTTTTTTCCCCCATCATGAATGGAAGCCTATAAACTCCAGCATAGCAATTAATGAGAATTTACAAAAAATGTCATACAGGCACAAAGTGAAATGAAATGCGTGACAAGGTTATTGTTTCACACACGACGTGTTCTGTATCCCCTTACTTACTAATCACCCAACAATCACACTTAAACAGCTTCCTAAAACCCTATATATTTTTTTTAAGTGCCACAGCAATGGTCACTGCATTTTTACATTTTCTAATCTTGAATCACTTCCTTTTGTAAATAATCTGCCTCTGAGACATGTTAAAAAGATAAGCTCTCACTGGTAGGGCCTAATCAGCACTGCTGTTTGTATTTGAGGGGAGAGTGTAGAGCAGGGGGGGCATTGGAATTTGTCCCTTGTCCAAATGTTAAATCCACCTCTGATTGCACTTTTTAGAAAATATTGAAATACTGCTTTTTAGTTATAAAAGATGTACACCTTTTATACATTGCACGCAACATTATAGAAAATGCTCTTCTTTTTTGTTATTTTACGGGTGTTCATGTTTAATTTACGGCACTGCCTAAACACCCAGCACCCAGGATTTACATCATACTTTCCAAACAAATCCCACAACACACATAACTTATTCTGTTTGCATGGAAACTCTGTAAAGTTACTCAAACAGAATGAGGTTATCAAGTCAGTACTTTTTAGTTTGAATCATGAAATGTTCTGTCAAAGTAGACTCAGCTTCCAAACAAAGATACATTCTATTTAAGTCGGAGCCCCACTGGTAAGTATGCATGAGAAGATCTGAAACTGGTCAATACTTCTCAGTGAGGTGCAGCTTGATTCCCTAGGCGTAGCAAGCAAGACACCCACATCTGGGCATTTACACATCCACTTAGGGAGACAAACTCAAGGCAACATGCATTGGCCTAGCCAACAGCTTGGGCTTTTGATTAGGTATGGATAGACATTTTCCAGGCACTGCCATAAGGGTACCACCTGGCCAATAAGATAGGAAAAGCTGGAAATGGTGTCAGTAACTGGGCATATGATGGCATGGCAAATGTCTGCTGATATCTATACTCATGCCAAAACTGCTGGCTGTGTGATTGCTTGTTTAAGACAGGACTTCAGTGCAGGTCACAGAGGCATTGATAAATATATTGCTTATAAAATCAACCGGCTGAAGACACACATTAAGAGAATGCTACTACACCAGGAGCTCATTTACAGAGGCAATTAAGTAATTAAACAATCAAACAAATGCTTAGATATAACACTGCTCGGCCCTATACAGCAACACTTTTGGTGTTACTTTGTGATAGAGCATGCTCAAAGGGTTCTAGAAAGGTTAGGTTTTGGTGGTGAGGCATTGACATAGCTATGGCTAGTCGTTAGGTGGGTAAATGACCAGACACACCGATAGGATGTGTGTTTCTCCTCACATTTTATTGCCATCCTATCTGTGTTCCACAGCATGTGCTCTGGTTGTACCTAATAGGTAAAAAGTATCTGAATCAATTAGAACCACCGTCATTGCTCTGGCCAGCCATCAATACCATTGTTTGCATATCAGCCTTGGCCCTGTCACTAATGTTAGAAGCCCTTCCCAAACTGCTAGACCACAGGGTCTAAAAATACGTATGGTTGCTTGTGTTCCAGTGCAGATGGAACACAAAGCCTAGCAATTGAGACTGAACTGCACCTTTCGGTGGCATCACCAAAAGTAATTTGCTAATGGCTTGTCCCCTTCTCTAATTGCACAGACATACTACAGAATTATGGCATGGAATGTTGCGCAGAGCAACGGTAGTGGTTATGTTTAATTCAAAGCCTTGCATGTATCACTTTTTTATTTTACTATACTCTCCCCTCCAGAATTACATTTTTGTTAATACTAACCTTATCTTTTCACTTATACTCATTAGTTAATGAAGCAGAATATATACATCGAATGTAATTTGTAGGGGCCCCAGTCAGTTGACGCACCTTCTGCAGAAATCTGTGTTCAAGCAACTTTACCTGCCATTTATTGTTTGATATAGTTAACCATTTAATTAAGCATGATGTGAAAAACCACTATATTCCCACAAAAAATAAACATAGTTTAAATTACAGAAAGCAAAATTGTGATTTTAGGTTTGAGAAAATAGTTGTAGGCAGCCTGCTTGAATATGTGTGCTGCCTCACTTAGAGGAGGTGTGTGTGGCTCTCCCTCTCTCTGTTTATTTGTACTTTCATGGCTGTGGGGCATAAATCATTGTCTAGGGCAAGAAAACAAATCCTGGCCAGGCCTGCAATTCAGCCTCTCAGAATGATGTCTCTGAGGTTGCTGCTAAATGTTAAGAGTGACATCCACCCCACACTCCCTCGGTTACCAGTGGTGTATATCTATAAGGATTTTCAGAAGAGAGTATTTCCTTAAGGTGAATTAATTTTTGTCATTCAAACGTGAGATATATCTGGGTTTTGTCCGTTTGTTTTTCTTTCTGAAATTTGCAACTGGTTATATGACTTTTGTGGTTGTGTTTTGCAAAGTCGCATAAAGAAGAGGTTTGCATTATCAACTTTTCCTTACGAGGAGGAATGCTCTTCCATAACATGTTTGATTTATGTTTGTTTACGTCATTTGCATATAATGGCTGAGCGCTATTTTTCCCCTGTTGCCTCCTTATGAGTTTTAGAAGCTGCAGCTTCCAATGTTTTTTTCTTGTTTTCTGATGTCTGTTCTTGTTTTGAAGGAGTTTGGAGGGAGGTCTTCAGTGAGTTTGTGCTTCCAATGGTTTAAGCATTCGCTGACAGAGATTTTCTTTCTGCGGTCACTAATGGGCGCATACTTTTCAGATGTTCCCTTCCTCCTGAGCAGGAAACTATGGTTTGGGATAAATCGAGGATCCCGCCTGGAGCATTCTCCCTCCCACATATCCTTTGCTCTCCTTTAGTCTGAGATTGCATTATTTTCCTTCTGCATTCCAGTCGAAAGCCAGAAAACTGCTCTTGGGGTCTTCCTCGTTTCCCCCATCTTTTCCACTGTATTACCCTTACATTTCCATGACCACCGCCCTCTTTTTACCTGCTAGTGACTTGACCCCAGTGCTTTAAGGGGGATGAAAAAAAGCTGGCGGGTGGGGGGATTCTCAACGAAGCAGTGTGGCCTGAGTGGTGGGCGTGGCATAAATAGTGCCAGGCATGTATTCCCAAACAAACACCAAATATAAATTCAATTACAGTAATGAACTCGGGGTTTGGCTTTCAGTTTCAGAAACCAGTTTTACTTTGTAGCAGTTCTAGTTTGTAGCAGTTTTACTTTGTAGCAGTTTTACTTTGTAGCATAGTCCATTTTTTAGAGGAGTTGGAATACTGTGTTATCGGGTAGAACATTGCAGATTACTTTTCTGCTTGCAAAAAACAACACTGGATCTTGAATACAGTGACATCCACTTCTGTGTAAAAAAATATCAACTCTGTAGATCATGTGTTATTTTTTTAAAGCAAAAACCAATCAGGGCTGTTTCTCTTGATAACACGGTATTCCAATCACTTTGAAATAATAGATTAATCAGAATAATATTTTGATAATCTGAAACCCAGATTAATTGTGACCTGCAGCAGACAAATCAGAGTCCTTGATGCCATGATGGGGGCTAACAGCATCTAAAAGCAGAGGGGAATTTCACTTTGAGGAGTCCTCTTTGGCTGCTGCTGGCTGCAATCTTCTTGGGCCAAAGACAAAAACAAAGAAAAGTTGAAGTTGAACAACGGCACCACTTCTTCTTGTAGACGTCAACATGTTCCCCAAAAACCTGAACTTTCATACAAAACCTAAGCACTCTTCACGTTTTAGCCACATGATGGCGATGGAAGACTGTACACAACATTATGTTTTGTATAAATAGGTAGTGGCTGTCTGAGGGAGGCCCTGGCAGGGGCCCCAGCTCAAAACCTGTTTTTCTTAAGGCTTGTGGGGCTCAGCAATGGCTAACCCCGGCCCACTTAAAGCCCTGGCTGATCGGGTTGTTATCGCCACAGAAGCATTTTGCAAAACATGTTCAAGCTGGATGTACCCATAAAAACATGAGGGTTGCTTCCACTATATATGCCACTGGTGCCCAATAAAACACATTTCTGTTCTGTGCATGTGTGTCAGTGCAGCACCACTTTCATGTTGCCATCCCAGTGCCAAAGTGCCAAGCAACATATGCCAATGTTGCCAACTTCATGCTGCCAGCGCCTCATATGTCTGCTGCAAGACATGTTTTCATGTTGCCAGTGACCAATTCATGGGGCCTATCAACAAATGATGCCAGAGCTGGCCCACTTACATGCTGACAACCAAGTACCCAACATTTCCCCACACACCCATGTATGTGCTGGCTGTGGCCTTAGGAAATCACGAGGCCTGTCTCATCAGTACATGCATTTCTCTATAGAATTCACCTTAATGCAGACAGTGGCCAGCAATATAGGACAGCATTGCCCAGCAAGGTACATTTTCATGGGGCCTACCATAGGCCAGGGCTTCAGTTGTAAATACATTTCATGCTGCCAGCCCAGTGCTCCACAATATGCCTGCACTGACCTTTAAAACACCTTTTCATACTTCCAGTTCCCAGCAAAGTATGCCAGCATTGCCATGCTGTGGAAAAACACAGTTTCACCCTGCCTCTCCCCAAACATATGTCATAATTGCTCTATAAAACACATTTGGTGGCTCTTGTGCCCAATGATCTGCCCCTGATATGTTATTAATCCTCTCGCCTGTCAAACACAAACACACACACACACACAGACACAACACACACACTCACAATCTCTCTGACATGTGCAGCACTGTGCAAGGAGACAAGGAGCATCCATTTGTACATTGAAAATAATCTACATTCTTTCATTCTTTTCAAATGCAAAGTCTTTGTACTGCGACACCCTTTGCATTATGGATCGAGCGAAAGACACTTTTGTAAAAATGCAAATGGAGTTAGAGTCTTGAGGCACCCAGAAGGTTCAGAAACAGGATGGGGGCAGTGCCCAGCTGCCTTTAATAAACCAGCCGACGTCTGCCATGTTTACCGAACCACACATGTACTCCTTGCAGTCTGGAATGTTTTCACCCAAATCATTCGACATTTCGTGTGAAAATGATGATGTATTTTCAGTTTAAAGGACATTTGGGGCTCTCCATATGGAACCTATTTGTTAACATAAAATACAGATACAAAGGGCCTGCTTCTTGGAATATCTGTGTGGAAAATAGGGACGTTGTGCACCAAACTGTGTGTGAAATCCCGTTTGTCGATTCATGGAATCGAATGCGCTTCACTTTTGTGTACTTTGCAGGGACTTCAGGCAGGCTCGACACATCACTGTGAGAGGCTGAGGGCCTTGCGTGAGACACCATGCAGAGCGTGGGAGTTGCTTGCGCAGAGGGCCGTGTAGGGGGCGGAACACGGAAAATGAGGAAGAACAAGACAAAAGGTGGGCGTTACGAGGGACGGCCCACAGGTAGTCCATCGCACGCCCACTATTGCTTGGAACGGTACATATTCATGGATCCGAGAGCGCAACCTCTCAGTGGGGAAATGGGTATGCAAAGCCCTCATATGATCCACCACCCGAAGGCAGGAGTACAGACACTTGCGCATAGGATTCATTGCGCAGGAGTAAGATCGGCTGTCAGAATTAGGGGTGCATGTATGCAGCTGTGGTTCTGATCTAAGTTAGGGGTGAACATGCACAGTTTAGCAGAGTGCAGGAACAGTTTACGGGGGGTCACATGCAGATTTTCAGAGTCTTGACCCCACGCACTGTTTGACGGGTGTGTGTATTTGCCCCCGGGGTAGTACGCAAAGGTTGCTGTTCTGGCTGTTTTTGCTTTGTGTGGGGGCATGTCAGGGGTGTTCCGGCTGCGACTTGCAGATACAGTTATTTTGCACAGACAATTCCATTAATACACAGTGCGCGCATGTTTTATTCCGCATGCAGGCCCGCGCAGTGTCTCGCCCGGTGCGCAGCCCTTGTTGGATAAATGTGCACTTTTCCATTAATCAGCCCCTACATGAGGAGGGTAATAGCTAAATAAAATACAAAATATTTCCACTTGTTATTCTCCTGTTCAGATCTTTTTAAAGCAATATTTCATATTATGTTGTTGCAAGGCTAGCAGACAATGGGGCGAAACACCAGGGGCTTCGCAAACAACCTGTTACTGCAGGCAGAAACTTGCAGAAAGCAATTTGCAAGTCAGAAATAAGGTGGGCGTCTCTGGGCTCAGTCTCTCATGGCATACTCCCTGAGTACTGATGTTTACTGGGATTCAATTAAAGTGGCGCATTCTTGCTTCGGACACCTTGTGATCCGAGGTCCTGGGGATAGCGACCGGCACCAGGTCAAGGGCTTCTGGGCAAAGGATAATACTCATTAAGGAAGCATTGATTTGGAGTGTCATGTTGTGGACAGAACCCCTTTGAAGAACACCTGGTTGAACGCTGAGCAACACATCCCAGAAAGCTCCCTCTCTCCCAGTTGGTCCATTTGCACCCAGTCCCCCTACATAATGGGCTAATTGCACCTATTTCTCTTGCCCAATCTTATGTATTGCGCTGAGCTTCTTTCTGGCCCAGTCTTTTCTGTCAGACCCATACCTGTAAATAGCAAATACATGCGCAAAGCAGTTATCCGTGGGTTGTGATTAGCACTAGCCCTTTACGCCATCTCATTTAATGAGATATTTGGGTATTTCCTTTAGACCTGGACTATTTCCAATTGGTGTTCTTACATCCCAGAGGATTTCTAAGCCAGGTTATGCATATGGGGTGTCTGTGTCCAGACACAGTGGGTGGGACTGTGCATTTCTTGCTGTCTATTGACAAATGGCAGAACATGGGGCTCAATCCTCTTTTTCATATCCTGGAAACCAGAGAAGTAGGCTCAGCTTTACAACTGTGTAAAGCTTTTTTCGTTTGCATGACTAACATTTTAAAATACATGTTATCTGAAAGGCCTGGTGCGTTAGATTGGAAGGGAGGTTGAAAGGGTGTGTGGTAGGAGAAATCCACCCCAATCCTGTGGGGTTCATCAGGAATTGGAGATAACATTAGACACATTCTGGATATCCTCCTTCATGCGGAAAATAGAATGGACATGAACTGATAATCAGTTTGGACGAAAAACCTTCTGCAAAATTCAATTGGACCTTATGGGTGCAGCAAGACCCCAACTCCTGGACAGACCACCATGAGGCTCTGACAACCCTGGCGATAGCCGGCTGGCACTCAGTGAACAGGAGCAGGAATAGTTTAAGCAGAAGTGCACTTGGGATACCCCGGTCTTGGCTTTGTTCATTAAACTTTTCCTTTCTGCCCTCGGAACAGCCCTTCCGGTTAAATGTATCCATGTCAGCCCAATTGACACACAAGTAATATGAACTCTTTGGCTAGCACTGCTGCACCCGCGACTCAGATCAATACTTGGCTCCTGTTCGTACCCAACCCATCAATTCTCCCAGCCAGAGAACTAACACCCTCCCAGCCGGCGGCTCGGGCAGCCACATCAATCCGTGGCGCCACCTATTTCACTTTATTAAGACCGTACGTGTAGATTGGCTTAACCTCGACTTCCATGCGCCTCGGCTACAGCCACAGGGTACACAGGGGCACTCAACCTTTCTTAGAGCACGCGATAATAGATAAACAATGCATTAAATGCGATCATAGCATTAATTATTACCATGTACATATGCGTTGGGCAACCTTGCTCTCTACGTAACAGGCCATGGTACCGCAATTCGCGGGACATCATACTGATACTTATACCTGACTGACATATTTAGTAGAGGGCCACTCGGGCTCTCGACTAGGCATTTGCCCCTTAACACGCCTCCTATCCTAACATACATAGGCCACACCCCCAGGCATAACCAGGCCATGCGCTTCCCAGACCAATTTGCTTGCTCCATCCGTCCACAAACAACCTCCCAGATTTCTCTCTGTCATCGCCGCCCCACTCCTTTCTGCAGCATTTGCCTCACCCTAGGAACACTGTGACCCCAATGGGCTATGACCATAAGCGGCCCCATCAATCCCTTTCTCCACTTAGGAAAACCAAGCCCTTATCTCTGCCTCAACACATACTCCGTTGCCCACCTGGCCTCAATACTTATCAACCTGTCCCAATCAGGCAGGTGCTTTATATGAGAACCAACCCCTTAACCTTGCCCCACACATGCTCAATTGCCCACCTCATTCGAACACAATTCAATAGGGCTGGCACTATACATACTTCTTCTTGGCAACAACCCACCGCCATTAGGTACCTAACCCTCTATGCTTACATTATAGGTGCTTCACCATTCGGAGGCTCTATCCTAGAGCACTATACCATTATCTTTCGGTCTTCTTCACTAATACTCACGGTAAGGAAACTTATTCCCATCCTTTACACCATACCTTTAATAACCATACCAACATGTTCTAATCAATCTGTTCTTCCCTCCCCTTTCTCTAATCACTTTTCTTCTTCCTTGGTGCCTCTGTTCTTTGACAATGAATGTATTGCTGAATGATCAGCATTATGTCTCTACCTGTCTCAAACAAACCTTGAATAACCAGATGTGACCTCTGACGTATAACATCTATGCACTTTGTCAATCACAATGACCTTCATATACACACTGTTGTAATGAATCCTTCATGTTTTTTACGTTGCTATTAATATTGATACTGTCACACTTCGGCCTACAACATTGTTAATGTTACTAAACCACCCACCTTGACACTGCACTCTAAAGATTTTCACTCAATGGTGGTCACACTATCTGGGTGGTGTTTTATAACCAATTTTGCATAATACTGCACTTACTGTATGTTCACCGTAGCCTTGAAAAAGACCCATGTTGGGTCAAAACATGTGTCTGCTAAACTGCAATTAAAAATCCCCAAGATATAGAACAACAATAAGCATCTGAACTTATTACAATAATTCTAAAAACAAAAAATCTAAATAAAACTGCTAACTCACCCAGCGCCACTGTGACACAGGTTCTCAACCCACCCTGTCTAAATCAGTAAACAAGATGGAAGGGCACCATCTCACAAGATCCTAGTCACCGGCCGCAAGGTCTCACATATTTTTCCAATGATCGAGCACTGTGATCTGCGACCTCTTGTGCCTTACCTTCCTCTACTGTGAAACATACCCCTGCCTAGCCTTATCCTTAAATTGCAGTTTGCCATCTCCGACCAGACAATAGTCCTCCTCACGCCAAATAATGTGATCGTCTTTTCACACTCATTCAGGTCCTCAAACCTGAGCTCTTTACTACATATGTATTTATCCAAGATAGTATGACAAGCATTAAAAGCTAGTGTAGAGTAAACTGGCTAGAACCTGATTCATAAAAATGGGGTTCAAATCTGTTCAAATAATTGAAAACCTTTGGAGCCTAAACTCGAAAGGATATTAAACAATTGAAGCCTAAATTGCGTGGGGTCTGAAAAGATTAGAATACTTGTAAGATCGATTCAGCATGAACCTTCTCCAACTATTTTTCTACATTTTTACCATTTTATGTTGTTTCCAAAATTGTTTAATTTGATCAAATTTGATATTATTCTGAAGCAAGCCTTTATTAAGGTTGAATTGATATGAATCTGATATGACTCCTATTTCAGGAACACACGCGAACCACTGACGAGGCGCATCAGGTGGCATAAGGCTCAGTTCAGATCACTTTGGGAGCCAGGATTGTTGAGGTTTGAATCATTTGAACGGACTCCTGCCATATTTATAATGGTTCGAACCATGACCGGAGGCAAACTCTTTAGGGACCTCAAAACCCCATTAAAAACAGATGCAGAGAATTGGACGCCGATATAAATGCATAGCGAAATGCGCTCGACCCATGATCCTTGTCTTTATGTTTCTTCTCTGCTTTTGATCCAAGTCCTATTGCGGAAATCTAATACCTATGTGCTTTTAAATGTGATTTGCGGTCTGAGGAATGAAATTGCTGTCCCTCAGGTATCTCCGCTGACAGCCAGTCGGTCTGCCAGCTCACTTGGCCATTATAGTGTCCCAGCTCCCTTTGCTGCAAACATGACGAAGACTGGAGGATGTCCCGCCTGCAAATGACCGACGCATGCAGAGCCTTTTCATGGAAGCTCTAAAAATAAATAAGACAGGCTAAATATTCTTTGTTAAACAGCTCTGAGCCGCTTACAGTCTGTCTGCTGATTAGGCCGGGGCATCGTTCTGGAGTCACAGAGCTATATCCAGCGACATTTGCAGCAGCCAAGTTGGGACCTGGGTCAGGCTAGTCTGAGCTCCATGAAAAAAGCGATGCGTTCTAGGTCTGATGGAGACTGTCCCTCCCGGTGCTTTGCCAGAGGTTGTGGTTGCGGGCCCTGACATCTTAAAAATGAGCCAGGTCTTGGGGATAAAACTCTTTTGAATGCAGAGACCATGTTGTGCCAACTGTTCTGTCCGAAAGTCGAGTATGTAAGATAAGTATTGTCCCTGCTTAATGTGCTCAGTTATAACATTATGTGTGCCCTTCACAATCATTACGTGAGCCATTTTCCTCACTTTAAACACATTTAAAGCACAACTCGATTGGTGTACTCATTGATTGTTTTATTTACTCTTTTAAAGAGGATATGGGTATGCGGAGGAGTTCACTAATAAAGTTTCCAATCTACACATGGCGACACATAGGTATTTGTAATTTATGCTTAATCATTATATCCTTCTTACTGACATAAGAATTCCACCAGCACGGAGTTCAGGAATTAACCTGACCCCAGCGTCTGCTCATGCTGAGACACAGACGCAAACCCATATAAAGCTTCACCAAAATTATAATGACAAATACCCAGGAGAGCACCGGACATAATCCCTGGACATTTTGCAGAACTTGCTTAGAACATGGTTTCTTTCAGGATTCAGAGAAACAGAGACATGAGGGAAAGTCTTGACTAGCTGCTGCTTTTCAACAAGGTCGCCCCATGCAAAGGTGAATTATACATGGTCACAATTAACCATGAACTTTAGATATCAACAGTTCCTGCTTTCTCCGAAGGACAGTGGGGTTTACAAACTTTGGGAGTCATTTCGTAATGGGTTGGCGCATTAAAATGAAAAATAAAGCAGGTTTATCCCTTTTACATGCTAGCACACAACAATAGAGGGGCATGGAGAAAAGATAACATCTCTGCTTTGATTTCCTTCTCCGTCTTCTGTGAGCACTTGCTTTCCTTCTCTGTCTTCTGTGAGCACTTCATTTCCTTCTCCGTATTCTGTGAGCACTTCATTTCCTTCTTCGTCTTCTGTGAGCACTTCATTTTCTCTTCCGTCTTCTGTGAGCACTTGATTTCCTTCTACGTCTTCTATGAGCACTTGATTTCCTTCTCCGTCTTCTGTGAGCACTTGATTTCCTTCTCCGTCTTCTGTGAGCACTTCATTTCCATCTCCGCCTTCTGTGAACACTTAATCTCACACCTGCATGAGATATTCATTCAAGTGTAAAACCAATGGATTTCGATGCATCCTGCCTCACATTAGCACCTGCCAATTTCCAGGTGGATTCCACAGGAATCCATTTGAAGGCAGCTTTAACATTTTTGCGGAGCAGAGGGTGAGAGTAAAGAGTTAAGGCAATGTCGCCTTGTTTGACACTTTACTTTTGCACTCCGCCTTGCAAAAGTTGACAATTCTTTTTTGCTGGTGACCCCAAGTGCAAACGTTGTTGGTCTCCTGCATGCAATTTACTTTTTTTTTTAAATAACCTTACTAATATACAACACAACAACTAAAAGAATAAGGCTCTATCATAATGGCCAAGGGTATAAGGGGCCACTCATTATACACATGGACCACAAGGCACCCTCTCAGTCAAATGCATAGTAAGCATTCCTAAGCATGGAGGGAAACAAAGCATCTATTCTCCTGTAGTTCTTTTGTTGTCAAACAAGTTGCCCTATGGACAAAAAAAACAGATGGAAGAAAATATATATTGTTGTAAATTCTTCACAAATAAACTAGCACACCGTGAATATAATAAATTGACAACATTAGATTGCAATGAGAATAATGAGAAAAACGGTAACAAAATATGCAATGTAGCTACAATTAATTTTCACAGTAACCCTTATGACCTAGCTCGACATGTTTCAACCCCCTAATAATTTTTGGGGATCTTCCTCAGGGGAAACACAGTAGATGATGGTATGAAGCAACCAATGATCTGAAAAGGAGCATAGGACCAGAGGGAAAAAAAGAAAATAATCATAAAATGTGGTATACACGTACGCACTTGCTCATTTAGACCAAGCGAAAGAGAACTCATTTTCTCTCACCTCATGAACTGAGCTAATATTCATATGTATATATGGAAACAATTATTTTGGTCACATAATGTCTGGCCCTAAAGGATAGCTCAGAGGCAATGGGCTCATCATGGAACTCCGATCAGCACAGGTTTGATCCCCGGTTCCGCACTTAGATGCTGGAATCTGCCATAAAGTGCCATATAAAAATCCAATTACATTTTATTATGTCTCGTGAAGTAGACATGGAGCTAACACTCACACGAAAATGATCAATCTATTTTTATAAAACAACTTTATTAATTTGGTTCTATGTGATAATGCTGTGGCAGGAAATGTAGCGGCAGAAAATGCTGCCATTTTAAATGCATTTTTTCCATGCATTTATGTACAGGGGGAGATCCCCATAACCTCTCATTATCTCCTTAATATAAATATAACCATAACCCACCCCCCCACATGTAAATTCGTCCGAAAATGAATGCATTTTTAAAAATCGTCTTTTTCTGCTGTGGCTTTTTTGCCGCAAGATTATCACTCGATACGACTGATCCATGAAAAGACCAAAGATACAGAAAAACTCCCCTTTTTTAGGGAGGATGACTGTGGTTCATGTAAGTAGAGGAATTGCACGGACAAACATATGTGCAGCAGGTCAAACATGAACCAAAACCATATGAGAAAGGCAACGTGCTCAAATAAAATAGCAATGAATTAGAAACCAGTAAAGGAACGTACACACTTCAATGCGTGTGCAGGTGCTGTGATGCACAATAAACCAACTGCACACCAAACGCAGGCTTTTCTTTTGCCCTTCGATGCTAATTGCAAACAACTAGATATCTTTGGAATGTTGTAACAAGGAACTAATCAACATCATGTTGGTGGAAGGCCACATACACAATCCAGGCCTCCAAACCAGCTACAAGAATGATGGACCCCACTTTCAAGACAGATGTTCTAATGAAAGGACCAGTCGGGCGTCATATTGGCGGAGAGCCTCACACCACATTCATAAGCATTATCATTCCAACTTACATTCCATCAAATGCCATTTCGCTGTGAAAGTGAAGCAAGTGTTCTCATCCTGGTAATACATGTTTGTATCATGCTAAGCAAGAATTAAACATGCAAAAAGGACATCAACAGAAATATGAACATATACATTTACAGCCGTAGCAAACCCTCATAAAGTCCAATTTCATGTGATCTGACTTTCAACATGAGTTTCTGTTGCAAGATCAGCAATCGTCTTTCTATGTCTTTTTAGAAACAGGCCACAAAGATACCGACCTTACATGGTCTGTTATATGCACCATTATGGGTGGAACAGACATAGAAAGACAATGGGGCTCTTTACGACTTGGCCGGTAAGGGATACCGAGCACCGGTAAGGAGACCGGTGCCGGTAATCCCTTACCGCCCTATTGCAAGGTCCCTTGGTGGGGACCGTAAGGAACGTGTGGTCTGACCACACGTCCCTTACGGGTCCCGCTAAGGGACCAGGGGCTAATAATGGGCTTACAAGTCACGAGCCCGTTATTAGCACCCTCACCATTCCCATTGAGCCCTATGGGGGCTCAAATGGGAATGGGGAATGATTCGTTCAATGGGGACTTACCGGTCCCGCCAGGGTCGGACTGCACCGGTAAGTCCCCATTGAACAAGACCGGTGCTGGTCCCGGTATTGGAGGCAGCCATGGTG
This sequence comes from Ambystoma mexicanum, assembly GCF_040938575.1. Lineage (NCBI taxonomy): Eukaryota > Metazoa > Chordata > Amphibia > Caudata > Ambystomatidae > Ambystoma > Ambystoma mexicanum. Next base: position 770,531,270 of record NC_090935.1, read on the forward strand.
CAAATAGCGCCATGGCTACCTCCAATCTCGGAATGAGGCCCAATGAAGATAAGGACAGAGAGGTAAGGACACTGATCTTAGTGGCCTGTTTAGAAAGACGATGAAGGTAAGGACAGAGAGGTAAGGACACTGATCTTAGTGGCCTGTTTAGAAAGACGATGAAGGTAAGGACAGAGAGGTAAGGACACTGATCTTAGTGGCCTGTTTAGAAAGACGATGAAGGTAAGGACAGAGAGGTAAGGACACTGATCTTAGTGGTCCGTTTTTGGAAACTGGTTACAAAGATACCAACCTTACCTGGTCTGTTCTACAGACGTTTATGGGCAGAACAGACATATAAAGACAGCTGCTGATCTTGAGGGTAATTTGTTTCACATCAACATAACCACAGGAAAATACATTCTTAGTGTCCCTGTATGTAGTAGAAGGTTACCAGACAATTCATCGAAAAAAATTGGTCGACTTGGACAAATGGTCGAACCAATTTTATTTTTATTTTTACCTTTTTTTTGGGGGGGTCCCCCCTCCAAATCCCTTTTTTTCCGAAATAACCCTTTTTTCCCTAAACTACAACCTTAAAAATAAATATATAAATTAAAAAAAAATCGACCATTTGGTTTTCGACGAAATTACGTCGACCAAATGTCCTGTCGACCAATTGTTGTCGATGAAATGTCCGGACACCGTAGAAGAACAGAGTATTCAGGAGGTGTATGCAAACATGAAAATAGGTTACTTGTACAATAGCAAAGTCACGCTGGTTGCCAATTGTCAGTCATTGCGTTTGCCATTCTTTGTCGCTATGAATGTCCGCCCACTTCAATGATTAAATTGAGCCAATTCCACCAATAAACCACATTTATGGTATCAATTAGCAGTCCTTATTCCTAGTTTAAGAACAGGTAATGAATCAACACAGCACGAGGTCTCTTGCCTCGGATTAGGATCCAGTGCCTGGGACTCTGTGTAAGCCCGGGGGAGGGAGAAGACCTGAAATCCCCACCACCCTCAAGATCCTCGTCTCAGTACTATGACTGCAGGAGGAAGCGGTGATTAGACGCTGTGCTGCCATTTCCAGGGGTGTGTAGTGACGGTCGGTAATCCTTATCACTCAGAACGACCCCTGGCTAATTCAATTTCCCTGGGGTTCACTGCACTCTGCGAGGTCCGCCACACGTGCCGCGCAGGGCATTTCAGGTGTTGGGTCACTGAGGGAGTGAGAAGGGCTTTTACAGAGTGCTTTGCACATGTTCACAAAACCTTCCAGTTTTACCCAGGATACAGTTCTTTAATGTGTGGAGATGAAGAAGGCATAAAATAACATACCTGTCTAATGTTCCACACGTACATTGGTGACAAAGTGCAAGAGCTTGTGATCCTAAATTCAATGAACCAGATTCTGAATTCATTGGCTGAAATAAGGCTGCACACATTCAGATGCCTTTTCTACCCCTTGGCAATTGTGCACAAAAAGGGTCTATTTCTGCACATTTCAATGCACATTCCAAATTCTAAGTCGGGATGCACATTGAAATGCACCCAAAAGGAAAACATGCCACTGCCCGGTCAGGACAAGGCTCAGGGGGGTCAGCAAGCCATGACAGATTCATTTCTGACCCCGTCATGTGAGAGCAGAAATGTTAACTGCTCCTGTCACACTTGCCTTGCTATTCCCCAATAGAAATAAAAATTCTTTCATTTGTTTAAATATTTCACTGTGACATATAATGCTAAATACACTCGCAGCAGACACTGGGGTGCTGGGAGCCAGTAACACATTAGTGTCAGAAGTGCGCTGCAGACACTAGTGTGAGCACGAAGGGCTAGAAAGCACAGCTTTTGCACTACTGTCCAGCCCCCTGAAATGTGCATGTCGCCTTTGAGACTGAGTGGACCGGTGCAGTTCTAAAACTAGCACAAATAAAATCCTCTGCACGTCTTTTATTTGTGGTAGTTTTGGAGAATCTGTCCCAATGTGTTTAACATTTAGTTGGGACATGTGAACACATGGAATGTAAGTGCTCTAAAAAACGATTTTGAAAGTCTTAGAACATCTAGGCCAAGTTTTCCCTGCAATAAAGGGTATTCCCGGGAGAGATACTGGTATTCCATCAGTGGCGCCCCAGGCATTTTTTTTTGTAGGGGTGGCCTGATGAAGCCACAGGAAATCTTGGGGTGGCACACCAAAACAAACACATAAATGAATTTCAGGAAATCTGTTATGCCGATGTAGTATATAGTCCAGTTGAAAACTATGTATATATGAGAGTTAAGGAATTGCATATTGATTTATTTTCAAGCACCAGGTGATGTTCTTTGGTAGCTTTTATTGGTTGTGCCGTAAAAGGGCGCTGTTGTCTTTCCCGAATGTGTGTGCCAGTGTTACTCCAGGTTAAGCATAGTAGCACTTTCGTTTATCAAGTATTGAAGTGGTCTTATTTAGAACCATTTTAGTAAAAGTAAGTAAATTTGAATGTGAATGACAAACTGGTAACTGGAAAGAGTGCATGCTGAAACCCCTCCCACTCCCCGAAACAATAAACTTCCCAGCAAATAATTGCTGTATGCCTTGGTCCTTACCACGTGTGTCCAGGGGTGGACTGGCCGTTAAGGCACTCTGAAGATTTTCCGGTGGACCTCTGCACCCTGGGCCTCTTTTGTATTTTATTTCCAAATTTTATCATAGGAAAAGGATTGGGCTGGCTGAAAATGTGTAATATTGGGCCTCTTTGAAAATAATTTACAGGGCCTCTTTTGGTTCACAGTACACTCCTGCGTTTGTCCATGGCATACTATTTCAAGCCGAGCTTCACTTCTAGACATAAGACGCTTCTGAGCAACCACCCCGAATCCCAAATTGCTCTGATGAAAGCAAGGCAGCAAGCTTTTAATAAACGGAAATGAAGAATGCGTTATGACCAAATCATGCCTGTATTAATCTCAGTCCATAGCTCATCACTGAAGCCTGCAGTGCATTCAATATACCTTGCAATAAGTCTTTTACCTAGTGCTCCTTAGTATCTAGCAAAGAAGCTCTCTCGAGTGGCTGCGGTGCATGGCGAACCAAACAAGTGCCTTAACTGTAAGTCAATGCTTACTTTACTCAACACTTAAGATTTCGAACACGGGCATCCGAATTCGATGAGCGCCGTCACCCACAATCTTCAGGGAAGAACTTAAAACCTTCCAATTTCGAACATTTGTTACTAACAAACTATAAGCTTCTGACTCCATGCCACACTCTGTTACCTTGATTTTATTTAAATTCCCCCTCTTTGTGCTGTGCTGTTATACTAACTCCAACACCATGCAACTATTTGTCACCATGCTGTTCATTGGTCACCCTGCCACTGTATTCACTGATGCCCCCAAATTGTAAGCTGGTTCGAGACTCTACCAGCAACACCTTTTACTTGTGATGACCGGTGAGGCAATATTATTTTACAAGTATAATAATAGAGTTCAAAATTGGTGACAAGGCAGGCGCTCTGTTGCCAGTCAAGTTTTCCTGCATTAGCTTCTCCTCCAAACGCACATTTTCATGACTCCATCAATCTTCAGGGAGGCTGTGTTTCTTTTCTTTTTCAGGCGTGTCTTCATTTCCTTTTCCAATGTGGCAAGTTAATTGACTCTAAGGATTCTGGTACTTGTATTTTTCGCACTTAATTTTCCTTGCAGGTGGCTGGAAACAACTCCCTCCATAGCACAAATGTTCCCCTTGATGGGGGGAGGGGGAACGCCATGGTTGTGGCTCTCCATTGTAGGCATGATGGCCCTGCTGCTGCTGCGTTTTGAGCCCGGGACTCCTGGAACAATGTTTAAAAATTGGTGACAAGGCAGGCGCTCTCTTGCCAGTCAAGTTTTCCTGGAGGAGAAGCTAATCCAGGAAAACTTGACTGGCAACAGAGCGCCTGCCTTGTCACCAATTTTTAAACATAATAGAGTTACACCATATGGGATGATGTCATACGAAGGTGCTTATTGAACATTTGATCAATATTTATTTTTTGTCTTTAATATACCCCATATTCCATCCACGCCTCGGCATTGCACTAAATCTGCCACCCTTCAGCTATTTCTCAGGCAAAGGGTAAATTAGGCTTAATACACCTTTGCTGGCTCTACTCAGAGCAGCTTAGAGTTTCAGGCCACATCCGTTCCCCAATGTAGAATTTGCTCACGTTGTTCTGAATGTTCAAATTCATGGACATCGCTTTTCTCAAATTCATCCTTGCATTAATCCTGTCAGTAATAGAGATGCACACATTTTAGACCACATACAAGCACTACTGGACTAAACTGCACTGACACTCACCAGCAGAAATGTTAATGATATTTTTGGGAAAAGTAACATAAAGATCGGAATAATTCCAATGAACCCATAAAATGGGAAACATTTTAGCCAGTCATGGTATTTCAGAGGACTTACTTTATGGGACTTGCTGTTTTGTTTTTCCCCGCAGCCCAGCCTGTGTAAACAAGTTGTGCTGCGCACGGCACAACTGACATGCAGCCTGACATTTGGAACGCCGGAAATAAACACACAGCCTGGGAAGCACACGTAAATCACCAAAGCAGAAATGCGCGCCTCTCAGGCTGTATTTACTTCCGGGTCCCCCTACCTGACTCCAGAGTCGCGGGCCGTGGCAAATCGGTAAAGGCAAAATAACAAAAAATAAAAACTGAGCTTGTTATTTTCCATGTGCGGGAAAAAAGTGTTTATATATTTATTTTAGCTTTTTTGTGGGGCGGCCGATGGGGGGGGGCAGCCTTTTTATAAGGGTAGCCGTGGCTCCCCATTGCCACCCCTTGGCAGCGCCCCTGTATTCCATCACTAAGTCTTCTCCAGTGACATAGGTCACAATGAACGATATCCCACCAGAAGATCCCCAAATGTAAAAAAATAAAATAATAAAATGAATAAATAAATAGAAAGATAGGGTGAGTGGAGTATGTTATGAGTTGCAATTAAAGCATCACAAAATAAACCTATTATTTGTTATTTATTTGTTTATGTGATTTGGTTTATCGAAACCTTTCACAACTCAACAATTCATCTTGCATACATTTACAGTTGAACTCATCAAGCATAAAAAACAAGAATAAGAAAACAAAATACCCAGAATATAAATAATTACAAAGAACAATATCCATACTTAAAATCATTGCTTACAAATTATCATACTATAAAAAGTTCAATAAATCATCAAAATGTTGTCTAACAACAAATCAACTCATGACCTTAGACTTTGAATATTCGTTTCTTTCATGAATGCTAATACTGTCAAAGGTAATCAACTCATGACCTTAGACTTTGAATATTCGTTTCTTTCATGAATGCTAATACTGTCAAAGGTAATGACGGGTGTTGATCGGACACATTTCTACACCAGAAGTGAACCTATTGCATTAAGAAAGAAAATACAGGTTTGGGGAGCCAGGTAGGTTATTTGTTTGTTTGAACAAAGATGTTAGGCAAAGAAGACAATTGTATTCTAAGTGAACTGAGTTAAGCTTAACGATCAAGCTTACAGGAAGACAGAAAACATCTATATATCCACAAATGGAAACTGAACACATATGTGAAATGGAATTGTACGTCCTTGTAAAAGACAATCAATGTTTAAGTTGACTAGAGACAGCTGAAATATCCAATCAATAGTGTTTAACTTGTAAAAGCATGTACGCGGTCACATTGGGTTTGCATGGGTGTAGTAACACGCTAAAGAAAACTGATGACAAGACAGTAGAGGCAAGACGACTCTACATGATAAACTCGGTTCTTGCACTTGCACTATGAGGACGACCTTTGACATAGAAGGGCTGCCCATTGCATGGTGCCGACACATGACCTTTTGCGATTGTACATGTACCCTGTTGCCTCTTTCAGCATCCAGCAATAGACGCAGTCCATGCACTGTTTCCACGAACAGCTGATGCTGTGCCTGTGTCATCACACTTGGCCCCGCCTTCCTTATGTTCACACCTCCGTGCTATGAGCGCATTACCCTCTGCACACCCAGGAGCAGTTGCTGTGCAACCTGTGTGAGCTCTTAAATCCACTTAAAATGTGGAACCAATGTGCATGAATAAGACTGAAATGGGAGAGCATGTCTGTGTTTTGATAAGAATGAGGTCAGTGAGTGTGATTGTGTGTGCAGGTGCAAGGCACATGGTAAGGTCTGCACAGTTGCTGCCCAGGGACCTCCCTGGCAGGGACACTAATGACATTGCCCAGGTAAATAATCAATGGGGATGTGGGCTGGTTGTTCATTCAGCCTACACATTCCTCATTTGATGATCCAGGGGGGCAGAGCTACTTGAAAGATAAGCTCTGTCATGCTTTAATGTCCATTGGTCTGCTACACACTCCAGGTTCACAGGTACACAGGTGGGAAGGTAGGAACACAAGACAGAAACATAAGTATGGTGAACACTAGTCCCCCACACCCATCCAGGCAGCTACACTCACATTAACAGCCCCAACAGTCACATTCAGAACCCGAGCACACTAACATTCTACACACTAGAACCTATGATGTCACCCACTGCACCCAGACACATTACTACACAAGGTGTAATACTTTTATGCCTTAATTTACTGCTCGGTCCCTTTTTGTTTGCTTTCAAGGTGGAGAAGCGGCATGAAGCAGAATTAAGATTGCTGCTGTGCTTTCCTCCTCCATCCTTATAGTACAGCCTGCACATGGGTGAAACGAATGGATGCTCATGGAATCCCCCAACATTTAACACCTGCCATGAGCCTGCAGATTCCGTAGGAATACATTGGTAAATACCATCTGAAAAGCATAATTTGCACATGGCATTTACTTTTTACACAATGAGGCATAAGAGTAAGGTGTAAAGGCCATTTCACCTGGTTTTGCACTGTGCCTTACAAAGGTTGAACACTGCATGCTGTGGAGCCATCAGTGCTAACGTTGGTGGCCTCCGTCATGGAATGAACACTTGAAATAAAATAACCTCTCTGGGGTGCCAGTTCATATACTGCATCTGGTGTCACATGTAGGCTGACCCTTCTATAAATTAAAATTAATCTTTTATAACACGCTTAATATCGGAGACCAGTTTCTAAGTGCAAGACCGGGATTCGAATCTGTGTTGCTCTACGTTGACAAACGAGTTGCCCCATGAGCTATCCTCTCAGCCAAGAGCCACTCTTGACCTTGAGCTTGGCTGGCTGTTGTTTTTCACCATGCTGTGCAGAAACAGGTGGATATGCACAGCGCCCCTTGCCTCCCATGTATGGAGTTCGCCTTTGCACATGAAATACTACATGCGAAAACCTGTCACGCTATCAGTAGCTCAGTGAATGACGCTGTATGTCTTCTGAATCTGTAACCCTGCTTAGTCATGATGTTGCGATGGGGTGTCATCAACCATGACCTAAGACCATATCTGCAGTCACATGTTTACATGTGATATGTGTTTACAATGTGGTTGGCGGTTGTACTCCATTGTTAGTATACATATAAATGATTACATAAGTAGAGCTGGTGACAGAAGAGTAGGTCCCTTCTAGTTCTATATTGCAAGGAGAATCGTGATTCCCAGAGTGGGTGCTGGCGACCGCTGCCTCTGTCAATCGCTACAGCTTGCGTGCAAAAGCACCGTGAGGGCGGTGTTGCGAAGGAACATTTGGGTGAGTGGCAACTGAGCATAGTAAACAATCTTACATTTGCTACAGCCTGTGCACTCAGCAGCGTGAGTGAGGCACCTCAGTAGACTGTTTGGGGCAGAAGCTTCTGCCTGGGTATGAGTGCAAGGGAGGGCACGATTGCGCTACTCAATTGTCTTACAACATCTTTCAAGAAGACTGTGGGCAGCTTCCACCTTCAGTACATGGAGCGCTGGGACAGCCTGTGGATGAGTGAGCATGTGATTGACAGAAGTCGATTTACACACCCCTTGTCTGGAAGCACATTATGGCGCATGATCGTTTCACCCTTTCTCGCGAGACTGTTATGTAGCACTCACCACAAGAACTGCCTGAATTGTTGGACACTCCTTCCTTATTATTGAAACTTTGGATACAGTGCAACTTCCTGCTCAGCTAAGAAAACGCTCAACATTACACAAACAGGCAGGCATTGACAATGCATCCGCCAGAAAGCCGTCTCCATAAACTTGGAGAACCAGCAATTGCCTGGGCAGAATGGTGAGACTATTGGAGAAACAACCTTAATGCAGTGTCCCCTGAGGACATTGCTACGGACAATATGTCACTATTACTCTATGCATTAGATCCATATGAGCAGAGGAAGAGATGTGAAATACCAACACTAACTGCTGCAAAATTATCCACCAGCGGCATGAACCCATAAAACAAAGCCATTAATCAATCAGATAACTAATATTTACCAAAGACCACCATCGCCAGAAATAAATACAATTTCTATTTCCTGAAACAGAGGTCATTTGAAAGCATGGAAGATTACAGTTCGGCCTTACAAAAACTAGCACTGTCTTGCCGATTGGGGGTCGAAATGGGTCATTTGGAACTGATCAGGGATCACATAATGATTCATACATATACCCCCAATGTACAGGATTACCTATGGAGGTGCGGCAATATCATTCTCAAGAGACAATTGCCCCCACCAAAAAGGCAGAAAATACAGTGCAATGCCCACAAGTAATCAAGGACAGGGGGGGGAAACACTGTGGATATTGAAGTTCAACTTAATGTCATCAAGAATCAGAATAAAGTAAAAGAAAGAAAGATGAAGCAGAAAAAATGGGCACAGGTTGAACTGGAGAAGATAAAGTGCATCTGCTGTGGGAAGATAGGCCATTTCGCGGTCATGCCTAGCGGTAAACCAAAGATGTCGACCTGTGAGTAGAGAAGGCTCTTTGTAGTAGTATACCAAAAAATGAAGGAAATAGCATGCATACAAATCAGAGACAGATTAGCAAGTCCTGAGTGTGAGCGATCACACAGAATCAACATTTAAGTATCTCTGTTGCAAATTGGCGAATGATAGACATATTAAAGACATGAGGGTGGACATTTGCTCCCCATACACAATTATTACTGCACACAAATGGGAGGACTGACGAGAGGTGGTATGAGAGCACATTTAAAAAAATGTTACATAAGAAAATCAGTAGTTTCAGCGGTCGAGAATAGAAATATCTGTGTACTTTCACGCTTTAATGGAATTTCAAGCCTGTATAGCATTGATTAAGGTATATTAGCAAAGAAAGGAGTTAACATAATAGGCTGATGAGATCAATCAGCATTAGGTATGAAATGCAAATGAACTGTGGAGAACAAGTTATGAGTATAGTGTCATGCAATAAAGTGAACAAGGAAAATACACCGAAGTGCTTTGTAAAAAGATTGGAAATCATACGGGTTATGCGCATAAAATCATATTCAAAGAACGTGCTATACCAGTGAGCCACAGGATTTGAAGTATTCTGTTAGCACTAAAGAAAGATGTTAAGAAAAAACTATGGTGATTAGCACATGGTAATGTTATTGAGCCAGAAGAATGGCTTAGTCCCATTGTTGTTGCACAGAAGAAAAATGGAAAGGTCAGGGTTTTTGTGGACCTAAAGGACAGGAGAACAAAATAGCAGACACGTTCCTGATGTCCATTATCAGAGAGATGTTAAAATGCATAAGTCTAGTGGATGTGTTCACTGCATCATATTTGTCTGATCGCTATCACCACATTCCTTCTTGTGATGACTACGTCTCTCTAACACAATACAAGAGTCTTACATCATGTATAACTCCTTTTGGGTAATACAGCTATTGTAGAATGCCATTCAGACTGGTTTCTATAGCAGCAGTGTTTCATAGGGTAATGGCGCACCACATTAAGAACTTACCTGGCTCATTATTGTATCATGGTGACATGCTGATATACAGTAAAGGTTGAAAGCAACATGATTCCGGGTTAGACAGTATTAATACCAATGACAATGGAAGTAAACAAATGTAAATTCAATCAAAATATGTAAAATTACATAGGCCACCACAAAGAAGTAATTGCGTATAGGTAAAAAAAGACCTTGTGCAGGCTACAGGGGAAACTCCTATGCCCACAGACAAACAATGGGGCTGTCAGTTCATTTTTTGGTGCCAGTTAGATTGACTAGAACTTCGCTGAGGACAAAAGAGAGGAGATGTTAGAAATGGTACAATTAATGTGAAAATGCTACTGAGTGAAGAAAGGAAGGCATTTTCCAGGCCCCCCACAAAAGTAGGGTTTGAGGTTCATTGACCAATTTTATACTCAGCAAGAGTGTAAAACCACACAGGCAGCTATTGTCTCACCCGAGTAATCCTGATGGGGTGTGGAAGCACATGGGAATGGAGGTATTTGGGGGGGCCACACCAGTGCTTAAGGACAAGAAAAAGGCATATGACAGTGAATACTATTTCTTGAGGCAAAGTCCTAAGGTAAAGTTGGTGAAGAGGGTCAAGGGAAGGGATACCTTGACATTATTGGAACATATATTCAAGACAGAGGACTACTGAAATGAGATTGGGAGAGACAATGGCACTCAATTCAGAGGCTTGGTGGAGTCCAAATATGCTGAGGAAAAGGGAATTCGAAGGGGGTCCATGGCGGTGTACCATCCAGAATGCAACAGACTTCTCAAAAGATTTAATCAAGTGGTCACAGGCACATCGTTAGCTATAAGAAATTCCCTGAATGTCACTAAATCATTTCGCGAAATGTGTGGTGTGAGGTTAGCACTCAATGCAGTAAAAAAAGTGCTGACCTTCTGCTTGATGTGGGAGCAACAAGTGAACCCCATACTAACCCCATTTTGGATAACTACCAAATCCCTAAAAAGGGCGACTCCAGATGAGTAAGAGAGCAGTTGCTAAGGGTACAAGCAAGATACAAAACATTATCGACAAGCAAATACCCAAACAGGATAAAGAGGTCTACAAAACTGGAGATGAAGTGAGGGTTCAACAAGGGTACAACAAGGAGCGAGAGTTAGTATGCGCATATCAAAGATCTCCAAACCCATGGTAGTAAAGGCTTTTCCAAGGCCTTAAGGGTGGACGATGGTCCTACATTAGACATCAACAGAGTGACGAGATGGAGGGGCGAGGACACTAACTGTTCAGTTGTTGAAGCTAATCAGTAGGTTAGGCAAAGGTAGATGATGTGAGTGGATGATGTGCAGGGTGTACCCTTGAACTGGAGCATTCCCCAGCACACCCAGCTCCAATCAGTGCTGTCCATCCCTCAGGTATTACCACCCCTCTGCAGCAACGCAACCATTAAATGTGAGGAGAATACTGGTCAGACTGCATGACGGGCAGGTTTATGGCAGCGACTGTTATGAAAGTGTAACACCTAATTACACTGCCATCATAAAAGGGAAAGATGCACTGCAGATGAACTGCCATTATAAGGGGGGGGCATTTGTGGTGGCTGTATATTACACTTGATTGTATACACGTCGATTATTACAGCACTAGCCCCGGTGTCAGAGGGGTGGGGCACCTGCTAGCTCTACATTGTATGCGGAACGAGGGTTCCCCGAGTGGTGAGTCAGTCGGTGGGTGACTAGTGCTGATTAAAGGAGACTGCACAGGGTTGTTAAATTCAATAAATACCTTCACAACGAGTCCTTTCGTTTTACGTTACATTGTGCTTTTGAAATGTGGGTGCACTGGTGTTGGATGTCTCCATCTACAGTCTATTCCAACCAAATAGTAAGAATTCCTATACAATATAGATCTTGTGGCAAATGCATCCTAATGTGTAACAGACTGGTGAAATATACATCTTTAGACAATACTGGTAGGATTGAATATTTGCCACAAAGGTTGGGGAGCATATATACCTGTTGCATTTCATGTCCTCCCTCTCCTCTTCTCACCCCAACTAATTTTGTACATTCTTGGTCTCGTCATGTCATTTGATCTTTTAGTGTTAGGATGACTCCATTAGCAGACAGACCGAGGGACCTTTGACTTCTCTCCTTGTCTCGCTTTACAATGTCACTGCATTTTTGACATTTAGCAAGAGGACATTTCTTAGACATTTGTAACAAGCACTGGGTTCCTTTCACTCTATGAATGCGAAGTGTGCTGAGGCGTGATGTCATTGTGTGATGTCATGGGGAGTGAGTAGAATGTTGTGTTTGAAGAGAAGTGCCAGCTGTCCTGTGGGAAGGTGGCTGGTGGTTCATATCCAATAGGGTCTTGTGTCCTGCTAATTCATACATCTTTATCTAAAGTAACTCATCTTTTTTTTATTTATTCTGAAATCGATTCATACAAGAATGTGTTCACACAATTAAAACAAACAAAATAAAATACAAGCAATTGTCCTAACACCAGTATCTACATTGTTGTGAAAAATGATTACACGTACAAATGTCACAGAAGCAAATAATCTAGTGATCCTTATTCCATTAGACCAACAGGTCCTTAACAAAGCGAAGCACAGCTAAACCCCAACTCATGTTCCCAGACGTCATAATCTGTTGCTAAACAAAACCAACTGATGTAACTTTAAAAGATTGTGTAAGCTGGTCAACGTGCAAAATACGGCATTCGTTCAGAGACTCACACTCCTAAAGATCGTGATTTTTTCAACTATTGTGGCAGATTGACCAAATCGACAAGTTCTGTGGCTCCTCTCCACCCCCTCACGAGCACCTAAAATGTATTTTGTCGGGAGTATGTTAAGTCTCAAGTGTAATAATTGGGATCTCCAAGTAGAGCTTGGGAACTTAGATTGATAAGACTCCCAGAGATCTAACATCAACCACCAGAACACTAGAGAATAGTTTAGTCTTGCGTACCTCCTGGATAGTTAGAATCCATTCCCACTCCCATATTTTCTGTTTTGCCAAGTTGGGGGTAGTCTGCAACAATGTCAAATCCACGTCATACTTTTCCATTAAATTCATTCCTTCTACAATGCATCTATTCAGGGAAACACAAGACTTCTCCTCCATTGCCTGATTCATTTCCCACCACAGTGTTGGGCTAGATTCTGATGTGATTTTAAGAAAGAGGCAGTTGTTTCCAGGCCGCGTGGGTTACAATGGAGAGAAGCCCCAAAACTGCGGCAGGAACCCCAATGGGAAGAGACAGGACCCTTCTCCAAAAGCATTCTTCAATTTTATCCCAATTTACCTTAGGGTAGAAGAGCAGTGTCTCTGCCCCATAGGCTATGGCCGGTAAACCTTTTTTCTTGTAGAATTCAGCCACTGGGGCCAATGTAAATTTACCGTATTTTTTGTTTACTTGAAGGCCCTCCCTGACAAATCGGCTACCTTGGCCTTCTGTTGGAGGAAAATATTCCTGGGGTTATAACCCTCAAATAAATAAAAACCCAAATAGACAAGATTATGGATCTGTTCTATAATGGAGTTTTCCAAAAAACCTCCTGAAATTGGTATAACAAGGTTTATTTCCTGCCCTGAACTGAAAGACCTTGGTCTTTGCAATATTTATCCTCAGTCTAATGCAAGACGTATACTCCGAGAGGGCTGTGACTTGGCATTGCAGACCGATCAGTGTAAAGTCAATCCGAACAAGATCCTTTGCATATTAAAGATAATTGGTCTTGCCGCCAGCTAAAAATGGTGGGAAACAAGGGTATGTCCTTAAAAGCATCCGCTATGTCAGAGATTAGAAAATTAAAAAGGAGAGGGCCAGTACACAGCCTTGCTTAAGGCCGTGTGAACTTATTTGACACGGTACCCGTGGTATTCAATTATAACCCTCACAAATGTGTTTGTGTGGAGGGCGCTGATCATAATTAAAAAGACCTTCGGACAACCCCAGTTAAAACATTTCTGCCAAAGAAGATCACAGTTCACTTTGTCAAAAGCCATTGAAAAGTCTATAAATGAAATAAAAACAGGCTTTGATTTTTCCCTTGCCTCGCATTTCAGGATACCCAAAGCAGACCCATTGCGCTGGTCCCAGGTCTTTTTGTGAACCCTGTTCGATGGGGTCGGGTCTCAGCATCTTTTGCGCATACTAAAAGTTGACGCAACAAAATGGAGGCAAACAGTTTTAAAGAAACATCCAGTAGGGCAATTGGATGATAGTTAAGGGGATTGGCCCGCAAGTCCTTTTTATAGATAGGGACCAATAACGAGGTCAGCCATGGATCTGGTAACTAATTGTCCTTTAAGATCTTCATAAAGATTTTCATTAATATATATGTCGAGAAGGGAGAATTCTGTTTCAGAATCATAACTGACAACCCTGCAGGTCCCAATGCTCTAGAGGTAGAGCTACGCACAATAAAGCCGCTCAGATCTTCCTGATCCATATTCATGGACCATGTATCATGGAAATTATTTTCTAGAAATGAATCTCTCTGCAGGCTTCCATAAATACTACTCTAATGCGCCATCCATTTGGCCTCTTAAATTGGATTTAGCTGGGGCCTTTTCTGCTGGACATTTAATGATTTTCCCAAAATACCATATATATTTGGTAATCATTATATCCAAGATTCTTTGCAAGTCTTTTAATAACTGGGTATATGCCTGTAGCACCGTAGCTGATTTCGGTGAACTAACTTAAGTCTTCTACATTCCCTTAAATCAGTTCAGGCCATTATTCATAAAACTCTTCTTAGAGACGTTTTTTTGCCCTGAATCACTGAATCTTAGAGATGATTATGGACTTCCAGTGCTTTAGTTCGAGGTTGCATTTGATGGAAGACAGCATTTAACACTTCTGTGTAAGGAACTTTAAATAAAAGATCGTACAAATCCTTACTCTTAAGTTCCCTCACCAAGATAGTGTTAAAAGACCTGATGTTATGGGAGTTCCAAGCCAGGAGATTTCCACCCGGATTTACCTGGAGGACCGGACAGTAGACTACTGGTTCAAGATCCTTAATGTACACTCTCAAATTTTAATTCAAGGAAAATGGTCACTCACTGTAGTTGGAATTACATTTAGCGATGCCACAGGTGTAAAGATCTCAGGTGAGACAAAGAAGTAATCTAATACATTATTCTGAGCCCCTCTTTCCAAAGTATAATTTGCACAGTCATCCCCGTAGACACTGCCATTTCTGATGTTCAAATTCCAGGCTTCCAACAAGGATACAAATGCCTGACCCCTTTTAATGATAGTGGAATTTGCCCTGGAATCATTTCCATTAGACCGCCAATTAACACCCAAGGCATTTAAGTCCCCACAAATGATGACAGATTTAGTGTTCCTATTTGATTGTCAGTCAAATAAAATCTCTTCAGTACCATCAAATAATTCTTCTTGGGTGATTTTAACTGGACTCCAGTAAAGATTCAGCAGAAGGGTAAAAGTAAGGTACGGGTCAACAGGCTGATCCCACACAAGATCTACTGCCTGTATGAACGCATTTGGTTGAGCAAAAAGTGTAGGATCGACAGAAAGATCTGTTCGAATACCACAGAGCAAACCGGATGACTGATGGCCCTTATCCCATTCATCGCCAGGATATACCCAGAGAGTAAACCCATCTAAAATAGGGGTCCCCATAATCCATGTTTCCTGAAGACAGAAAACCTTGGCCTCTACCAAATTGACACTACAATCCCAAAATAAATGGGCTGCACCCCTGGTATTCCATGAAATAACCTTAATATTGTCAATATGTTGCCCTATCCAGTGAGTCTGGGACCCGGCAAATGATTTCTCTGTCTGATTTAGGCTCAACTCTAGGTGATCACAGGCATCCTGCAAGCTGGATCCCTCAGCAGTGTGTACAGGTATAGAGTTGTGAGCATTGAGCGTTGAAAAAGATGGAAACAAATCAGCCTGCTCTGCCACTCTATTTGTTTGTGACATACTGTGAGTTTAAGGCCCAAGTGGTGGAGTGTTCCTACACAGGTGCACTCACTGAACTAGGCTTCGCACAAAGATGCACAGAGCCCACGCACTCAAAAGGCTGAACACTTGACTGGGTGGCCGACCACAATTGCCTAGCGAATATTACAAGTATCTCACCACCAGCCTGGACTGACCACCACCTGTTATCGTTCACACTATCTACTGACAGACCACCGCCTACTCCCACCATCAGGGCCCCACCCATGCTTACCAGAAATAAGAAGAACATGACAGCTGAAAGACTCATCCCTAACCTACTCCCCACACTGAACACACTCCCTGACAACCTGGACCCAGAGTCCCTGGTTGAGCAATATAACAAAATCATGACTACCTCGCTGAACCGTATCGCCCCTCTTAAACTTAGATCCAGCAAACCGAAATCACACATCAACAAATGGTACACACCATTCCTTAAAAACCTAAGGCAGCAAAAAAGAAACTGCGAGGCTACCTGGAAAAAATCCCCCTCAGCTGCAAACAAAATCAAACTTTCCAAATTAGCTGCACTTTATAAAATAGAAATTTACCTGGCCAAACGAGCTTCCTTTGATTCCCGCATAACCCAATCAAAATCCAACATAAAAGAACTCTTCTCCATCCTCAAAGAGATAGAAACCCCCATAGCACCCCCTGACACCTGCACCAAAGATAAAAACTGGTGTTCAGAAATTCAAAAAGCCTTAGCAAATAAGATTGTGACCCTTCAAAGTAAAATCTCCAGCAAAAGAGCTTCCTTGAATGACACTCTCCCCTCTAAAACACCGGACAAGCTCATGCCTACAGATCTCACCCGTTTCCAGTTCTCCAAAGTCAACACACTTGAAGTTGAAAAAATCATTCTGACTCTGAAACCCTCCAATTGCCAGGGTGATCTATGCCCTGCGCAGATCATTAAAAACGCTGCCCGCGACCTCTCCCCCTTCATCACGAAACTAATTAATGCCTCCTTCGCCACTGGCTCCATCCCCACTAACCTAAAACAATCTTGGGTACTCCCACTTCTGAAAAAACCCACTCTGGACCCGACCATACCCACAAACTACCAACCCATAACGACCATTCCCTTTCTACTAAAAATTCTGGACAAGGTTGCTTATGTCCAAATACAGAAGCACCTGGAAGAACACAACCTCTTAGGCTCCAGACAATCAGGGTTCCGCCCCTACACGGGACTGAAACGGCACTCATTGACCTGAAGGCGCAGATCGACACGCTCAGAGATAACGGGCAAGCTGCCCTACTCCTCCTCCTCGACCTATCCGCAGCCTTCGATCTGGTCGATCACTCTGTCCTATGCTCACACCTCCACACCTCAGCTCACTTTTCCGCTGAAGCCATCACCTGGATTACCTCCTTCCTTAAAGGCAGGACCATGAGGGTTTTCTCTCCCACTGCGGCAGCAGACCCCATACCCATCACCTGCGGTGTACCTCAGGGTTCCTGTGTCTCCCCTACACTGTACAACATATTTACCAAGCCCCTTTTCGATGATCTGGATCATCTGGGTATCACCTACACTAACTATGCAGATGATACTCAGATCCTCCTTCCGCTTTCTGGAGATTATGGAAAGGATTTGGCCTTGCTAAATAGGGTGTACATCATCATCCAGGCATGGATGGCCACTCATGGACTATGCCTGAATGATGATAAAACAGAACTCATCATCTTAGGCACCTCATTCAGCCTAAAGAAACTCGGCCCGGCCTATAACTCTTTCATGATCGATGGGAACAACATTAAGGTCGGTCAGGAGGTCAAAACTTTGGGCTTCTATTTAGATTCCAACTTCTCCTTCAAAAGACAAGTGACTTCCTTGGCTTCCTCCACGGCTTACACATGCAAATTAATCCGTGCAGGCAAACCATTCTTGTCAGATTCCAGCTGCCTTACACTCACCAGAGCCCTCATATTGTCTCGCCTTGACTACTGCAACGCCCTATACCTGGGATCCTCCAAGGCCACCACCTACAAACTGCAAACCCTACAGAACAACGCTCTTAGAGCAGCTCTAGGCATCTCCAGAAGACAACATATTACAGGATTTAGCCTACAGAACAACTGGCTCTCCACTAGAGATAAAATTCTTTTAAAAACAGCATCCCTCACCCACAAGTCTCTCAACAATGCAGCCCCCACCTACCTGATTAATAGATTCCACAGACAGTCTTCCTCAAGACCTGTTAGAAGTGCCTACAAATTTTGCTTATCCGTTCCCCAATACAAACGTGCCACCATTGGGGGCAATAGCTTCCCGGTAAAAGCAGCCAAACTCTGGAACTCCCTACCCCCTAATCTCAGAATGGACCTGCCCTTTCAGAGCTTCCGGTCCAAGGTAATCGCATGGTTGAAAATGGATACTCACCAAGACATTTAAATGACCTGCGCCATCTGCACACTGTAACCATGTGTGCCCTCCTGCTCCATGCATATATCGACCTGTTGGCCCACCGCAACCTTGTAAATCATTTTGTTGTATCTCTTTTCTGTTTATGTATTATCTATGTGTTCTGTAACTAAGCTTAGAGAATTCTTGTAAAGGCTGCACCCTGATACCTTCGGGTACACTCGCGCATTACAAATAATAAAACAAACAGACAAACAAACAAACAATGACACTATAGCCGGGAAAGCACATTCTATTAGTGCCCAATTTGTAGGGCTATCCACTCTGGATAGTTCAATATAGAATAAGTCATGCGTGGATATGCAAGACAGCTGAGGGATTTTACTCCAGATAGCCAATAGGGTAGCCCGATTAAGAACCAGGCTATCTGCTATCTGCTTTATGCATTTTCCTAGAGGAAGGAGATGTATCTGGCTCTGCCAATCGGGGAAATTGCTGAGTGGTAATCTGTAGAAGCCAAAGATTGAGAATGGGGTATAGGGGTGCGAGGGGTAACAGGCTGAGAGGGAACCCCAGCTTGCATAGGTGAGTTAGGTACCAGCCGCACAGGATGTAAGATCAACTAAACCTGAGGCACGCCTTTCTTTATCGATGGGAGACTTCCCAGGCTGAGCCATTTGTCCATAGGGCCCTGCAAGGTCACTTGTCTGGTAGTTTCATCCCCATGAACTTTAGAAACCTTTGTTAGGTGG
The DNA here is from genome assembly GCF_040938575.1 of Ambystoma mexicanum. Classification (NCBI taxonomy): domain Eukaryota; kingdom Metazoa; phylum Chordata; class Amphibia; order Caudata; family Ambystomatidae; genus Ambystoma; species Ambystoma mexicanum. The sequence goes on from NC_090935.1 coordinate 770,550,225, forward strand.
GAATTCACTGCTGTTTTGTTCATTACTGGGCGTCTAACGTGGAGCTGAGTGTCATGAGGGTGGATAAGAGATGCACGCTTACCACATTCCAAAGTTAATAGAGATCTTTTGCCTTTTTTACAACAAATTCTTTTGTGCCGGGAATAAGGGCTGGTAAGCATGGATATCTCGTTACAAAGGGCCTCAATGGTGTCTTCCCCCATTTTGGCCGGTTAAGTCAATCTTTTGTTGCTCGCTGGATGTTAGATGGGCCACAGGGGGTCCTGTAAACGGCGAGGATGTAATATTCAAGGCCTCAATATAATCAAAACCAGATGAGGTAGTTTAATTGATTGTCAAGGATAACATCTACCACTTTGGCCAAGATATATTTCATCTCACATTTTTCCGATGCCAGGTTTATACACAGTGATAATAAGGCATCCAGCTTGGAAAACATGGCATTTATTTTGGAAAGAGGGAGGCGAAAATATTCGTTGTTGAGCCAGTAGCGTCATTATGAGCAACATTTGAAGCGTCTTTGTCAGTGTCACAGTCGCTGCAGGCATATTCAGATAAAGATACTAACAGCGCAAGATTCGGGCTAGCAGATAGATTTGACCCAATAACATTATTGAAACTCGTTGAGGAGGTACCCAATGAGTTTCTCTTAAAATTGAGGCAAAGATTAAGTAAGGACCTGAAGTGGGAGAATGGAAGACCAGGCTCCCGACCTTCCCCTCTCGCGCTTGGCCTAAAGGGTCACGGCCCAGGCACCCGCCACGAGAAGAGTTTGCCCATCTACCAGACGACCAAATACCCTGGTACAGGAATATACGGATGTGTCCATCTGCCTGCCCAGCAGCCCGCCCTGTCCATGCCGACACCTGCGGCACGGATCAACTAGACTAAAATCTACACGTCGTTAGAGATGCCATGACGACCTAGCCAACGGTCAGCACACCTGTGAAAATATACACACCGGACACTCCCGCACCAATCTACACGAAGAATATACTCAGTGCTATGACGTAGGCGACAGACATACTCACGGACGTGCATCTTTATTATTTTCCACATAGGCTCTCAAAATGCAGAAACGCAAGACGCATCATGAACCCATCTAAAGAGCTTGCTTACGCTTCTCCTAAAACCAGGTGCCATAATGAGAAATATAACGAAGACACGATACTGGGGATAAAACAATATGATACTATAACCTAAAGCGCCTGTGCACCAAACGGTTCCACCTATACACCAGGCCTAAGTAGGCCGCAAGCAAGAGCTTCCATGGACGTTAAAAGAACAAGAGTCAGGTTGCTGATCCTGCAGAATGAGCCCGGCGAAAGCAAACAGCCAAGGTCGCAATGTTGCAAACCCACATTCCGAAAGCAGACCATCAAGGGCACGATGTTGCAACCTCGCACGCCGCACACCAACGTCAAAGTCACACCTGCAAATTAAACCAGGCACACAGTGGAAAAACAATATTAATTGTGCAGAATTCTGCCTCAAACACGGTCCCACCTCACGTGACCAAGCCGAACCTGACAGGATGCCAAGACCAGAAAAGGCGTCTGGATCCCTCGTTACAAGACACAAGGCAGATACAATTAAAAGGCTCAATGGACATCTGCGACAGTGGGAGTAGTCGGCCTTCAAGCTTATGAATAAGTCCTCACATTGTCTGCACGTACTCATAGTGAAACATTGTTGTAAATGACAGGTACACCGAGAGCTGGGAACAGCGATGGTCCCAGACTGGGAAGCCCGCGGGCGCACCAATCAGAACATGGGGCTCTTATCACTGACGCCATTAACATTAACCAATCATCAGGGGTCTTCATGTAACAATTCTCATGTATCTAATTGTAGGGACAACCCAGATATATCACCTGACTAACCCTTGACCACTAACATTGTTCTCTATACGTATGCTATACTAACCCTACCACTCGAGCAACCAATTAAGAGTGGCGATAGGTTTTTTGCTAACTTTCCAAGGTGACGCAAGTAGCGCGTCATACTAAGGTAAAAAGGGCCTGCGAGCCCCACGATTGTGTGTGTGTCAGGACGGACGCGTACGATCCTTGACCCATCCCTGCCGTTTTTGTCTAATAAACAGCAGAGTCACCTTGCTTCTTGCGTGTGTCTCATACTCTATCTCTTTTGGGATATACGGGAGGAGTTGGGGCCTCCCTGCCCGGAGGTCTGCGGACTGCCCGGCCGACCCCGGCAGAATTTCCCCCCCGACAAGTTGGAGGCACTGCTGAGATCTTTTTAAGATCCGCTTTTTTTTATTTTTACTTTTTCCAGGTACTCCCGTTGCGAGGAGGCCCGGCAGCGCGGCCCCCTCTGCCGTTGCTCCCTTCTGAGGACTACAGGACCATCGCGGAGCTGCGAGAAGACCGGACAGCGCAATGCGCATATTGGCCCTCGGGAGCCGGTTGAGAAGTATCCCGCCCGCGGTTGGCGAGTGTCCAGACGTGGTCCAGACGAGGGGAGGTGGCGAGCCGCTTGGAGGGGTGCACGCAGTCGAGCGGCCCCGCATCAAGAGAACTTGGTGAGCATGCCACGCACAACAAGCAATGTGAGATTGTGAGGGAGGGGGGAGGAATTAAGTACGGGAGGTGGGAGGTGTTGCACAGGTGCGCGGCGAAGGTTTGACAATTTAGTGTTGGCAATGGAATGAATGGTAGCCGAACGAGTGCAAGAGCAGTCAGCTACGTTACGCGAGGGTGGGGGGGCGGAGCACGAAAACATCACGTGCGGCCGCTCGTAGAAACTGATTGGCCTAGGTCGCGACTACGTGTAAGGGTGGGTGTGTGTGGTTTCCTACGATTTGGCATTTATTGATCAATGAGTAGATGAGGATCCCTATTGTTCGAGCAAGAAACTCGATAGGTAGATGACGTTTCCCTGTAGGCGGTAGCTAGTTAGTTGCCCAATACGGGAGATAATTGGCTGGTTAAGCCCTCCTGTCGAGGGGCGTATCACACGCGAGGCGACGCAGCGTGCGCAGTCCGATTATATTATTGATTACCTTGTTCCAGGAGTGACAGGAAGACAGCTGTAAGGTTAACGGGGGTAGATTGCAAGTGTATTTTGAACTTAAAGAATATATGAAGAACTTACCAGTAGCTCGAAGAGATCGGTGACGTCACCAGTAGGGCTTTCATAGGATATTGCAAGCACAAGGCATCTTGGTTTTGAGAGTGGTGAGGAAGAGAACTGTGGTAAGGGAGTGGAAACGGAGATAAACGGTAAATGAGTTGATTGGGGAAAGGCGAAACGGGGGACCTGGCTGCGCACGGAGAACGCCGGCCACGGCAAGTGTAGAAGAAGGAGGAGGAGCACGTGAAAATAGGACGACTGTATAAGAACGTCATATGGGGTACGCAGCCGCAGGGGGCTACGTGCGCCTCGGCCGCAGGGGGCCGTAAGGGTGTCGTATAAAGAAAGAAAGACAGAAGAAAATATACAAATGTAAAATACTATATTTTTTATAATTTTCCTTAGCGGACTATCGTAAATCCCCAAACTTACGGGGCCAGGTAACGATATAAGGTTGTATATTGTACACTGCTAGTGAGATAACCACTACCAGATAGGGGAAGGGTAACAAGTGGAGCGCTATTATGTCATACGGGACAGGATAGGGAGGGTGGGGGAACACCCTCACTACCCCACTACAACACATATGCACAACACTTACACCCCATAGGGAGAAACTGATTAAGTATAGCATAGAATGGACCCAGGGGACGGATAACAAAATGCTAACACCGTGGCCGCCTAATGGTAGCTTCGATCCATATGCCCAACATTCACTATTAAACCATCTGCACAATACATACAAGGGGAAGAAGTTGGCAAACCACGTGGGGGTGTTTAACTTATGGAGGATGTTCCAAGGGTCCCGACCAGGACCAAACGGAATGTTCACTGTGGGGGAAATACCGGAAGAAAAAGAGATTAAGAAGGAAGGAGAGGATGGGAAAAAGGGGAGTGAAGACCCTAAGAACACGGGGAACGGACGAGAGGGAGGAGAAAAGAATAATACATCAGATGAAATAAAAAAGGAACCGAGCAACGATATACCCCTAGCAAAGGGAGTGAAAACAGAGGGAGGGGGGTTGTACCCTTTAAGAGAATTAGGAGAAATAGAAAAAGGACAGTTAAGGGCGGCTGAGGGATACTCGAACCCGGCATACAGCCCCCCACCATATGTGGCTCATAGGAAGATGCCAGCAGGGGAGGGGAGGACTGGAGAAGAACAAACTGTGGAAATAGGAAATGATGAGTGGGTAGCTGCACAGATACTACTAAAATTACGAGGTTCATTAACAGGAGAAGAGAAGGAGGTAGTAAGGAAAACAGGCGAGGATAATACCAGGGAGAGTGAACTGAGGGGGGAAGAGCTGTTACGACAAAAGGAAGAGATTTTGGAGGAACGACTAGCAAAATTAAGGGATGAGCAGAATGAATTGATCAAACAGCTCGAGAGGGAAGAGAGAGAGAGAGCGAGGAAAAGGAAAGAAGGTAAGGACGAATTGGAAAAAATAAGGGAACGAACTGAGGAGCAAAGGAGAGAAGCTGAAAGGGTAAAAGCAGCAGCAGAAAGGGTATCAAGAGTAGTGCTGCGAGAAAAGAAAAGGGAAGAAGAAGAAAAAGAAAAAGAAATGGCAATGTGGAAGAGGAGATTACTATCAGAAACGACTAAAAAAAATGAAGAAGGAAGGGTGATAGAGAGTATAGTAGAAAGAGAAAGGGTGAAATGGGAAAGGAAGAAAGAGGATGAAAGAATATTGGAAGAGATGAGTAGTGAAGTGATGGAGGAATTAAAAAGGAAAAGGGAGGAAAATAGTAGGGAGATGGAGGAGAGAAATGAAGGAGAAAGAGAAGATAGGAGAAGGGAGAGTGAAGTATGGGGGGATGTATATAGAGACACAGAAGTAGCAACAACATCAGCACAAAGGGGAGCGGTTGATAAAGGAGAAAAAGGAGAACTGGACCTAATAGACTTACAAACAGTAACAATCAAGGGGAAAAAGACTGAGTGGGGGGGTGCCGTTTATGACTGACTTTTGTAGTGAGGAAGAAGAAGGAGTGGAGAAGGAAGGAAGAAAAAGTGAAAGGGAAAGCCTAGATAAACTATACATCACCCGGACCAACACAGACTCACCATGGATCCGTAGGAGAAAGGATGAGCTGGAGAGAAGTGAGGAGGGAGAGCAAGGAATAGCGGAAAGACAGACACATGAGGCCGCACCGTCCCCATCACGCCCTCCCCCATCGCACCCTACATGCTCAACCACCTCACGCTCGTTACGCACCATAAAACTCACGCCCTTCACACACGAACTGACACCCTATGCATGTCGGCTTAGGGACCTCCCTAGACGCAGGCAGGAAAGACGAATAGAAATGCCCACATTAAATACAGGAAATGATGGAAGAAGGGGAAAAGATGGAGAAGAAAGAGTTATGAGCAGGGGAAATACGGACGAAATTGACGATGTAGAAGAAAGGGAAGAGGAGGAAGGGTGTGAGGACTCGATATTATGGAACACAAAGGGTAAAACGAGACATAACTTAATGCCACTTCTGGAGAGAGGAGGGGTTAGACCACAGTATGTCCCTTGGAAGCATACAGACAAAGAAAATATAAAATGCAGGCTCCCATCATTAAGTGGAGGTGCGGGTAAGAGGATATATGAAATGGAAAAACACACCGCAGGACAGAAACTGGCAGTAGGAGATGTAAAGGGCCTTCTAATATCGATATTAGGGGATACAGCGGATGACATTTGGAAGAGAGCGGGATTCCCTGGGGTAACAATAACAAACACATCGCATGATGGGGCACCATTCGCAAACTGCAGACATGCACTATGGCAGGCACTGAGGGTACAGTACCCAGACACATCAGACATAGGAGCAATTACCTCCCGCAAGATGCGTGAGAACGAAGATCCTGTTGATTATATCCAGGAAATCCAAGAGAAGTGGCGCATGGAAACTAGAGAGCAATGGGATAAAACACCAGCAATATTTTATCATATACTAGTACAAGGGCTCCCAGAAGGAGTTCAGAAACAACTAAAGAAAGTAGTGGGAATGGAAGCAAAACCATGGCCAGAAATACAACTGACTATAGTACATCATTGCAGGACATGGCAAGGAAAAATGAAACAAAAGGAAGAGGACAGAAAAACGGAAGAGGCTAAACTAGTACAGAAAAAGCTTACTAAATACACAATGGAAGGGGCACTAATAACTACGCCTATAACAATGATCCAAAGCCCCACACAAGTAGTGGCTGCACAAGATTCCTCCCAAATACCACCTTCACAGACTATAACACAACAGGCGCCGCCACCCCAACCATACACGACCAACATGGGAGGAGGATACCGAATGCAAGGAGCTGGGTATTATAATTATAACAGGGGGAGAGGAGGAATTATGAGAGGGAGAGGATACGGATATAACACCCAACAGCAGGTGGGAGGACTTAGAGATTCCTACCCCACAGGGCAACCAGTATACCAGGACAACACAGGGAGGTTTCCATGGCAGAGTAGGGAACCACCGGTGTGTTGGAGTTGTGGATTATTAGGGCACATGTCACGCACGTGTAGAGTTAGACCAGGAACACCATCATGGAGTAAACAGGGACAACTAAGGCCCTCACAGGAACAGCAGGGCATACAGCAACAGCAGACGTTGCAACAGGGAAATGAACAACAACAACTAATAACACAACAACAGCCTTAGACATATTCACTGCCACAACAACAGGTAGCGATAACACAACAACCCCAAGCACAACAAACACAACTGGGTAGGGTGACGGTCGTGGGACACAACCCTTACACAGGAAATGGCCAATCGTTATACCCTCAATAGGACAGCCCACAGACGGCCTTGGTGTGTCCCATCCTGTCAGTAACACCTAATAGTGCGGAGGAACCACGCATAGAGGTAACGATAGGTGACAAAAAATTATCATTCCTTGTTGACACCGGGGCGACCCGGTCTTGCATAAGGGAAGGTAAATTTAAGATGTCAGGCGAAGCCATGAACACCCAAGGATTCTCTGGGGCTAGAGGGTTGGTTCCCTTTACTGATAACATTCCCTTATCTATTGGAGATTATGACCTGTCAGTTCCACTTCTATATTATAGTGCCTCACCAGTAAATATACTGGGGAGAGACATAATGAACAGGTTGAATATGACGATCTCCTTTACTGAGGACGGCATAATTTGCTCTACTCCAGGGATTACCATGCTCACAGCCCGACAGATTATGCAAGCATACTGCGGACAGACAGCGATTAGGGCGGAGCCAGTAGATGGCGAACTATTCCAGTACGGGACAGATATGGCATTTGCATGGATGCCAGGGATAGAAGGGAAAATATGGAGGAGGCCAGTAGCCTATCTGTTCAGACCAGAAACACCTGTTAATGAACCAGAAGGAAAGGTGGTTCCAGTGGACATTGAGAGCATTATTGCAACAGCTGATTACATTGCTGTACATGCCCAAGACAGAGAAGGAAGAGCATGGAGGGCAGTGATAGCACTAGCAGAAGGATGTAGGCTCACCCAGGTGTCAGATGAGGAGCTGTTCTCAGAAGAAAAGGAGGAAGGTGAAATGGTGTTTATGATGAGTGTGGAAATATGGCTAAGAGTGGATTACAAACAAGTAGCACAGAAAATTGCAATGGCACTTGAGGCACCCGCATGCACCCCAGTCCCCTTCTTTAAGGAGGATATGTCAAAAGTACCCAAATCATTGTGGACTACTAGCCCCTATGACGTGGGGTGCATAAAAAGTATAGGGGGAGTAAGGATAAAATTGAAAAAAGGTGCAATACTCCCCAGAGTGAAACAGTACCCACTATCAAAAGAGGCAGATGAGGGCATATATGAAACCATAACGGCCCTTATAAATAATGGCACATTGGTCCCCTCTGAATCACCATGTAACACGGCTGTATACCCAGTGCGCAAGGCTAACGGGGTGTCTTGGCGCTTCATACAGGATCTCAGGCCCTTGAACAACATAGTAGAAGCAGAATATCCCATAGCAGCAAACCCGGCCACAATATTGTGTGGCGTTCCAGCAGAAGCATCACGATTTACGGTGATCGACCTTAAAAATGCTTTTTTCTCAATACCATTGCACCCAGACTCACAAGATCTGACAAGCTTCACTTACAGAAACACAAAGTGGAAGCACACTAGATTGCCACAAGGGTATTGTGAATCACCCTCAATTTTCAATAGAATAATACAGATGGATTTGGGTAACATTGAAGTGGAAAGCACAGTGTTGCAGTATGTGGATGACATAATAATTTGCAGTACAAACGAAAGAACATGCAGAAAGGACTCCTTAAAGATGTTGACAATATTGGCTGAAAAAGGTTACAAGGTAGACATGGAAAAGATACAGTACTGTCAAGAACAGGTACTTTACATTGGTCAGCTTATATCCCAACATGGAAGAAAGATTGCACCACAAAGAGCACAGGCCATTTCAAACACTCCAATGCCACAAACAGTGAGGGAACTGCAGCAGTTCCTGGGGCTGTGCAACTACTGTAGAGCATGGGTATTTGATTACAGTTCGTACATAGGACCCCTGCTTGAGGCGTTAAGGGAAGCTAATAAAGGGGAGAAAAAGCTGGGGTGGACGATGGAAATGAAAGAGGCTTTTGATGAATTGAAAGATGCGATATCAACTGCTCCGGTACTGGCATCCCCAGACTATGAGCGACAATTTTTTATATTCTCACATTGCGATTCAGCAGTAATGAAAGCAGTGTTGGCCCAAAAAACAAGCATGGGCTACAAACCAGTAGCATTTTACAGTGGCCACTTGGATACTGTGATGTTAGGTCATTTCCCTTGCGAACAAGGTCTTGCCGCAGCTGCTTTTGCGGTAGAAAAAGCATCAGCAATAACCATGGGGTGCCCAACTACACTGTTTGTGGAGCATGCACTATTTGCAATATTGAATAAACCTAAGTCCACCCTAACCACGCAGCGGGCATCAGGTTATGAGATCATCCTATCCAGAGCTGAACTATCAATTGTTAGATGTAGCACGGTCAACCCTGCAAGGTTCCTGGCAGAAGTACTTGAGGAAGGAGGTTATGCCCACGACTGTACACAAATAACTGAAATGTACTCATGTACTAGAAAGGTTGAAGAAAACGCACTAGAGGGAGGTGAGCTCCTGTTTATTGATGGGTCATCAACTATCGACCAAAGGGATGGTATAAGGAGGACTGGGGCAGCAGTGGTAAAAATGATGGAGGTACCGGTGTGTGTGGCCATGAAATGTGTACAATTACCACAGCATTACTCCGCTCAAGCAGCAGAATTAGTTGCACTGATCTTGGCGTTGAAGGAAAGCTTTGACAAACGAGTGACCATATACTCCGACAGCGCATATGTTACATCCACTGTCCACTCAGGGCTGTCAAAATGGAGAAGAAGAGGGTTTAGGAGAGCTGATGGCACTCCAGTGCAACATGCCCTCTTATTGGCTGAACTAATTGAAGTAATAAATGACCCCCAAGAATTAGCTTTAGTAAAATGCACCGCACACACCAATGGTGAAGACCACGTCTCGAAAGGGAATGCAGCAGCAGACGCACATGCGAAGTATGCTGCATACTTTGGTGAGATATGGAACCCCCCAGAGTCACAGAGAGGGAGAGGGAGGGGAATGGCTAAGGAGATGTTGATAAGAGAAGGGTACACCCATCTCCCAGCCACACAGATTATGGAGCTACAAGCGGCTGCACCAATGGCCGAAAAAGAAATATGGGTAAAAAGAGGATGCACCATGTCACCAACCGACGCACTATGGCGCCAGGGTGGCACTGGAAAGGTTGTAATACCATTGGCACTTTTTAACACCGCCCTGAGCCAACTACATCATCCAGCCCACACAGGCAAGGAAGTAATTGCAGCACGAATTAGGGAAGACTGGTTCTGCCCCGAGTTAAATTCTCATGTGTCAAATTTTATCAGCAATTGTCTCACATGTCAACAGTTTACGGCCGGCCATACTCTAAAGGTGATAAGAGGTACTATACCCCGGCCAGAGGGACCTTTCCTGCATCTCCATATTGACTATGTTGATATGATCAACATATGTCAAGGAAATAGGTATATGATTGTAGTAGTATGCCCATTCTCGAGGTGGATTGAAGCAGGGCCCTGTTCACACCCAGATGCATTTAGAGCAGCTAAATTCCTAGTGAGGGAGGTCTTCCCCAGGTGGGGAGTGTGCGAGGTGTTAAGGTCAGACAATGGCCCACATTTCGCAAACGAAATGTTCCAGCACATCACATCCTTGCTGAACATCAAGCATAAATTTGCATGTTCATACCACCCACAGGCCAACGGTGTATGTGAACGCCTGAATGGCCTATTAAAGGAGGCAATTGCAAAGATACAGCAAACAACAAAGAAGAGTTGGTTATATTGCCTTCCATTAGCCCTATTTGAGCTAAGGAATAGACCAGGGTCCGACCACCACCTCGCCCCTCACGAGGTGGTTACCGGACGTCAAATGCGCCTTCCCCTAACGCCAACATCAAGAGCATTTACCGACCACGAGAGTACAGCGAGTGTTCTTGGTGATGAAATGTACCAATATGTGTCTTCTTTGATTACTAGTGTAGTGTTTGTGTCTCAACAGCTCGAGCGCATGCGGGGCGGGTCCAACAGCAATCAACAAGAAGACGTGGATAAAGAATTGGAAAAGGAAAGACTGTGTAAAGTTGCTAAAGGTGACCACGTACTACTTCGCAATTTCAACAGGAAGTGGAACAGTCCACGATTCACTGGCCCCCATCTGGTAGAGGAGGTATCAACGAGAGCAGTAAAGCTACAGGACAAGCGTGCCTGGAACGACCTACACGATGTAAAGATCTACAAACTCCAGACCCGCCCCAGCGCCACCGACAGGTCCATTGGGAGAACAACAACAACATCACCAACGGAGGAAGAGAGTTCTACCACAGCTAACGGCCTAAGTGTTCCCATACTCTGTCACTCCCCAGATTCCCCAGAGACAACAACTGAAGAAGAAATGGGTGATCCCCATACTGCCCATCCCATGGTCACACGTTCAAAGAGTAAAGATACTTCCGCCAGTTGAGCCCAAACCCCCTGCCCATTGACCCCTACCCCCACTGCAGTAATAACTGAACTGAAGGACATGGTCTTGCACACGTACACATGTAAACACGTGAATGCTCTCTTTTCTTTTCTCTCGCACATGCAGGAACTGCGTATTATTGTACTGCTAAGAAAATAGATAACTAATAAATTCACTGCCCAGGAGTAGATGGTACCCTCAGACGATAACTACCCAGAAGAATTGTCACACCAATTTGTATATGAAATAAAAAGGCCAACGTACCTGAAAAGAAGAAGGGTACATGTCTACTACACAGCATTCCTCTTGGCCATAGTATATTCAATGCCCCACGTCCACCCATACTTGCCTGTCCTAAGAGATAGATCGCTTAGATTAGCGTGGGAACAGCTCTTCGCCTGGGCACTGAATGACTATTTGATAGGGAGAGCTTAAAAAACAACTAACATTTAATAACCAGCATATTGAGAATTTTCAGGCGGGCAACTTTAACGTCGCAAGAATACGCTGCCGGACTGCAGCAAGGTAAGAGCAAAATGCCGGTGAAATTAACATGTGTAATAAAAATAATAGGGATTTTGATGATCACCGGGTTCTTGGCTGCCTCTGTATGGCAGTACAGCTATGCTATCAATCTTATTGCTGTACCCAAACCTAATACACCCCCATCCCCAGCTGCAACAGGTGTTACGTCAGGTGATACTAGTAAAATTGCACACAAGCAAAATAGAGTTCAACGCAGCACATACTCAGATAATAAAGGTATTGACAATTATATACAAGATTCAGCACACATCTCAAACAACATATGGTACCAACACATGACCCGCATCGGTAAGCAGACAACAGAAGACAGCTGCTACGTTTGCTCATTAATACCATACGCCATGAGCGCTTCTCGAACATTCGTTGCCACAGAAATAGATGAAAAGACAGCACGATGCATAATATACTTGCCACTGTTCCAAACGAAAGGAAGATTTCAAGGGACAGTGGTGCAACTGGTGTGGAAAACACGAGACTCATACCCATATGAAAACAACTTCCTCAAGACTTATTTGAGTTACCACAAGAGCAGTTTACATGCTGAAGCATTCAGATACATAACAAGTGGTCCTGAAAAAGGGGAAACAAAGAAAGTAACACTGCAGTATTTACCATGTGATTGGTACGCCACTGAAGTTCCTGGTAAAGCAGGATGTTGGGAGAGGCCACTGGTGACGATAACGGGGAAGGTGTACATGGACAACAAATGGGAGATAGGAGTGATTGGCAGCAACATGGTAACAAAAGAAACTATTTCAACTATCGATGCACACAACCACAGATGTTGGACGACTTGGATCAAGTACGTACCCATGCTCACGTGGATAGAGACGGATGAAGACCCAATAACAATACTGCCGCTGACTGCGCCTAAAGTATGCTACCAACATAAAGGAGAGGTGGACGTAGGATACAACACCAACTGTGCAAGCGTGATGGAGTTACCTGAGGGGGGAGCAGGAACAGCAGTGATAATGGACCATTACTGGGCCTGTGGAGAAAAGGCATACCATACACTGCCCCCTCTGCGGAATGGTGTATGCACGATGGTGCACGTCAATGTACCATCACTAGTGGTACCCCAGAAGCATGTGAATGTGGCGAACTTTCCCAAAATGGATGAAGGGGACAAGAGGAAGAAGAGATCTGCACCACCTCAGGAGGGGCCAGAGAACAGGAACAACGGCAATGATACTGTCCTAAATAGAAGGAAAAGACAAGGTGAACCTCTGACAGGAAATTACCTATGGGGAAGGTCGGAAACGGCACTCACTTCAATTCCGCCAGAACACAGACTATTCAGCAGAGCAGCAATGTTCTTCTCCTCAATAATAGATCCGGGACTGCAGGCTTACGCAAACGCAAAATGGCTCCAGATAACTAGATGGGAACTAATGATGACCATCAATTCTACAGTAAATGGATTCAACGCAATAAAAGAGGAGCTGCGAGCCATAAGGATGGTAGCACTTCAGAACAGATATGTATTGGACCTCCTCACAGCCATGGAAGGAGGAGTTTGCGCAAAGATAGGACAATCATACTGCACGTTCATTCCTGCCAACGATGCTGACAATGGTACACTGACAGAAGCAGTTTCACAATTGGCCCAGATGCACTCCAAAATGATGGATGAAAGTAAAGGTGTGAAAAAGGATGAGAGCTGGTTTTCACTATTATGGTCATGGATGCCATCTTGGCTGTCAGATGGACTGAAAATTATAGTTGGTTGTACTATTTTGGCTGGAGCTACACTGATCATAATAAGATTTTGGAAGGCCCGGAAGGCACGCACCACAGACGAGTTGCTTGAAATGGTCGGTATGCACCCCTTGATGCCAGCAGATGACGGCCAACACACAGGCACAATCATACAAGAGAGAGAGAAGTTGCGCAATCAGATCATCACCAACCAACTGGACCCACCATCTGTGAAGATCGAGAACCCAAGAAACCCCAGGAGCTACATAGGGAAATGGGTATACTGTACTCCTGGAGGAACCTGTGAATATATGTATTGGTCATTTGAAGATCATGTTAACCACTATGGACATTTAGGAGGAATAACCAAGATATGGAGAGTAAGAGGAGATAACGAATAGGATATGTTTGTGGTCGACAAGTCGACCAGAGGGGGGACTGAAGTGGGAGAATGGAAGACCAGGCTCCCGACCTTCCCCTCTCGCGCTTGGCCTAAAGGGTCACGGCCCAGGCACCCGCCACGAGAAGAGTTTGCCCATCTACCAGACGACCAAATACCCTGGTACAGGAATATACGGATGTGTCCATCTGCCTGCCCAGCAGCCCGCCCTGTCCATGCCGACACCTGCGGCACGGATCAACTAGACTAAAATCTACACGTCGTTAGAGATGCCATGACGACCTAGCCAACGGTCAGCACACCTGTGAAAATATACACACCGGACACTCCCGCACCAATCTACACGAAGAATATACTCAGTGTTATGACGTAGGCGACAGACATACTCACGGACGTGCATCTTTATTATTTTCCACATAGGCTCTCAAAATGCAGAAACGCAAGACGCATCATGAACCCATCTAAAGAGCTTGCTTACGCTTCTCCTAAAACCAGGTGCCATAATGAGAAATATAACGAAGACACGATACTGGGGATAAGACAATATGATACTATAACCTAAAGCGCCTGTGCACCAAACGGTTCCACCTATACACCAGGCCTAAGTAGGCCGCAAGCAAGAGCTTCCATGGACGTTAAAAAACAAGAGTCAGGTTGCTGATCCTGCAGAATGAGCCCGGCGAAAGCAAACAGCCAAGGTTGCAATGTTGCAAACCCACATTCCGAAAGCAGACCATCAAGGGCACGATGTTGCAACCTCGCACGCCGCACACCAACGTCAAAGTCACACCTGCAAATTAAACCAGGCACACAGTGGAAAAACAATATTAATTGTGCAGAATTCTGCCTCAAACACGGTCCCACCTCACGTGACCAAGCCGAACCTGACAGGATGCCAAGACCAGAAAAGGCATCTGGATCCCTCGTTACAAGACACAAGGCAGATACAATTAAAAGGCTCAATGGACATCTGCGACAGTGGGAGTAGTCGGCCTTCCAGCTTATGAATAAGTCCTCACATTGTCTGCACGTACTCATAGTGAAACATTGTTGCAAATGACAGGTACACCGAGAGCTGGGAACAGTGATGGTCCCAGACTGGGAAGCTCGCGGGCGCACCAATCAGAACATGGGGCTCTTATCACTGACGCCATTAACATTAACCAATCATCAGGGGTCTTCATGTAACAATTCTCATGTATCTAATTGTAGGGACAACCCAGATATATCACCTGACTAACCCTTGACCACTAACATTGTTCTCTATACATATGCTATACTAACCCTACCACTCGAGCAACCAATTAAGAGTGGCGATAGGTTTTTTGCTAACTTTCCAAGGTGACGCAAGTAGCGCGTCATACTAAGGTAAAAAGGGCCTGCCAGCCCCACGATTGTGTGTGTGTCAGGACGGACGTGTACGATCCTTGACCCATCCCTGCCGTTTTTGTCTAATAAACAGCAGAGTCACCTTGCTTCTTGCGTGTGTCTCATACTCTATCTCTTTTGGGATATACGGGAGGAGTTGGGGCCTCCCTGCCCGGAGGTCTGGGGACGGCCCGCCCGACCCCGGCAGAATTTCCCCCCCGACAGACCCATTGTTATTGATAGAGGGTGAGCAAAAGGAGGTACGTTCCTCCGGTGGAGGATTTTCTATGAAGCTAGCTCTGTGGTCAGGCATTGCAGTTGTAACTTCCAAAAGGCTGTGACTTCGCTAACAAGAGGAGTGACTTGGTTTTGTCTTTACAGTCATTTTCGTCTTTCTTTTTGCAGGGGGCTTTGGCATCCGGGCTACCATTGGGTGGTGGGCTATGTGTGCCTTTGCTCAAGGTTGATTCACTACGAAGGCAATACCTTTGTGGGTTTTTTATTTTTCATGTATTCAAGGGTAGTGTTCCTAAATTCTCCTTACAAGTGCATAGTCAGTAAAGCAATGGCAGTAGACGCTTACAAGCCAAGGAAAAGTAGACAGACCTCAACATGGATCGTTTCTTCATAGCTGGGGCGAGAGTTTCGCTGCCTTTGCAGAATGCAGGGTTCAATGGAGGAAAGGGGGGCCTGGAAGGAATTGCAACCAAAGGCTCAGACAGTTCTACAAAGAAAACTCGCCTGGGCAAGGAAACCTCACCCGACTCACCCCAAACACTATAAACAATCCTTGCACTCCACTCGTTCCGCTCTAAATGAGGAATATGTAGCTGAGCGAGTTCTTCGGATCCTCGAAGCAGTAGAGATAGTGGAAAGACTTCTCAAGCTGGACCACTTTTTAATCAGGCAGCGAGACTCCCAACACCATAAACACTTCTCGCACAAGTAACTAATCCATTAAACTTTACCAGAAGTAAGCAGCATCAATGTAGCAGACTGCCAGCAAATGTACATACTCTTGTCCCATTGGCCATAATTTTCTTGAGCTACCTAGGTATTGCCTGGGAATATGCCCTTTGTTTCTACGTATGTATGAGATTTATGTTGATGGAAGATGTTGTGATGTATGTGCTTGGGAGGGTATGGTACTTTGGAGTAGAATATGGAGTGCCCAACTCCTGATGTAGAATGTTATTCTTTGGCTACAGTCAGTTGGCTTGCTGTTCTGCTGGGTACAGCTTGGGGTTCTTTATTGTTACTGTATCTCCTGAATAAACTACTTTTACGTCAACCAAGAAACGTGTGGAGGCCATCCTTACAGAAATCCTTGAACCTATGTACAGAATTGCCATCAACTGCCCAGGCACTAGCCCCACTGGCAGCTACCCTCCCCCCCACAGTGCCTTCCCCTGAACCCAGACCACTAAACTGTGGTGCGTGCTAAAAGAAGATGGTAGTGTGGAAAACTGCAGAGTTGCTGTGCTCTTCCGCTGCCAGCTGCTGCCCTGCACTGAGCATGGATGTCATGGGCGTAATTATAGGGGGGACATGTCTTTTGGTCCCCCCCAACTTTTGGAGGGAGGGCACGGGGGGTGCAGTGATCAATTATGTAATTGGACAGCGCAAGCCCGGCTGGGGTGCTCACCAAGGCTTGTGCTGTCTCATTACATAATGCAGAGATGCCTGGCAGCTGCGCTGCAACACCTTCAGGGCTGGTATGCCCTGTGTGGCTCAGTCCCTCACCCTGGCTGGCCTGATTCAAAGTCAGCAGCCAGGGTGCTGAACTGGGTGCTGCAGGGCCTGGTGCCTGTGCTGTCACGCAAGCAGCAGCACTTCCGGGGGCCAGCAGCACAGAGCATCGCTTTCTGGCTTCGTGCTCGTGCACACACAGACAGGAAATAGGAAGCTTGTTCAGCTTCCTAGTTCCTGTCTGGAGGCGCGTGAGTGCCAAGAGGTTAGGTCAGTGTAAGATGGGACGTGGCTCGGGTGGCTTTTAAAAGCAGAGCAGAGGTACTTTAAAACATTTTTTTAAAAATGTATTGTGTTTGTGTATGTTTGTTGGGGAGCGATCACCAAGCCCTTTGAGGCAAAATACATGCAAACTTCCGAATTAGCTTAAGGATTCCACCAACAGAAGTGACTTCAGAGAAAAGGACATTGCAAGGCGCATCATCATTCTTTGATACTTGGAGGCACCATGGAAGTTGCCACAAGTAAGCCAAGTGAAAAATAACTTTGTGGTGCAAAATACCTAAATTGCACTATTGTTATATATATGGAGCAACTCTATAGTCATTGGACTCTTCCATTATAATAGCATGATACATTAACATAAGCTTTGAAGTGAATCAATCACTTACAGAGCTGCAGATAAGGCACAATGGCCCTCATTACGACCCTGGCGGAAATCGAAAAACGATGGCGGAAATGCAATACCGCCATCGAATAGCGCTCGGTGCGACTATGACCCGTCACCGTAAAGTACGATGCCATTAGCGACACCGTAGTGAACGCCAACGCTAACTGCACCAAGTACGCGCGCGCGCGCCATGCCAAACCGTAATTAGCACCATGGCGCAAGGGTACGCGAATTCCGACCCTAGCGGACATGTACTTAACGCCATCAAGCACGGCGGAAAGTACCATTCCGCCATGGTGAGAAGTACGGCATCACGAATCAACCGTAAACGGCCCCACTGAGTGCCTGTACACCGCTCCCTGGCCACATAGTACAACTCCCCGTAGGTGCAACGAAGTCACAATGCAACCAGTGAAATGTACAAGTCACCCATGCATGCCAACGAACAAAAGAATCACAAGAGGGGCCAATGGGAGCTGCAGGGCACAGATGGCACGAATACAGAAGCTATACCAATGGACATGACCTCAGTCTCCCACCAAGAAACGCACGCAAACACAGGCACCTGTGACCAGCAATATTCCGATAATCACATCATTCCACCAATCCACCTGGCTGACCGGCATCTGTTACACAAAACCTAATCCCCCGCCCCTGAGCATGACATCATCCAAACAGTCATATTGGCAGCCCTCACCCCTGACCTCACTGGGCTTCGTAGGCAAACGCGCCCAGCACAGTACCACGCAACTATACTCCGAAGCTGGAACCCAATGCAGATCTCCTCACAATACATCGCTCCCCAAATAGGAATATGCCACATCACTTGCAAAGAAGAACGCTACACGGCCCATATCAGAATAGAAATTTAATGCACAACAAATTCACCAAGCCCATACAGCCATTAGGCCATGAACTCCAAAACACATTTCACCATTGTGGGCTGCATCCGCAATAAATGACCAGCTACTTCTTGTGTGACGCCCTGTTCCTTCATGGTACACAGGGGCTACATTCTCGTACGAAAAGGCAACATGGAAGCGCCTAGAACCGCAGGGCCGTCCCAATAGGGAGGCACTAGTCCAGCTGAAAGGCCGAAATGTTGCTCCGAGCCACTAGTACTGCGTAAGGGCATGTGGCCCATTGGCGATCGTCCCATAAGATCGTAATGCTGCTCCACTGATTAACACGAAGCAGCAGGTGTCGGGAGTAAAACCCATCTGCAGGAGTGGCATACAGATGGCAGTGGCAAAAGGGGAGGAGATACCTGTCAACCAAAAGAAAAGAAAAAGAAAAGAATGGCCATCAGAACTACATTCGAACAACTCACTTCAATGATCACACTAGATCCACAGCCATATGCATGCTAGCCCACTCCAAAGGATCATAACCACCCCAAAACCACTTGCGACTCATAACTATCCATATCGAGGTGAAAACACCATCACAAACGAGTGTACCTGTGCATGCGTCTGTGAAAACAGAATCCATCAGATGGGATTGGTAACGTGCATGGACACAAGTGTCTGAAGGCGCGTCGAGACAGGGAGGGCTCAACAAGGCCAGATAGACGATGGTCCCACTATGGCAGCCCTGCATCACATAGCGCAGGGGAGGCGGACAGATTCCAAGAAGCCCTGTACATGGCAAACACCGTATCAAATCATCTGCCCATGCATCCATTCATCATTCCCTCATCCCGTAATGATAACGCCTGTTTCCATACTCACATAACATGTGAGAATTCCATTGAGTCTGTGCGTCATGCAGCTGCAAAATCCACTGTGCCCCAGCCCGTAATTCCAGTGTTGTGAAGTAACATGTATTTGGGAACGTCCGGCCTCATCATCCACTTCGCTATTGCGCATCCCAAACTATTCATATCAATCATTGCATCCTCGCCATGGCCCCTGTCCCAAGGACACTGAACAATAGAACGTTATATTTGCAGTCAGACCTGTGGGCATCTCCTCGCCGCTAGCTGAAGACCGAAAGCGCCGCCCTTCGAATTCCTCATTTGCAACATCACGTCGAAAAGGCATCTGTGGCCGCTTGAAATCACAAATTAATCCATCTAGTGCGGCTGTGTGTGAAAATGGCAACTGCCTTCACTCACAAATGGGAGGCCCCGCCCGTCGGTGAACCTCGGTACAGTGATGCATGAGGGTCCACCGTTACTCGAGTACTACGTTCCACTGACCCTTCACAAGTCTGTTCGCGACTGCAAAGAATGCATGTGAAACAATGGGACCATAGCCGAATGAACGTATCAACCAATGTTACACGGCCATCGGGTACTAATACATGATTGTAATAGCAAGATGCCATTCCTCGAATTGCAGCGTTGTGTGCGGGACGTGCTCGCCCAAAGGGGAGAGCAGCTTGCACAGGTGGAATGAATCACCACAGGTGGAGGCCATACAGCCTGAAAACACATAAATTGCACGCCCAGTCTCCTCCCACAACCACTCCGAAATGCTACCGGCAGGACTCGCGATGTTGGCCCTGGGGGACCTGATAGCACTGCAAGTACTCCAACTCCAAGAAGAAGACGAACACCAACTACAACCGGCCGCACGGAGGAGACGCAGGAGGAGGAGGAGGGCAAGGCAGGGCCAGCAAGGGCTGCCAGCACAGCCACTACCACCACGCAGGCAGCCCGCAATCCCACGCCTCCGAGCACATCCGTTCAACCTCACTGATGAGCAGATCCACACCCTCTACCGTTTGGACCGGGACACCATAGCCGCCATTGTGGACATGACACAGGCTGACCTTGTCAGCATGATAGATAGCCCAACCGCCATCCCACCCCTACTGAAGGTGGTGTCTGTACTCCACTTCCTGGCCACAGGCACCTACCAGCACACAGTCGGACAGTTGCATGGCATTTCTCAGCCACTGTTCTCACGGACACTATTGCAAGTGCTCGATGCCCTCCTGCAGCACGCAGACGACTACATCTCTCTACCACGCTCGGAGCAGGAAATAACCAACACAAAAGTGGGATTCCATGCACTTGGCGGCATACCGGGTTGCATTGGTGCCATCGACTGCACCCATGTGGAATTGGTCGTCCCACATGCCATGGAGGCCCAGTACCGCAACCGAAAACAATTTCATTCACTGAATGTACAAATGGTGTGTGACTCCAACAGGATCATTACACATTGTTGTGCCCGATTCCCTGGATCAACCCATGATTCTATGGTCTTGAGGAACTCCACAATACCACGCTACATGGAGCGACACGCAGGGAACAGATCCTGGCTACTCGGTGAGTCTCATTTCATGCATGATGATGTGGGGTATGTGATGCGGCAATGACCTGGCAGGAAGGGGGGGGGGGTGCGTACGTAGCAATGGCATTCCACATAATTCGTTCATCGTCCACATACAGGTGATGCCGGATATCCACTGAAGAGATGGCTCCTCACACCAGTCCGGAACCCACGGGACCAGCATGAGGAGGACTACAACCATGCGCACTCACGTACCCGTGTAGTCATTGAACAGGCATTCGGCCTACTGAAGACCCGTTTCCGGTGCCTCAGCAGGTCTGGCGGGGCACTCCTGTACCGCCATGAGTAGGTTGCAAAGATGGTGATGGCATGTGTCATGCTCCACAACATGTGCGTACGTAGAAATGTGCCCATGCCCCCTGACGCAGAACTTCAAGCACCTGAAGATGGTCATGATGAGGGTGGGGATGTGGCAGCACCTCAAGGAGTCACGGAGGCACAGGAGGGCCGTGTAATTCGTCAGCATCTCATAGATGCATGCTTCTAGCACTCACGCCTGGTGGCTGATACATGGACACGGGACTCGTGGCACTGTGTGTGTCTGGTACATGCACAATATGGACTGTACGCCTATGATGGCCTAGTACACAAAGATCATTGTCCACACATCTCATTGTTTGATCGTGCATTGTTTATGGCATATGTGATATCATGTTGAACACCCTATCGACCCGCCACCCAAGTGAGCCCAACACACCCCCTCCACCCTCCCACCTCCCCCCCGAACACCAGTGTCCAAAGATGCTCATTGTCAGTGGGCAGTCGCTATTGCAAGCCCCCTCTGCGGGTATCAGGGGCACCCCTGCCTGTGGAGCGCAGGTTCCTCCCAGATCTACGTTGGGGGCTGCCCTGGACGGAACTTGCAACGGATGATGTCTCTGCCTGCTCACGTCCATGCATGTCCCTAAGGGTTTGTGAGAGCTCAGTGAGCACACGGCGCACTGCGGCAAGTTCGGCACATACGTCTTTGGACGTCGCATGCAGTTCCCCCCTCAGGCTCTCGGTGCTTCTCTCCATTTGGACTCTCAGGCTCTCGGTGCTACTCTCCATTTGGACTCTCAGGCTCTCGGTGCTACTCTCCATTTGGACTCTCAGGCTCTCGGTGCTACTCTCCATTTGTGCCCTAAGTGTCTCAGTTGATGTTTCTATGTCTGCCTTGGTGCCCCCACATCCATCGGCATGGTCCTTGAGGAGCGTGGCCAGTTGCTGCTGTTGCACGATTAACTGGTCGAGGGACTGTTGCCTCTGCTGGGCCATGGCCATTTGCGGTGGTGTCACAGAGGGGCTGTTCACCTCATGTTGCCCTGCCACAGGGCTTGTGGGGGATGGCCAGTCGTCGTCTTGTGGGTGCCCCTGCGTGGTATCCTCATGGTGTACGGGATGGAACAGACAGGGGGATTGGGACAGGTCATGGATGGATCTGACTTCGACATCCCCGTCTTCTGTGTCGGAGCATGCTGCCATTAATGGGGTGTCACCTATGGTGCTGCTGCCACCAGAGGCAGTACCTTCTGTGGCATCCATTGGGGGGACCTGTGGTGGTGCTGTTGTGGGCATGCTGGCTGCTGGGGTGCCTGTTGATGTTCCCTCCTGTGTGCTGCCACTTGATATGTGCTGCTGCCGTGTCTTGATGCGTGCAGCTGAGGTGGAGGGTCTTTGGCCGTCGGTCTTGGCCCTCTTTGCAGGTGTGCTGGTAGGGGTGTCCTGGAGCTCGTCGTTTGGATCGGACCCTGTGGTGGAGTAAAGGAGGGCGAGCGTTATTAATGGGTCTGTGGGAATTGGAATGGCAATGTATCACATGCATTGGGGTGGTACCTGAGGGTGATTTGGGTCGGGGCCTTGGAGGTGCTTTCATTTGTGTGTGGAGTGAGGGTGCAGTTGTTTGGCAGCCTGCAGTTAGGGTGTGCCTGCTGCACGTGTAGTGGGTGTTTTTGGGGTTTTTACTTATTTATGTATTTATTGTGTGTTTTAAAGTGCGCTATCAGGCCAATGTGTGTGGACGTTCTCCTGGCCATGTGTTGCTGTTGCGCTATGTGGACACATGTGAGTCACATGATTGGACATTGTGGATTTGGCATGGTTTTATTTGGGCCACCTACCTGATTCTCCGGATGTCTGCACTCCTTTCTCCATCCCTCCGACTCCCTCTATGCTCTCCATTCCAATGGTGGAGGCACAGATTTCTTCCCAGGGGGTCAACTTGATGGGTGATTCCGACCCTCCCCCGGTGGCTGTGGCAATGTTGCGGTTGGCAGAAAGTATGCTACGGACGCGTATCCGCAGGTCGTCCCACCGCTTCCTGCATTGCTGTGGGTTGCGGGGTGCGGTCCCCACCGCACTTACCCGCTGTGCCACCAGGGCCCATATGGCCTTCTTGTTCGCAAGTGCCGTCCTGGTCATTTGCGTGGAGAAGACGGCGGCGGCATTCTCCTGGAGGGTCTCTGTGAGTACGGTGAGTTCCTCACGGGAGAAGTGGACCTGCCGCTTGCGGTCGCACGCTTTCTTCGCTACTTTTCCCATTTTTCTTGGTTTCACTAGGGTGGATGACGGGTTGGGATGTGTCTCAGGGTGGTGTTTTTAGTGGTTGTGTGTATTTTGTGGTTTTATAGGTGTACGGGGTGTTGTTTCCCGTTCCGGGCCCATGTTTTTACTTCCGTTTCCGTATATTTACGGTCGCCGTACTTTCCGGTTGGCGCTCACTGCGGTGTCCGCTATGATGGGTGGCGGTATTGCACCTAGGGCGCCGTACGGCGGCGGTGTGGGCCGTTTTGGGGTCATTTCCGCCATCGCGGACTTTGCACTTCCGCCATGGCGTGGTGCTCGTGCCCGATGGGTCGGAATGGGCCGCACTTTGCTCCATCGTGCAATGGCGGAAACGCTATTTACGCTGTGGCGGTCCGGTCAGTCACTTTCCGCCAGGGTCGTAATGTGATTAAATGATTTGCTCAGGATCACACACTTGGTTAAATGGTGAAACTGGGATGTGGACAATTTACACGACCATGCACATCTTTCCAGGCTTTTTTGATATAGATATTTTTTAAGGTTTTGCTTTACATTTCATGTTCTTATTAATTATATAATACATATAAAATATAATTATTTATAGCAATGCATTGGAAGCAAACCACATTACATAATAAACTAGCCTTTCATAGTAAACTAACCATAGACTATATACATTGTCAAGGAAATATCTTGAGCAATGGGAGTATGGCTTTAGTTTTATTCTCCCCATTCTGCATGCAAAGTCACAGTAGCATCATGCAGATTAATATGAGCCTAACAAATCCGCCTTAGGATTTAAAGCCATTGTCATTATTTCATAAAGCATGCTTAATTATGCACCGTTCTCTCTTCTGATCACTCCCTCCTATTCACATTTCTAAAGCGACAAAAGTCCCTGCTAATAGTAACCCCCTCCCTCCCTTCAGTGCCTAATGGCTCACATTGTAATACTTTGATACAGAGCAAGGTGAGGACCCTCTGCTGGGCGGAGCTCTTTGGGACATTGCCCTGGCAGCGGGAACCCTCTACCATTCGGAACAGGTAAGGTGTCCTGCCAGGACAATGTCAAGCTGAGCAGGAATTGCTCAGCACACATTGTCCTGCCAGCGGGACACTTTTGTCGTTGGGCACCCTCTTTGAGGTGTTGAATGGGAGAGGTGTCCCAATGATAAATGTCCCAGTCTGGCTCTAAAAAGAGCGATGGGGGGGCAGCTTGACCACCCCATTGCAACTCTCCCGCTCAGTACTTCACTGCTTGGAGTCATTTGAACACAGGAAAACATACCTTAATTTTTATCAGAATCTTGTAGAACAAATCTATCAGCACGTAGACATATAACGAGCTGCACAGAACCCAAGTTTGGAGATAAATGGCATTTAAACATCTATACCAAGTATACTTGGTCACCTACTGCACTGCATTAACCCATGGTTTCTGCCTTTAAATGAAAGGAAAAATCAGGCAAATTACTGACATTGCAGTGAATCTAGTCCTTTCGGCCATGGCTTTATAGTTCAGCTAGGACAAGTCAACGTAGCCCAAAATTTCAGGTATCAGGGGGCGATAAAGTCTGGTCTGCTCAATGGATGTTGCGCCACTGTTTCCATGTGTTATTGTAAATGTACATATAAATGTTGTGTGCACACAGTGTATGTCAGTGGAGGTGCTGGGTGCATTTGTGTGTGAGTGAGAGTGTGTGCAAGCATATGTGCTGACTTTTGTGTCTGAATGAATGATAAATAATGCATTGTTTGTATGTTCTAGTTGGAATTAAGTTTGTGAATGTTATGTTATGTCACTGGGTGTATGGCAGGCCGGCCGGCTGATGATGTGTGTGGACCCAATTGAATTTGAAAGATAAGCCATCAGTCTTATGAAAGTTATAACAGAGTGTCAGCAATGGACACTTTTGGGGTAGTAGTTTAGTGTTATCCCTCAGGGATTTAGGATGTTGACCGACGTACAAAAACACAGCAGAATTAATCGTAGTCATTTTCGCTGCGAATACGTTTTTACCTCAGTACAAAAATGAAAACCCATGTCCCCTCAAACCACCAGTACACCCATAAACCCCTCCACTTAACTTTTCTCCATCCGCTGCCTCTCCTGTAACCTGCAGCGTCAGATCCATACCTTTACCTTGGGTAGGGTCTGATAATGCAGCGTCCCTTTTCTTCTTTTTTTGTTGGGTCCCCTGCCACCAATGCTGAGAAAGCGGGGGACACCCCTGCAACCGTCAAAGTCCAAAATTCCAACCATGGGCTCAGGGGGCCTCCCCTGCATCCACTGCTCTTCATGTTCGGTATCTTCGGCTTCGAACTAACGGTGGTGACTGAATTCGGTCAAATCTACCAATCAAGCACTTTTTTTTTAACAATTTGGCAAAAATGATCGCTCAGAGCCACCATCCGCCCCTCCCCCTTTACTACAGTTGTCATGTCCCCTCCAACATTTTCTGCAAAGTTACTCCACTGATGGATGCGGACAGCACTGGGGGAATGCAGCCGTGCTGCAGCATGCTTTCCTAGCGGTTCCCTTTTCCACCCACCTCCTCACTGCCAGTGACAGGTGGACAGGGAGAGGGGTGCAGCACAGGATGTAGCAACCAAAGCAGGGACACAGGCAAGACCTGGGGAGCTGCTTATGGAGCACCTGGGCACTCCACAGGGCAGTGAGTCAAGGGGGCAAGATCCACGTGCTCCGCTGTGGGACAAGTGATCTGAAAAGCATTCCTTTCTCCGCACTGCCATGTCCCGTTAAGACACCCTACAGTACAGCACAACCTTGCAATGAGACATGCTTGCCTTCTCCTAGTATGACACTATGCCAAGGCAATACAGACGAACGGCACGCCTCCTTGCAATGCACCACTAAGGTTTATAACAACAATCGAAGTGAGCGGGAATGGCTGGGAGCAGTGTTCCACTACTTTTATTTTTTGATGTTTACCATTCCTCTACCTATTACACTCATAGGGCCTCATTAGACGGTAGGCGGTGAGCCATGGCGCTATTAGCGCCATGGCTCATGCCGGTAAAATACCGGCACCGCCTTGGCGGAAAGGGGATTTACCGCCCCATTCCAAGGTTGGAGGGGCGGTAAATCCCCTTTCCGCCATTGCCCTTCCCCATTCCCATTTCTGCCCCATAGGGCTCTATGGAAATGGGGAAGGCGCTAATTACGGCACCGCAATTTTGCGGTGCCGTAATTAGCTCCGAGGTCCCTTAGCGGGTTGGATTTTAACGCCTGCAAGAAGCAGGCGTTAAATCCTCCAACCCGCAAAGGGACCTCGTAGTACGGCGGTAAGGGTTAACGGTCACCGTTACCATTAACGGTGACCGTTAACCCTAACCGCCGTCCGTGTAATGAGGCCCATAGTCATAATTCTATACAGAGGATTTGTCCATTCATGTCCTTGTGGAAGTGTAAAGTTGTAACAGAACCCTTAGTTGCTAGTCGCTTAGACAATAAGACAATTGCAATGCCCCGGCTACAATGCCTTGTCACGTGTTGCATTGTGCTTCTGCCTACCCTCTCCCCCACAGTTCCACGACTTCTTTCGGTGCACTTCTACCACTGGGTTATAAGCAGTCTACTGTGGATGGTGAAGAGAAGCATGCATATGGCTCGATGAGGTAAGGTGGGGAAAATAAAAAAGCATGGAATGGCCAATGCACGTCACAGCCTTTATCTCTCTATATAAGATCGCCCCCCCTCCCCCTCCAAAAGAGCCGAAGCCTGAAATGAGTGATGGACACATTGGTCAGTTAAGATTCCTTTAGAAATTATATGCAGAGTCACATTCGAAAGGTGTATCCACCTACATGCCAGGCACACATCCATCCAACACACAGCAGCGAACCATAACATACACAAGCACTCACCGGCACATTGTCACTTTTAATTATTTATTACTTTTTTAAATATTCTTTTATAATGTGTTACCAGGATTCGAACCTGCGTTGCTCTCTGTTGCCTTTTTTCCAAGAGAAACGTTGCTCCTGAGCTATCCTCCCGCCCGTTACTTGTCAGTAAATGAAGTTTTCTTAGTTACATATTGGTAGTTACATATTCCTTTGAACATAAATACGTTTTTTGCTCATATTTATCCCATTAGATTTACATGATGAAGAGGTATTCTATAAAAGCACATTTTCTCTCCAATTTACTCTAGGTTACAGATTACACAAAGGAAATGTTGCCTTGCTGTGCTGTGTGACAAATAGGGGTGAGTGGTGTTAAACATGGCGCGCTGCCGCCACGCTAGGCTTGAGTGCAGCAGTTACTCAGCAGGGGGAGAGGGGGGTTGAACAAAGCTTAATGTACTTACCGTTTCTTTTGAAAGAACATGACAAAGGGGATTGCCTTGTGTGGGAAGAAATGTAAACTGCATTACTCATCCAGGATTTCAGGTGAAGATGGAGCTTTATAAAGGATTGTCAGCTGTTTGTTTTTTGTTCCTTTTTAACAAAAAAAATCTTAAATTAACCTTGTTTCCCACACAAATGCACCCGGTTCTATGCCTGAGTGAAAGCATCTTTAGAGCAATTTGACACTTAACACGAAAGGAAAGCTCAGCTGGATTGTTAATGCACAATGAGCAAGACTTCTGAATAAAGTAATTCCATTTGATTAGCAATTAACGTTCTATATGCGGAGAGCAGGATATGGCTTGCAGTTGTTCAAGGCCCCTGTCAGATTGTCACCATATTGAAACATATTAAACAGGACGGATGTGACGTGCCCGATAACTTCCCATATCATTACCGCTTCGTCTAAACTTCAGCTGCTCTTGTATATGGCTCTAAAGACTACACCTCCGCTTGTCCACCTGACCTCTCTTGAGATTAATGGTTGGGGAGCTGATTGCAGGTGGGGTACACCATAGGAAGACGAAGGGGACATGGGGGAAACCGAACAACATGGCTGCCTCCATCTTCCCATGTTACTTCCACCTCCAATCCACATCTGCCGAAGCAGCTGTGCACTCTGCATCTGAACTTGGGGGGGCGGGGGTCAGGAGTTTCATCCTTCAACTGGATCTCTCTTTCTCATCCTCTTAGGGACCCACGCAATCCTTCACTGTCATGATTGTATGAGTTTTATTGATCATAACAACTGAAATGTACAACTGCAATCAATCAGGTAAAACTGGTAAAAAAAACAAGACAGGCAACAAGCAGGATATTAGCTTAAAATGGCAAAAGTAAAAAGAAATAGCCCTATCAGAGAGAGAATCTCCTTGTTGGATGGGCAGAAATAATGAAGCTGTTGCACCAGCGCAGTTACAACAGAGAGCAAGACAATGGTCCACATGATTGTCATCACTTCTAAGGTTGCCGCGAGGCACCAGTCAAAATAGGCAAGGTCATTAGACCAAATACCCCTGATGGTCGTCAGGAGATTATACAATGTGTACATGGCTTTTCTATCATTGCCTGGGAAGTGAGTGGGGGCTTCCAGCCTCTTAGAAGTATGAAGTTAGTGAGTATCAAGCGTGTGGCACTGTAATATTGCCTAACACCCACCTGACCAAAATTCCTGCCAAGGCTTTTCCAAGTATGTCCTCCTATTCAGCTATCTACAGACTATGGGGGTCATTACAAGTTGAGCGGTAAGGGATACCGGGCACCAGTAAGGAGATTGGTGCCGGTAATCTCTTACCGCCCAATTCCGAGGTCACTTAGCGGGAGCCACAAGGGACGTGTGGTCGAACCACAAGTTCTTTAGAGGTCCCGTTAAGGGATCAGAATGCTAATAACGGACCTGCTATTCGCGAGCCCGTTATTAGCGCCCTCCCCATTCCCATTGAGCCTTATGAGGGCTCAAATGGGAATGGGGAATGGTTGGTTCAGTGGGGACTTACCGGTTCCTCCAGGGTCAGAATACACCAGTAAATCCCCATTGAACCAGACCTGTGCCGGACGCGGTATTGGAGGCAGCCATGGCGCAAATAGCGCCATGGCTGCCTCCAATCTCGGAATGAGGCCCTATGAAAGAAAGCAAAAGACTTATGTGTGATTGCGAGTTTTATGATATTTGCATCAGAAATACCACCACATAGTAATAGCATTACTGTATGGGGAAATCGTGTACATTATAAGGGTCTACATGATTCCAAGTCATTTGGATCCTACATGTATACCCAATGTTGGTGTCCCACAGGACTCCTTGGGGATATTTCATCACTGCATGTGGTGACTCAAGCACGTGCTAATTATTACTCTCAATAATGATTTTGTTCCGGTAACTGGCGGCACGTAAAAGCAGGCGGATTGAAAATGGTTAAGGCCCGAAATTCAGAATTTCGCAGAGTGGTAACACAGCCAATATTTTAATATACTGCATGGTTTAACACTACTGCCAAACTCATAACCAGGCCAGTGTTTGGCGGGATCATGAACATATTTGTACTAGTGACTCATTTCTGGCTATTATGGGACCCTTTGATCTTTTCCATTATGGCATGGGCCTACTCTGCTCACATCATTCATGAAACCTGTATCATTGATGCACTGATAACGTTAGGCATCCATGAACCATTGACATTAAGGACAAGGTACAAGTAACATATATGTTCTGACCAAGTCTTACTGTATACCACAATGCTGTCTAGGTATGCCCTTGCATATTCCTGGTGAGGCTTCAAGATACAATCCATCATCCATTAAAAGGTGGCAGGAACTCCATGGTGTGCAAATAGCAACATAGTAAACTAGAATAATTCTTCACATTTCAGTATTCTGAGGAAATGGTTCTTTGCCAGGACTCTTTAGCCAAGTTGAGGCTCGGGCTATATGTAGCTGGAACAAACCTCTCGATGATCTGGTTGATGCATGCCAATTGGTACACATAGAACCTTGTGAGTTTATTGACTTTACAAAAGTCTAGTCAGATTCTCAAAGATCAATCAGATTTGGCAAT
Source organism: Ambystoma mexicanum (assembly GCF_040938575.1). Classification (NCBI taxonomy): domain Eukaryota; kingdom Metazoa; phylum Chordata; class Amphibia; order Caudata; family Ambystomatidae; genus Ambystoma; species Ambystoma mexicanum. The sequence continues at coordinate 770,580,503 of NC_090935.1, forward strand.
TAGGAGTTTTAATGACTTCCAGATCCAACATCATCTTGACCTCTCTGACTGCTTGGCATCAGGCTTCTGGCAGCTGGTAGAGTTGAATCTGTATGGCCTTCCCTGATGGTGTAACGGTGCGGTGGTTTAGCGGTGCAATGGACTAAGACAAAACAGGCCATTCACTTGATAACACATCGGGCCTTCTGGAATCATCTTCCTCAGAATGGTGGTCAACTCAAATTCCATATAAACATCTGTGTTGACCATCATGGATCCCCAAGATCATTACAGTCTTTACGACAGTTCATGTGGTAAACATCTTCTAGCGGTCACCCTGTTGCATGCAGAAAGGTAGTCTCAGAAATCTGTAGTGATGTGATAGGGCCTGTGCCATCATGACAAGAGTTTATTTCAAGGGATCGAGAGGAGCATCAAAACCGGGCTCTCTACTAGAACATCTTGAAATGCGCCAAGCGGTCATTTAGTTTCCTTTTCTTGTCTTCGCTGTCTTACAGGTGTTGATGCACACAATCTCACACCACACCTATTGATATGCTACTGGGCTGCATAAACTAGCAGTGCTTTGTTCAATCTCCTCCTGGTTCTCCCATCCCTCCTGCAGCACATCCAAGGCACCTGCGGGTTCCCATTCATAGACTAGTTCAAATGGGAAAAACCTGGTTGCGATATGGAGATGTCCTCATCACAGCAAATAGGACCCAAGGAAAAGGTTTAAGAAGAGCATCCCAGTTGAGCATCCCAGTTCTTGGCTTCAAAGATCATCCCAGTTCTTGGCATCTTCATCTACTATCTTCAGCAGGTGTTTCTCAAAGTCAAATTACATCGATTGACTAAGTCATCCATTAGAGGCCTATAGGTAGAGGCTTGAAGAGTGTTAATTCATAACAATGTTTTTAGCTCAGTTACTTCGTTAGACCTTTATGTGGATCCTTATTTAATAAGGATCTCTGGAGAAACCCCACCAGGAAAATAGAGAAACCTAATTGCTTAATATTGTGTTGAGTAGTGTTGTTGCAAAAGGGGAATGCCTCAGCAGACTGGGTGGCATAATCCACAATTTACAGTCTATCTCTACTCCCAGGCTGGGAGAGGCTCAAGGTTCCCAGGATATCCATGCCAAGCTGGGAGAACAGGACACCAATAATGGGTGCTCACTGCGTCTTAGAGAGGCTCAGCTTCACCTCACTGATGAGGCCTGACTAGGCCGAAACATGTGTCTGGGGTTGCTGATGGTACTCTTGTTCAGAGGAAATTTGCCTAGCATTTCGGTGCTGGACTGCCCTTGTGGGTGGGACAAAGACTGATATTCAAATGGATATTTCTCCTCTGTGAAGGGTGCAGTAGCTAAAGCATGGTTGAAGACCCTCCTGAGTGGAAGAAAGTCCATAGAACAAGGTATTTGACCCATGTTCGTTCTCAGTAGAGGGGCTCACACACTCCATTGTAAATCAATAATAGGTAGTGTTTCTAAATCGGCTTGGCCAATGTCAATGTCTATGCATGAGGATTCACAATGGGGTAGCACATTCATCACATTTCTTGACTTGTTGATACATTCTGGACAAAAACACCTATTTGGTTTTTGCAATCCCCTGGTGTACTGCGTTTAGATATTTTATTAATTTATTTATATGTATTTAAATAGAGGAGGAACAATGCTATTTTGATCACAAAAGAACATACAATAGATAAGAAATCAGATTGTATGGGAAAGAGTGAGCTTCCTATATGAGTTTTAGGGACATTTTGACCAGGTTGGGGAGGGGAGTAAATGGAACAGTCACCGGGGACAATGCATAAGTGAACATACATAGATTAAGGACAACAAACACTGGACATTTTTAAGTGCATGTTGGCAGTATGGCCAGCTGTTCTCGGGATGTGACCACGATGGGTGAAGTGTTATAGTGGAGGCAAAGGAAATGAGGGATAGAGGCAGGCTAGTGGTGAGGGGAAAATGTTAGCAAGCAGACAGATGAGAGGTAGGATAAGAGAGTAACTTGGAGGCGAGGAGATAGGCTCTTAGATTGGTTTTGAACAAATCCATGTGGACTGTTTCTTGGATGTCCCGGGGAAGAGAATTCCATGCAAGTGGAGCAAGAAGACAGAAAAAGCGGAAGTGGGAGGAAGCACAGTGAGGATGAGGAGCCACAAGGGTAGTCGAGGAGGCAGAGCAGAGATTGTGAGAAGGCTGGTGGAGTTGGCTAGAGGAGGATAGATACAGTGGTGCCTTACTGTGGATAGATATTGGTGGGCTAACTCTACAATTGCCCTTCTAAATGAAGGCAAAACCAGCAACTAGTACCGGTTTTGCCCAGCCCCTTTCTGTCCTCTGATAAGGCAGCCCCCTTCTTTCTACAAAGTAAGAACTGGTCCTGCTTCTGCTGTCCTCTCCTGAAATTTTTTGGTCAATAGCAGACTGGGAAGGGGAATCCCTAAATTGGGCTAAAATGACGTCAGGACAAAAGGGAATCGGTTCAGTAGGAATGAACTTTGCACTGTTTCCTCTTTCTAGCGTGAGATGATCCAAACCCATTTCCCCACGTTCATGTTCCTCCAACTCTGCAACGTCCTGCTCCACTGGTTTAAAGCATGCTTCACATGCAGGTTGAGCTTTCAGGTTCCATTTCTGCGCCACATATGTGTCTATGCAGTGGTTGAGGGGTAGGACCTTGACTGGTCCCAATAATAGCCATCCACTACTCTAGCCCTGTCATCTAGGCCATATTTCACAACTATGCCTGACTTATTCACTACCAACCCATAGGTTTCACTGGGGAGTTGGACCCTCAGGCCAGTGGAGATAAGAGCCTGGTCCTCAATGGAAATGTTTATGTCTTCAACACTATACAAATCGAAGCCATCCGAATTGGGGTGCTTTAGCTGGAAGATTAGCAAACGGTTCCTCTAACTTCACAAGAGGACATTGTGTGACTTCTTGGTCCGCCCTAATTGGTCCTGCTTCTGGCATTTGTCACAAAAGCCAAGAAGGATCAATATAATGCCAAGAAGGAAACATAGGATAAAATGTACACATTTAGTATGGATTTTTGTACGAGTGGACCAACTAAGAAAAAAAACTGGAACTAAACAATTGATGGTCTTCACATTGGTAGTCAAACAACAAAGACTGTGGGTTTTGTAATCCCTAATGCTGGCATCCATTCCCCCATTCCCCAGTGCATATCCTCACTTCTTAGTCACCCAGGGTTTGGGGGTTTGAATGTCTCACACTTCTTTCTCGGTTTCCAATTCTGTAGACTCAGATCCTTTGCTTGTCATCCTTATCTCCTGGGAAGACTCCTCGTTTGGGTCTCAAGGCATCACATGTGTTTCACCTCTAGGCCTGGACAATGGCATATATTGGGGATTGGTGATACCAGCATAAGCCCCAAAGCTTTCACCAGAATGCTGTGCCTCTAAGATGCACTACAGGTTCGGTCAGGATGCCCTTCCCACCCCACAGTCTTATGATCCTAGATTTAGTCCCCAACACCCCATCTTCATCTACCTCCTCAAAGAGTCACAATGATCCTTTCTCTCTCACTTAAACCTCCTGAATGGTTTGCCATGTGCTCACAGCTCCACCTCACAACTCCACACCTTTGGCACTCAGACATCTTACCTTACTGGCCCTTCTCATATTTCTCTCTGGCCTTCTCCTCCAACCTCCTTCTTAAACCACTCCTCCTCATCATGAATGTATTCCTCATACTTAGCCTTGATGTTATTTCCAATCTCCTCCTGAATGCACTTCTCCAACCCTTTGGTGTTACATACAAGCTTCCCTGTGTTCCTTCCTCCTTCCTTTCCTCCTTTAGCGCTTCCTCCATTCCCTTCAATCCTTCTGATATTACTCCTCACTACATCCTCAATCTTCTCCTGCTCAATCCTCCCTTGCTTCCGTCTGCTTTCTGTATTGAGTGCAGTAAAAACAAGCTTTCTTAGAATGTGGGTGTCTGTTTATGCTTCATGCCTGTAGGGAACAATATTTGCAGAATGAACTATGTGTTTTCTGAGTTCTGGGACTCCTGGGGCACTGTTTGTGTTGCTGTCGGGACGTGGCACTCCCTCGTTCATTGGCTATCAAAGTGATACTCTATTTGTGTATGAAAATACCTCAAAAGGAGTGAGGGGGTGCGTCCCATGACCACTCCACAGGGCTGGATCTGAAGAAGGGGTTATGACAGGGTTGCTGTTAGGGTAGTTTGGCTGCATTGCCAGTGTTTGGAGTATCTTTGAAAAGGTACAGGGGCATGCTCCCATACATTATGACAAGCCCCTGCCCGACCACTGCGGCATGGTGCAGCACGCCATGGGATCCTCCTCACACATTCCATGGCACCAACATTGCGTAATAGGAACTGCACCGCCTGGTCAATCCATTATCTACCCCAAGAGCCAGCCAGGTGACTGCATCACATTCTTCTCCAAGCCCCTATAATTGGCATCCCCACTGAAGTACATATATACCATGCCTGCGTGTGTATCCCTCTTTCCTAAACCCAATGTTATGGTTTCGCCCCAAAAAGTAGTTGGTATGGCACTCTTGGAGACATTTGTACGCTACATTATTCAATTACCTGAGCAATGCTTTAACTCATCAAATGTTTGATATGATATGATATGATATGGCATTTGTAACGCGCCTATACACGAGTGTTTCGAGGCGCGACGAGGCAGGGGGGGGGAACAAGGGAAGACAGACAACGATCCTACTAGGCCAGGTGACATTCAGATCGTGCAAGTGCAAGGGTAGAAGGGAAGGGAAAAAGTGCAGGGGGGAAAGGGAGAGGGGAAAGTGCAGTACAGGGTTAATAGCATGCAGGATAAATAACAAGGGCCAGCTGGTGGCAAGCGCGAGGTAAGTGCAGACAAGTGCTGGGAAGGGGGGCTGTAGGGATACAGACACAGTCCCGCAGTTCAGGGGGTGCCAGGGAGACAGTGCAGGGGAGAGTGGCTGGGTCAAGGACCGAGAACGGTGAGTGGCCCAGTTGCAGATTCAGTGCAGTTTCAGTAACTTTAGCAGTGGAGAGGGGGAGAGAAAGCGGAGGCGAAGAGGAAGGTTTTGAGGTGCTTCCAGAACCGGAGATGGTTCTCCTCAAGTTTCAGGGAGGCAGGAAGGCTGTTCCAGAGGGAGGCCCCTGCAGCGGAGAGAGATCTGCCCCCCGCCAAGAGAGGCCGGCCAGAGAGCTGCAGGGAAGGAGGGAGTGATACTAGTAAATCTGCATTTATCTCTGGGTAGTTTCTTGAGTCCTTAAAGAGAGCAATAGTTGTTGGTCTATGAAAAACGAAGCATGTAGCCACTCTTTCCAGCAACCATAGTCCTATTTCATATTACGTTTTAGGACTAAAATGGAAGAGTACATGTTTACAAATCTACTGCAACGGATACCCGAGTAGCGTTATCTCATCCCGACCTTCCCCGACAACTGCAAGGTACACATTCTGTGCTGGAACCCCTCCAGGATGGGTGGCATATGGCTGGTAATGTCAATACTGTCTGTCCACTATTAAACGGTTTTGTAAAGGGTCGGGTCATGAGGTCTGTTTTGGTATAGCCTACCATACCCTAACATCCACTGTGAGAAATCTGGGATAGCTAACCAGAAACCAGCTCAATCTCCAGTCACTATGATTTCAAGTAAGGGTCCTAAAAAGATTGAGCCTTTTCTACCCTGGGTGCCCATCACACATCTAGTTATGGAATGTACCCTAGACTAGAGTAATAATCTCTCTGGTGGTACTTCAATTGGTATTATCATTACATTTTAGCATCACCAAATGCTCTTTCTCATCCCCTTACTCAAGCTTAGAGAAAGGATCACATTACATCACTGATGATTGTCCTTGAGAGGCTCCATGCAGATTTCAGCGTTAAGTCACTCTGAATGGTCCTGCAGGATGCAGAGAAGTGATACAAAAAAGGAACTGAACCAGAGTTATTAGTCTTATAGCATTGACAGATTTGATAAAATAGGGTCGGGATAGACAAATGTCTAAAGGGTCTATGGATTATTTCTATAACCAACAAAGCACACATTTTGAAAAAAAGTGAAAATGCAAGGATAACATAAAAGTAGGCTTTAGTAGGTGCTTCCCTCACATCTGAAGATGCTCTTCTTGTTCATAACACAAACGCCAAAGCCTACTCATAAGAAGTCTCTGTCCCACTAACTACCAATGATGGGCAACAAAAGGTTTCAACCTGAGACTTTTAATTCTCTTAGACTCCAGGCTAACCTGCCCAAAAATACAGAGTCCACCATTCTTTGGCCAACACAAAAGTCACAGAACAAATCTACAACAAAAGTCACAAACAGTTCTTCTTAGTACAAAATTGATCTGGCAGTACGCCCAGTACCCCCGGTTCTCCTGGCTACGGTTTTCCAGGTATTCAGCTTCAAAGGAATGTGGGGTTCTCCACACTGTAGCTCAGGGTATACACTCTTCCCCCTACAGGTACTGTAAAGTTGGGCTAGCTCCCTCTGCCTGGCCAACTGGTGTTTTCTTTGGTAAATGGTTATTCTTTCCTCTCAGGGTCCTTCTCAGATCACCGATTATGCCTTCCTGTTATGGGTCTTGATTTGTTCTGGCTTTTCACTGGTTTTAATTCTCAGTTGGTCTGTGTGTCATTTTCGTGAGTATTGTTCACTTGCTCAATTCAAAAGCGATTATTGTGCTCATCACTGTAGCACAGGTAAATCTGTTATACCCAAAGGGTAATGTAAAGTTAGACTTTCTCCCAGCCCAACTACTGGGTTGAAAGGTTAAGGAGTATTCTCTCTCCCCACTCAACTGAGGGTACTTGTCAAGCAGCTGATTCCACCCTCTTGCCATAGTTCTACCTGTCTCTCCTTTGTGGGTTGTCATTGGAAAGCTTAGGTGTCAGGCTCTCCAAGGAGTTTAATGTTTGCTGGGGAAAGCCCAATAAACAATAATGCTTAAGAGGCTAAGTGTTTTTCTCACACTCTGACTCAATCTCTCAAAACACCCACAGCCTTCCTCACTCATTATAGCTTGGGGTAACCACTCCCCCCACAGGTCAATTCAAGTTGGGCTATCTCCCGCCCAACTACTGGGTTTGCTGACAGATGAGTGTTTACCTCTCTTCACCTGAGGGTCCTGGTCAGCCAGCCGATTTCACGTTACTGCCACAGGTCATAGTGTTGCTCTCGCTCTCACTCCCTAGTGGTTGCTGGTTGATAGCCTGGGCTTCAGGATTTCCAATTTACTCCATTGGGTCTGTAGGTTGTGGTGAGTCCAACCAGCCATTCTTACCCTTAGTGACCTTTTCTAGCCCCTTTTGTACACATGATCTGGTGGGACTCTTTGTAATTTCTCTGGTGATTGGTCCTTAAAATGACCTGCTGCATGCAATCAGATTGGCCAAACCTGCTAGGTTTCTTAAATTAATCTATTATGTAGTTCTTATACGTTTCCTGTGATTGATTTACTTTTAAATTATATGTGGCTGTAGTGAAGTCGCTGGGTTAAGTTTGCTGTTGAAGAGGACCCAATGATTGCCAGTCCTGGTTGATGGAGGGGGAGGTCTGGATGGATGCTGGGAGAAAGATCAATTACATTTTGGAGGAGTATTTTATCAGGCAGTCTAGAGCCATCCTATGATGGATGGAGGAGAGGAAGTTGTTGATGCTTTAAAAGACGTCATGGATGAAGGATGGATAAGAGAAGAAGATGTGAGTTTCATCAGCAGAGAGCTAGTACTGTAAGTCAAATGATGACATCAGTTAATTAATCCAGGGAAGAAGTATAAGGTTGAGTTGGAGTGGCCCAAGACAGAACCTTGAGGGCCACCCTTTGTAGATGAGCTGGGAGTGGAAGTGCAAGATTTCCAGGAGATGGTGAAGGAGTGGTAAGAGAATAGAAAGCCATCCTGTTAAGCATGTTGTACTTAAAGCCTAGTTTGAAAAGAGTTTGGAGGAGGCAGGAATGATCCATTACGTCAACAGGAGGTTCTTCCGTATTTTGGTAATCATAGAGGAGAAGTAGGAGGTAACATGATCTGTGTAAAGGTCGAAAACTATACAGCAAAGTTGGGTGCGAGCTGAGAATGGATCTATTTCAAGAGCATTTACCTGGTCAGGATAGATCAACCACAAGGCACGGGGGTGACCAGGACATTAGAATAAGACATTTATTATACATTTCTCCAGTGGTAGTGCGTGACTTGTACTAGATCAACTCTCTTTTAGGAAATAGAGGGGAGATGGGCAGGCTCCTGATTTTCTGCACTGAATACCGGCACTGATGCTCTTACGTGCCCCGGGAGTAACCAATAGACTGTGGTTAAATATACTGTGGAGCTTAGGTCGAGATGGAAGCTTGTGTGTGGGATCAGTCATCCAAAAGGAAGCAGGACATCTTAAAGGGATAGTTCAATCTAAAATATTATTGGCTAAAAAGATGGCCCATAATCAAAAATATGTATAAAAAATATTTTTAAACAAAGACCCTATGTAAAGTTTTGAGCAAATGAGGCTCAAACTCAAAAAATGTCAAGCACTATGAGGCATATGAGGCATCCATTTTGTGAAATGGATGAGCCTCCTGTGCTTGTGTTAATTTCTGCCCTTGCGGCACTAATGAAGAAAAAGCCAACCAGCTATAATACACAAAAGCTACCAGCAGGTGGCTTTTGCTTCATTATTGCCAGAGAGCAGAGATGAACAGAACCTGCCGCTGGTAAGTGCTTTGCATTTCATTCTTTTTTGAAAGAACTGCAAAATAAATGCTGCGGTTTTCTTTCATTGTATTTATGTTTTCTGTGGCTTCAGCTTTGAGTGTTCTGGTTTCCCAGTGTTCAGCCTTCAGTGGTGGACAATTTGCTTGTCTTTCTGATCAGGGGGAGTGGTGGTGGTGATTTGTCTGCATATGTCAGCTGCCTTTGATACCATCGACCACTCCACTCAGCTTAATTGTCTATCCGGAGCTGGCATTTCTGGAATGGTCCGTCATGTCTCTATTCCTTTCTGTCTGACCGGGTGCAGTCTTTTTCCTTACCACCTTTTCATTCAGTGTCTGCCCCACTGACTTGCTGTGTTCCATATGGCTGTGCGCTGTGCCCGATCCTTCTCAATATATATATATGTTCAGGCTCTGGTTGCACCCATTCCCTCCCACGGCTTCCAATGCTACTCTTACGCTAATGATATGCAAATTATGGGATGACTAAATTTGCTTCATCATGACAATGCTTCTCCGCTAAGAGAGCATCTGGAGGCTCTGGGATGATGATGAGTGCCAACTGGCACAAGCTAAATCGGGACAAAATGGAGGTGATGGTTGTGGGTTCTCCCTCAGTGGCCTCTCTTTGGACCCCATCTTTTTGGCCGTCCACTATTGGTCCTCAACCGACCGCAGCACCCTCAGTAAAAAATCTGGGCATGAAGCTATCTGCATCACTTTCTTTGGCTGCACAGATACATACAATCTGTCTGTATGGTCACTTTGAGTTGAAGATCCTTAGGAAAATACTTTGTTTTCTTCCTCAGCACTGGTGGTTGTAGCTTTGGTTTGGATTGACTACTGCAATTCCTTGTACTTATCCCAGCCTGCTTATCTGATCAGGCGGTTGCAAATCCTAGAGAACTCTGCTGCTTGGTTGGCAGCCAGTACTCCCTTTGGAGACCATATTTCTCCCGTCTTCGGTGCTCTTCATAGGCTTCCTGTAGCAAAGGGTGTTCATTTTAAATCTCTGTACTTAGTCCATTGGGCCTTTTATGGGGTAGGAACGGAGTATTTGCAGCTCAAATCCACCCCTATGTTCCCCGTCTTCTTCTAGATTCTGATATGCACAGATCGGTGGGCTGGCTTGCTCTGTTGCTGCAGTTAAGCATTGGAATCCTCTTCCGCTTGTTTTGCGGTCTTAACAAGATCATCTGTTATTCTGTAAGTTTTTTAAAACCTTCCTCTTCTGAGGTTTTTTTTTTCTTGGCTGGTTCTTGTTCTGCTATCCTGGAGTTTTATTAGCGCCAAAATGCCTCTGGGCTGATATTGTGCTTTATAAAATTGATAACATACAGGTAGATCCTGCTTATATCCATCGTTTGGGTAACTCTTTCCTTCTGGGCTTTGACATTTGTCCCAAGGTTCCTTACGTTAACAGAGCAGGCCCTTCATTGTACTGATGGATTGGGGAGAGAGCTCAATTTCCAATCATAGGGGTGTATATACTGAAACATTTTGGAAGCCACCTAATCAATGGAGGCCACCATTTCCTCTTCTCAGTTCTTTCTCTGAACCCCAGCCTCCATTACCATTCTGCAATTCTTGGTAATGTTGGTCATGGCTCTCGCAGGCAAGCTGAAGTCATGTCCATATGGTCACATTCATATTTCATGTATTCACCCATAGCAATAATGTCTGGCTGCGTAACTCTGCACATGGATTCCTTTGGAAATTGTCATTGTAGTTGGTTATTTATAACGCGCTTAATACCCAGAGGTTTCTAAGCGTGGACTCGGGGATCGAACCTGTGTTGCTCTGCGTTGTCTTGCTTCCAAGGTGAGTGCGTTGCCCCTTAGCTATCCTCCCGAGACCTACAGTAGAGATATAGCCAGCAGGCTGTTTTATGCTAAAATCACTAAAGAGCATCCACTAACTGGTGGAACCCACATAACCAACTGTGAAAGGAGATCAGCATAGGGAAAAAGGGCACATGATGTTTCATGCCACATGAGGGGTTTAGGATTGCATTGGGCACCTAACTACATTTGCTTCGATGGTGAGGCATATTATGCAAACCCATCAGGGAAACGCTCAAATACATCTATTTGGAAACTCTTGTTTCGATGTAGCTATGTTTGTTTCACCATGTTTTCACTTTTTCTTTTGGGTTTCTGCACCCATTTTGGACTATAGCGAGAGTGGAAGGCCTAGACACGAACCCAGCTAGGAGCAGTGGGCGAGGCTCACTTCGATGTACCTTTGTAATGCCTGAAAAATAATAATATTAAAAATGCACCCCTATGTCTGACACATACACAGAGTCCTAAAAGCCCAGTGCCATAAAGGAGGGGTAAATTTCCCCTCACTTCCTGTGTCAGCCATCTGTTATTGGAAACAACACATGAAAGTCATCTGGGACCTGTTACATAGGCTATTTAGAACACAGACCAAGCAAAGATGGGATCTGGTGTAAGCTGTTATTGTATTATAGGGACCGTCCTCAGAAGCTTCAGTCACTCCCCTCTGGGATTTGGTAATGTCCTTATTTACAGGCTTAAGGGTTTCCTGAATCCTGAAGTGTTTCACGTCTAGAAGCACTTGTGTACAGGCACGTTATAAATGACTTATCATATCATAGCATAACCCTATTTTCAAAGTTCTGCCCTGAGACCCATAGGGGTTCCCACATCCTATTTCTTAAAAGTTGTATCCTCTGGTTTAAAGGGATTCTAAAGGCCTAAATCTTTCAAGATGATATGCCTCAGATTCCCACAACTTATCTTAGTTAGCTGTCGACATCACTGCAACTCCTCCAGCAGTTAAGGATATGGCTCCAGGTACACTCCAAGATTCAGGTAGACCAGCAGGGTTTGTCTTTCACACTCTTCCCTGCTAGGGTGAAGATGGACCTTTCACCTCTCGGTCAGGGTCCTGATTACCCCCTTCTGATCCCTCCCTACTCCTGTTCCTCCTCGATATCATCCCCATGCTTGCCCCTCCTCCCACCAAGTCCGACCTTGCATTACTTCCTTTCATCCATGTCTTCTCCTGGCACCTCCATCCGATGCTTATCCACCACCTCCTGCTCTTAACCAACAAGCTTCTCCTGACATTCACCAACCAGCTCTTCCTGTTCACCAACTACCTCCTCCTGGTGTTTACCATCCACCTCCTACTCTTCACCAACTACCTCCTCCTGGTGTTTACCATCCACCTCCTACTCTTCACCAACTACCTCCTCCTGGTGTTTACCATCCACCTCCTACTCTTCACCAACCACCTCCTTCTGGTGTTTACCATCCACCTCCTACTCTTCACCAACTACCTCCTCCTGGTGTTTACCATCCACCTCCTACTCTTCACCAACTACCTCCTCCTGGTGTTTACCATCCACCTCCTACTCTTCACCAACTACCTCCTCCTAGTGTTTACCATCCACCTCCTACTCTTCACCAACTACCTCCTCCTGGTGTTTACCATCCACCTCCTACTCTTCACCAACCACCTCCTTCTGGTGTTTACCAACCACCTAAGGCCTTCCTTTCACGACCACCTCCTTCTTATGTTTACCAAACAACTCCTGCTCTTCACCACCTATTTCCTTCTCCCACTCCAACCATCTTTAGTCCTACTCTCTTCAATCTGCAAACTCCCACATCCTCCTTAACGAATGAACAACTTGCACAAACCACCTGCCATAAGCTCATTCTCCAAATACACATCCTACCTGACCGAGGGTTGGGGATTTTGTAGTGCTGTAACTCTGCCTTGAGGGTCTGCACTTGTGAAAATAAATGGGAAATAGATTGTGACAGGTCATTTCACCCAATCTAAGCTGAGCTTAATTTTAACTTTTGAGGATTGAGCAAGCCTTTAATGAGCCGGTCCATCACTTGAAATGTACTTCATTCGTGGGTGTCTTCCCTACCTGTCTAGAGCCCGCTTGGAAGCCATGTTTGCTGTTCTACAGCTTATTTGTGGAAGGTGAGTGTAGAAAATGCAATTTTAACACCATATGGTTTTGCGGCACGTGCACTGTTGGTTTGCGTGGCTGAGAACCAAACTGCGTATTGAGCTGTTCAGCAGGTTCACAGGCAGGGCATCACCAGACAACTCAACCTTTCTGAAAGGGGCCGTCTCTGCATGTCTGAAACCCTGACATTGAAAGGCAGGGTTAAATGATGTATGATTGCCTTCTATTGTTTTCAGGGTTCTTCTTGATCCTGTGGGCTTCATTATTGTGATATTTTCCCCAGGTGGTTGTATGTGGCCGTCCCCTGCCAAATGAAGGGGACTAAGTGGGTGACCAGGGAATACTTCCCAAACTACCCACAGACTCATCATCCGCTAGCTTGAGGAAGCACTCAGCCAATGTAGTCACCCCACCAGCCACCCCCCAGAGTCAGGTAGGAAACCCCATCACAGACCTCACTCTCGATAGGCCAAATTTCAAATGCATCTGCAGTGAAATTAATTCTAATATGATCCCGAAACACAGCCAGCCCTATTTTTTATATAAATTAATAAGACAGAGAAGACATTGGTGTGTTTATGTATGATGTGGGTGCCTATGAGCACTTGTGTGTAGGTTCATGTGTGTGCCTGTGCACGTGTGCTTATGTGTATGTGCATACATTTGTGTGTGTGTGCATGTGCCTGCAAGTATGTGCACCAAGCAAGACTGATTTACTATTGGGGCTCTAAATGGTGGCAGAGTGAGCATATATTATGAGAACCAGCATCATTAAAGTGCTTTACAGTGGCAATGATAACAAACATTGTAGGCAGCATCATCATGGAAGTGATTTATGGCTTCAATGATGATAACTACGGTGGGCACCAACATCATGAAGTATTTTATAGTGACAATGATGACAGATACTGTAGGCACCAGCATCATGAAAATGTGTTTTAGTAGCGATTTGGACATATCCTGTGGGGTTCAGTATCCTAAAAGTGTTTTACAGTGGCAATAATGATATACATGGTTCGTGCCTTGAAACACTTGTGTATAAGCGCGTTATAAATTCCATATCATATCATATCACCAGTGTCATGAAAATGAGTTAGAGTGGCAATGATGGCATATTGCGGGCGCTGGCGCCATGAAAGTGATTGACAGTGGCAATAATAGCATATCCTGTGGAAACTAGCATCATGAAAGTGGTTTACATTGGCAATGATGACATGCGGAATATTGTGGACACTTGTTTCCCTAAATTGCATGCCATTCTACCTATGTTTATTTCAAATAATATGCTGTAGAAATGCACAATTTCAACTCATTAGTTTAAAAATATTCACAGGAGGAGAAACACACCAAGCCCCTCATAGGTTGGTTCATTCACTGTTACACTGCTGGGCTGCTCATGCCAATTTACAGGAAATATTCCCCATAACTGAACAAAAATCACCAGGCACCACTGCAGCTGAAAGGCTGATGTCATCGTGATGTGTTCGAATGTATGAATACAGTGCAGAGTCTCATATCTGTTTCCATGCTCTGTGTGACAGCTGCAATTGTTGAGGCTCCGAAGTTTCCAGATGTATTTATATTAATTTCGTTTTGGAGCAGGAATGCTCTGCATAATAACTGTACAGGTGTTTTGGGTGACAAAGTTATTGCAATCCATTTAGGTAGAATTAAAAGAAACAGTAAAATTATATTGACCAGTTCACTAGATTTGCTCAGTGTCAGCAAAGTTTCAAAAGGTTTGTTCCTAATTTCCAAACAGTTTTCCACTGAATAATGGCCGCCTGTTCTTGCGAGATATACCGGGGGAATCTGATATTTATTTTTGGTTTCTTTACTTCAGCAAAATACAAAAAGAAAGAAAACAGAAAAAAAGCAAACCCTATCAGCTTAGTTTTAGCCCTGTCATCATCTCTTCAGAAAAGGCCTCAACTTTTTTCAGCGTCTTTTGCGATGTGATTTTGAATCTGAACCTCATAAGTTCCAAATATTCAGTCTGGAGAACAACATGACAGCTGCAGAATGCTGACCACCCTCTGCTTTGACAATCTGGACCCAACAGGGTCACACCCGGTTACAACAGGGAGCAATGCTCTAGCCAATTGATAAGCTGCCAAATCCTTGTGATGCTAAGATGCACTACTGTTTCCAACTCCCTACACCCTTAGGTTGCATCAGAAACATTCATTTCCAACAGCTACCATTATTGACACAGCGGTTCAGCAAGCAAGTCAAGCCAACATAATAAAAGGGAACACAATGACAAAATAATGTCTTGGGCTTTTTTGGGACTGCAGTCATATCTATCTGATAACAAATGCCCGCCGCACATCTTCTAAGCTAGTGGTTGTGGGGCAATGTGTTAGAGGACTGTGAAATGTTATCTTCGATTGCCTAATCAGACTAAGCAGCTCCATAGACCTATTAGCACACTTAGGGCCTGATTCATGGAAGTGTTTTATAATGGCGCAATCTCATAGGAAAACGTTCCATGAATCAGGCCCTTTAATATGTGTGACCATCTCTCTAGCAGAGGCGTATGTACATGCTTCACTCTTGCATTTTCATTGTGAAATGTTGCTCTACTTACTGTATTTTGCACCCTTTCGGTTCGTATTAATAACTATGCCTACCAGGGTCAATACCAACTGCTGGGTCTTCTAGTGCCATAGAATGCACCTATTTTCATCTTCACTGTTCCCTAAAACTTATTTTTAATGCTCCAAAAAAGTGGATCATACAATCTTGGACCACATAACTTGTGCCATCTCTTGCCACACCCTATTGGACTCTCTGCCCCTCATATCATCATTCCATGTTGGCTGCACCCACCCTCACAATGTAACGGCAACAGTGACTGAAAATCAGCCAGGCTTCCATCTTCCTTTCGCCAAGCGATGATGTCTCCACTTGTTGGTTCACCACAACACACTTATCTGTTTTCTACTCCACCTAGGAAATGGTTCTGTAACATTTCCTCTCAGGGTTTCACTTTGCTATCTCTGCCTGTTTCCATGTGTCAGTATTTGTCGCTGCGTCTTTAGCTGTATTGACATGAAATAGATAGATCGATATATAGATGGATAGATGGCCAGATAAATAGAGAGACAGAAAGAACCTATGTCAAATGTTCTCTCATGTTGTGTCACTGGGGGTGAAAGAAATGTATGCTGTCTTTCTAGAATTTCAGGTTTCCCCCCCTGAGATAGGGCTGTGGAAACCTGTGCTGACTCCTTGGGTAGCCTGCAACTACTTCCCTTAACAGAGTTTACCTCCAGAATATCTGAACTAACTTCTTCAGTCTCCCATCGTAACTGAGATCATAACTTATTTTATCAATTAAAACACAACAGCAACCACAACCACCACAACCATACAACCACCAAAAAGAAAAGACCCCACATGACCAAATTGTTGCTCATCACCACACAAACACATCCTTAAGGCAAAGGCGCTAACCCGCAGACTACCAGACACAAGCATAAGGCTCAAACGCATCATGACAGATATCCACAAGATACACAACATCCATATTCACCTCAGAATACATCCAGGGTACGGCCCAATGGACTACATGCCAAGAAGCACCAATAGTCTTGCCGCATACATAGCCCAGTTATTTCTGCTCTGCCTGCATCCAGACAACAGCAAAGCAACATTATACTTCTCGTTCTGCTTCTACTGATCATTGCACCCGCAAGACCGACGAAAAGGTGGAAAAATACTGTCAATCATTGGATTTGAGCTCAGAGACACCCTCTCCTTAGCACATAGACCAGAACAGAACCACCTTAGGTTCAGGAAATCCCTGGAGGCCCTGCTCTTCAGAAAAGCCTTCCCCCCAGGCTCACCCCATCCTTATTTCTTTGCCTGCTCCACTGCTTTGTATATTGCTGTTGGGCCTCTCAGAACTCCTTTGAATGTTTGTTATATCTGTTGAAATGTATTTAATTAATTTATTTATTTATTGTTTACTTGTTAGGCACTTTTACAGCAAGTTAAATACTGCTTCAAAGCGCCCACAGGGTGAGGGGAGGGAACAAGGGAGTGAAATACATTACAAAACACAAGAATTAACAAAAAGCAGTAGAGGGAAAAAGAAGGAAGGACGTACCTACTATGCCTTGTGAGTATTCAGAATGTGCAATTGCAGCAAGAAAACGGGCAGAGGGCGTAAGTGCTGGGGAGTTTCGGGCTCATGGGTGAACCACAGATGAAGTCCTTGTGTTGATGAGTGCTACAAGGCCAGGGGCCACGTTTGGAGAAAGTGCGAACCTTCGAGGTGGAGGGTGTGCCAAAGCAAGTGCTGAGGGTAGACCAGAGCTGGACAGATTGGGTATGGGAGGTCAGCAGCCCCGAGGGTGCATAAGGGCCCCAGACACCAATCACAGCAACGTGGGATTAGCAGAGAAGAGATGAAGGGAAGGAGGAGGTGAAGAGGTAGTTCTTGAGGAGCTGCTGGAATTTAAGAAAGTCCTGCTCAAGACGCGGTGGCAGGGGGAGGCTGTTCCATAGGAGGGAGCGAGCTGAGGAAAGTGATCGACCACCTACCCTCTGTTTAGCGAAACGCTTTAAACAGAAAGTGTTGGTGCCAGAGGAACAAAGTGGTCTAGAGGGAGTGTATTTAGTAAGATAAAGTTGGAGATAGTGTGGTCCCCAGGCCCAGACAGCCTTGTGGATAATACAGAGGGATTTTGATTTAATCTGTACAACAACCGGGAGCCAATGAAGACTTTTTAGAGCAGGAGAGATGGAGTCCCTGGGTTTAAGACCAGGGATACGTCTTGCTGCCCTATTCTGGATTAGCTGGAGGGGTCGCAGATTGGAAGAAGGTAGATTCAGGAGGAGGCTATTGCAATAGTCAATCCTAGAGAGAGCAAGTGCTTGGGTAACTTTGAGCCTCTGGGGAAAAGTGAGAAATGGGAGAATTCCTTTGAGAAAGAAGAGCTGGAAGTGAGACTTCTTGGCAATGTCCTGAGCGTGAGAGAGGAAGGAGAAAGAGGAGTCGAAGATGACTCCAAGGTTTCTGGCTTCAGAAGAAGGAGCAGGCGGAGAGCCCAAGATGGGAGGCCAGAGAGAAGGGAAGAAGGAGGGAGCAAAATGTTATTTTGTTTTGATAGCTGGAATACCTTGTCCCTCTCAGCGTTTGTATTGCTTATCAACCGTTTGTAACTTTACCTCCCTTCATCCTACTGCTCCTGTGGCACTTTAAAAAACACCAAATAAAAAGACAGCAATGGCCAAACTAACCCATTTTCCTCCACGAGAAAGAGTGCAAAGGTGCTCCTACATCATACACAAGATAGCACATATGTGGTTCTTTCACCTCAACATATTGCAGATAATGCTTATCCTACATTATATCTAATGCCTGATACCCATATCCTGTAAAGAGAAGGTGTGCAAGCCCAAGACACCATACCATCTCCTACTGCCATTCAAAATGCATTGGTGGCCAAAGCTACTGCTTCCTTGGTCTGAAGAAAATTCAGACTCAAGGATGTGATTGAAATCGAAAATCAAAAGTGTGATTAACCAAAACATAACAATATGCTTAAAATTGTCAGTATACATGCAGACGTTTACACGTTTTACCTAACTTCGAGAGGGCATCTTTGGAATATAGAGAGTTCAACTAATCATATCTTTAGTTTTCCATCTCTCTTTTTCTTTTGTAACTACCCTGTTTTATCTGGTTCTTTTGACGGCATAGATATATAAATATTAATCATAGGCACGATGTAGGGAAGCTAATGTGCGACTTCTTTATTTTTTCTCTTTCCTTCTCTGTCCCATCCCCTCGAAGTCACTCTGTTACTCGCGTCTGTCCTTCCTCCCTTCTCCGTCTCATGGCGTCCTCTCAAGGACACAACATCCCCCCTCACTTTTCTTTGCTTTTCTACATTTCTTCAACTAAATGAGGTGGTTTCCTGATCAACTGTCCTTGTTGTTTCAGCAGTTGTGGCTCTCCTTAATTTTCAGTGTCACTGACCTCCCATCTTGATGTGATCCTTCATTTGCGTCGTTAAGTGACGTTTCATCTGTTTGTGTTACTTTCCATCCTTTGTCACTTCTTTAGAACAACCCAAATTGCGAGGCATTTCTTGTCGTTTCATGATGTTCTGAGGTAGCAGTGCTCACCCTTGCCTTGTGGGGCATGATCTGGAAGTGTTCAAGCTTGAATCTGGGGCCTGTCTTTCGTGTCTGATGTTGTTGCTCTGGCACTTCGTCACCTATTATCCCTCGCATGTTTTTTGTTATCAGTGTTTTATTTTTCGCAACTGTCTTGGCATGGGGGTCTCTCATTCTGATTGTGGCATCTATTTAATGTTTGGGAAGTTGCCATCATGGTATACAGGTAACCAGTGGATGAGTCATCATCAGTTCAAATGTGGACATGCATGTAGCTTCATGTGGTATGGTACGATATTGATGTAAAACCTGACATAGTGCTTGTTTTGGCGACATATGGTCGGGTCCTACTCCTTGCACTGTTCTCTTTATGGTGGCCATGAATCTTTCTGCCATGCGATTGGCTTGTGGCCACAGTGGTGTTCTTTTTCAGTGAATGAATCCTACATGATCTGTTAGTCTCTAAAAGTCACTGATGTTGAATGGTGGTCTATTATCCGATTTCACCACTCTAGGGATGCCCCATTCAAAAAAGATTTAATTCATGGTTTGTGTTAAAAATGGCGGGGGATACAATTCTCAGAATGGTCTATCTTGAATATGTGTCTATCATTACAAATACATATAGGACTTCTATGGTCCATAGAAGTCGATATTGCAATATTCCATTTAATTTCTGAGCTGGTGGTTGTTTGTAGAGGGAGAGGTGGGTTTGCTCTTTTGTGTTACCTGGCATGTTTCACAGTGTTTGATGGTGTCTTGTACTGTGTCATCTAGGTTAGGGAACCACACCTGATGTCTAAGGAGTCGTGTACAATGACAATTATTGTTTTATAAAATGAACGAGGGATAACATACTAGTAACAGGAATTCACTGCTTAAAGCTGCTTCTGTGTGTATGGTTGCTAGTTGTTGAAATTCTTTCACATTTAGTCATGAATGTGATGATGTCTTTTTTTTGTAATCTCTCCATTTGTCTTTGGTGAGCTTGATTGCCATTTGCATTGTGGGACCTGCTCTGGTGGCCCCAGTATCATTCTATTGGATATTGTTGGGGGTAGTGCATCCATGTCATTTATGTAGATTCCGTCTTTGTTGAACATTTCTTCGTGGCATTCTGAAGTGGATTTCTTGAAATCTAATCTGCCGTGTTAATGTCTTTCACAGGGCGATGTACGGTTTTGTAATCATACTTTTGGAGTCTCACGCCCATCCTTCTGTATCTTGGGTAATTTTTGTCCTTGGATTGCAAAGATTGGTAGGAGGGCTTGGTGATCAGTGATAAGTGTGAATTGTTCACCAATAAGGAAATGATGGAATTTTGTGCACTCCCACACGGCTGCCAGGCTCTCCTTTTCCGCTTGGGAGTATGCAAGTTATGTGTCTATGAGTTTGCAAATGGCATATTTCACCATGGTTTCGAGCTCTTGTGTTTCCATCTTGTGTTATATCAGCATCCCCTCTAGTCAACAGGGCTGGTGTGAATTGTGGATTCAGCAGATATGAGCTGATTCAACTGCTTCTTGATGTGACCCTCCATGGTAGTTGTGAAAAGACTAAACTGTTTCTCTAATGTGACCCTTCATAGCAGATGTGAGACAATTAATCTGTTTCTCGCTTTTACCATCCATAGTAGATATGAGAGGAGTAAACTGCTTCTCGATGTGAGCCTCCATAGTAGATGTGAGACGATTAAACTGCTTCTCACTGTTATCCTCCATAGTAGATGTGAGAGGATTAAACTGTATTTCACTGTTATCCTCCATAGTAGATGTGAGAGGATTGAACTGCTTCTCGTTGTGACCCTCCATAGTAGATGTGAGATGATTAAACTGCTTCTCACTGTGTCCCTCCATAACACATGTGAGACGATTAAACTATTTCTCGCTGTTATCCTCAATAGTAGATGTGAGAGAATTAAACTGTATCTCACTGTTATCCTCCATAGTAGATGTGAGAGGATTAAACTGTATCTCACTGTTATCCTCCATAGTAGATGTGAGAGGATTAAACTGTATCTCACTGTTATCCTCCATAGTAGATGTGAGATGATTAAACTGCTTCTCGCTGTGTCCCTCCATAATAGTTGTAAGACAATTAAACTGCTTCTCGATGTGACACTCCATAGTTGTTGTGAGGCGAAGTCCTAACCATACTGCTGCTACAAGGCTCCTCTGATTTTTACTTTCTTGCCTGACTCATTTACCAACTTCTCCAAGCTGAGTCTTCATCAAAGGTCTCATCGGTAGGAAAATGCATGTGCCCTGGATGGCCAATTACCCTTAGAATGCCCCAAAGGGACACTGTTTCCTTTGCTGGCAACATTGGACAGATGGCAGGGTGGACTGCAGTGGTTGGTGTCAACCTCTGTGAATCTTAGTGGGGTGCAGATGTTATGGTGTGTTTATGTTGTCTTGTCCCTGCTGGCCATCTTTGAATGCTGTGAGAATGTTGGTGCTGGGAGTGATTGGCAGCTCAGTAGAATGTTGGTGAGTGTTGCTGTGTGTGAGTGTTCTGAGAGTGTCAGTTGGACATGAGCTGGGTGTGCAAGAGGATGGCCAGTGGGTGGTGTGATCCATTACTCTCTGGCCATGTATATAGCTAAAAGTAACAAGAACCTTGCAATGTAAATATGTATATAAAGCTTACCTGGTTTCCTACATCAAGTGGCTCATAGCTGGTCTGTGTCTACAGTGCATTCCTGTGCACCAGACCTCAACAGCAGACCACTCTGCTTCTAGGGGAGCCCTACTGGGAACCCCTTTGTAGTGCTAGTAGTGGCATTGAGCACCAGCAGCCTAGTGCTGCTGATGATGCCTGCCCGGTCTCCTGTGGGTAGCTTGCTAACTGTACCTGCCCATGGGCAGATTCAGCAACTCCAGCGCATAAGGCATGAGGGCCCTCTCTGCCTGGATTCCTGTGCACTTATCAGTCCGGGAGAGTTCAGCACACACTTAAATAGAGTGTGCTGTGGAGTGGCGCATCCCCCGCACCGTTCTTTCCCCTGGTAGGTGGTTGAGCAAGAGTTAAGAAAGAGGCAGTGCTCGGGGAGTGGCTGTTCTCTGAGGGCTAGCCATTAAAAAGGGGTGAAGAAGTGACTAATCTCTATAGGGGACCTCTGGCGAAAGCGCAACCTTTCAGAAGTACTTCCACTCTGTGGCAAAGCTTAAAAGAATGGCAGTGCCTCCTTCTGTGTCGATGCTGGACATATTGTAGGAGTGGCTTCAAGACACCGCATCCTCTCTTGCACCCACAAGAATCAAGGGTCAGAGTGTGTGATTCTTTAACTCTCCAGCATCCCTACAATTGATAGGTCAATGTGTGTGCATGCCCCAACGACTCGTGTGTCAACGTGTGTGATTTGGTATCTCCTCTTCCATGCCCTAACGACTCTTGTGTTAACGTGTGTGATTTGGTATCTCCTCTTCCATGCCCCAAGGACTCGTGTGTTAACGTGTGTGATTTGTTATCTCCTCTTCCATGCCCTAACGACTCTTGTGTTAACGTGTGTGATTTGGTATCTCCTCTTCCATGCCCCAAGGACTCGTGTGTTAACGTGTGTGATTTGGTATCTCCGCTTCCATGCCCCAAAGACTCGTGTGTTAACGTATGTGATTTGGTATCCCCTCTTCCATGCCCCAAATATGTGTGTATTAATGTGTGAGATTTTGTTACTCCACTCCTGCACAAAGAAAGCTCAGCAATCTGTGTGATATGGTTTCCTCCTCTCCTGCACCCCAAAAATAATCCATCCATGTTTGTGATGATTTTGGCCGTCCTACTCCTCATGAAATCACATGCCAATATGTGTGATTTCTCCTCTCCTACTACCAAAGAAATCCCAGGTCAGTGAGTGTGATTTTTCCTCTTCAGTTGCCAAACAAATCACAGTTAATCAGATTTCTTATCCTCTGTGCCCCAAAACATTCTGACAACATGTGTCATTGTATGTGTGTGATTTCTTCTCTGCTGAAATCACAGGTCAATGTGTGGGATTTCTCGTCTACGGCACCCCAAAATGTCATGGGTCAATGGGCTTCATAAAGACCCAGGCGCTAAGTGGTTAACGACACTGTAAAAGGCTGCGGCGCCGTTAACCACTTAGCGCCTTACTACGAGGTCCCTAGCGGGACCCAACCTGAACGGCTGGTCTGGACCAGCCCTTAAAGTAGGGACCTGCAAAGGGACCTCGCAGGCAATTACAGTACCGCAATTTGCGGTACCGTAATTGCCGCCTTCCCCATTCCCATTGAGCCCTATGGGGCAAAAATGGGAATGGGGAAGGGCCATGATGAAATGGGGAAATACCGCCCTGCCAACCTTGTAAAGGGGCGGTATTTCCCCATTTCACCATGGCGGACTCGTTACAACACCGGCACCAACCATGGTGCTAATAGAGCCATGGTTTAGCGCCAGTGTTGTAATGAGGGCCAATGTGTGCGATATCGCCTCCGCTGCGCCCCAAGCGTCATGGGTCAATGTGTGGGATATCTCCTCCACTGCACCCCAAACGTCATGGGACAATGTGTGGGATATCTCCTCCAAGCGCCCCAAACATCATGGGTCAATGTGTGGGATATCTCCTCTACTGCGCCCCAAAAGTCATGGGTCAATGTGTGGGATTTCTTTCTTCCTGTTTTCATCCCAGTTGTTAATCTGTGTGATATGGTTACACCTGCACATAAAACAATCACCTGCCAATATGTGTGATTTCTCCTCTCATGTGCAAGAAAGAAATCCTCAGTCAATGTGTGTGATTTCTCCTTTGCTATAACCCAAAATATCATGCGTCAATGATTGTGATTTGGTTTCTCCTCGTCTGTGCTCTGTAAAATCATGTGTTCATATAATGTGAGTGGTTTGGGTTTTCCCTCTCTGAACCCCAGAAATCACACTTCAGAGTGCGTGATGATTTTGCCGCCCCTGTGCACAAAAGAATCATGTGCCATCTCCTTCGCAAAAGACGTCATGGCAAAAACGCAGGTGATTCCGTTTTTCCTCCTCCGCGCCCTGATGAATGTTGCCTCTCCTCCTTAATCTGTGGGATTTCTGCTTTTCTGCACTTCAAAAAATATGTTGTCAATGTGTGTGATTTCGACTCTGTTGGGCCCAAAAAAAGCATGAGTCTATGTGTGTGTTTTTTTGTTGATTGTGTTTCCTCCTGAAAAATCCTGTGGCCACAGTCTACCCTAACTCCAAATCTATAATGTCCCTATACACATTCTCCAAATATGTGTATTCTACTCTTAACTACTCTAATTGTAATACCTATCCACACCTACTCTAAATACATCCCCTTCCCTACATTTGACTAAGCCACCCATGCAGGTCAAGTTGCCTGTCCAGGGCGAACTCCCTGAAACCTCATTTACTGAATCCTCGGGAAAGTTTGAGAACTTTGACTCTGCCAGCCCATCGAGATTCTGCACATCAGGTGTCCTTGAACCGGTTCAAGTTTTGGTTGAACCGGTGCGGCTTCCAGTGCCACATGTGATTTGATCTTTGTGTGTAAAATGAGAGTGCACCGCCGTGTTGTTGTCTGCGCTCGACCTCTACTGCTGTGCGCGGGATAACTGGAATTGGGGAGCTCGTCTGCACAGTGGTTTGTTTGGACTTGAGGGAGGCTGGTCCCTCCTGAATTGCAACCCACCTTTACTTGCTGCCAGAGCTGGACTGGGAACTAAAAGAGGCCCTGGAAATAATTACTGGGGACCAAAAGAGGCCCTGGAAATAAAGTTCAAAGTGGCCCTATATGACACATTTTCAGCAAGCCCAATGCTTTTCCTATGAGAAAATTTGGAAATACCACAGAAAAGAGGCCCAGGGTGCAGAGGCCCACCGGGAAATCTCCAGAGTTCCCTAAAGGCCAGTCCACCCCTGCTTGCTGCCCATCCTATCAAGTCACCCGGCATGAATGGTCACTTTTCTTGGTCTGCAGTGCACACCCCAAAGCGCGCCCCCACCCTCATTTGTAAACGTTCCTGGGTATTTTCCTGCTTTGAACTGTGGCTACTACACAACTATCCATTCTGATTTTTCCTTGGGTCCTGTTTCTCATCTGCTTCGCTTTTACTCCACATCACCCCTCTCATTTTACCGTAAACTTTTACCTGATCTTTTGAACTTTCCCACATTTGGTTTGTCAGCTTCCATTACATTGGAGTGTGGTGTATAGCAACCTCGCCTTAACATTTACCTGATCATGAAAGGTACCTATGTTGTGCTTGTTGTTTCTGTATATGTGTGTCATGGTATCTTATACTGGTGCTGCTGCTACTGGACTGTAGGTGCTTGAAGGAAGACCCCCTGCTGCTGCCTGCGCTGTACCTGTTCTGTGCCAGCGAAGCGCGCCCTGCTCTGCTTGTGCAAAAGCTATCATGTGTTCATGAATGAGCCTTCAACCCCTAATGCCTGTAGTGAGCCTGCTCTCGGCGAGGAAAGCATGTACTGTTTCTGCCCGGGATGCGCCTGTTTTCTGTGTTCGGGAGGCATGAAGTGCTGCACCTGTTAATTCACAGGAGACTCTTGCACTGCTACTGTCTGTGCTGTACCTGTCCTGTGTGCGTAGGGGAAACACGCTATGTTGGTACGCGTGGAAGTCCTCATGCAGTTCCTGCTCTCTGTGCAATGCAAGCTTCTGCTGCTCCTGTTCACTGCGCGAGGGAAGCTTGCTCTGCTAATAACCTGATCTGAGTGTGAATGAAGTACGCCCACAGTAACTGCTTGTGATCGGTGTCTAGTCAAATGGCCGACAGACAAATGGTCGACAGTCAAAAGGTCTACACAATTTGGTCGACAGGTCGAATGATCGCATTTTTTTTTAGTTATATATATTTTTTTAGGTTTTCGTTTAGGGAAAAAAAGTCCCATTTGAGCCACATAGTGCTCAATGGGAATGGGGAAGCCGGATGCACCAGCACCGTTATCAACGGTGCCGGGGCATCCGACGTGCTCTGCTTGCAGGTGCTGGTACTGCCGCCAGGTCAGACCCGGCAGCCGTAATGGCACCCGCGAGCAGAACTCGTAGTTTATCGGTCCGGGAACTATGGTACTGGCAAGCTTACCGGTACCGTAGTTACCGGACCGGCAAGCTTGTAATGACCCGCACTGACTTTCTGAGTTATGGCTGTGCTCTATATGTTCAGGGAGGGAGATGCATGGCACTTATTATCCGTGAGTGAATATTGTATTGTTGTCGCCAGAGCTCCTATACTCGATGTATGACAAGGGTATGCCAGCTTTGGCTCTGTAGATGTTTTGGACTGCAAATCCCACAGCTCCTAGCAAACGTGAGGGATCATGGGAATCATAGTGAACATCTGGAGAGCCGCAGGTTGCAGACCCCTGATGTATGTGTTGTGGTGTAAGTACATTTTTCGCTGCTGTTCTCCATTGTATATTTGTCGTGTTTAAGGAGGCTGTTGGTGCTGTTGCCCAGCCTTCAATGGCTGTGTGAGGGAAGCTTGCATTACTGTTGCCCGTGCTGCTCGTGATGTGCCTTCTCAGTGTGTGTGTCGGGATTGTGCAGTTCTGCTTCCTGTGCTAAGACTATTCCGAGAAAGGAGAGTGTATACCGCTGTCACCCATTGTATGCTTGTTCTGTATGAGAGGGACACTTGGGCAACTGCTGTTAATTGAGTATAGGTGCTGTAATTGGCAGATAAGTGTTGTGTCACATAAGGGGGTAGCCGCCTAACAAAGTTACACCATACTCTAACTTGTGTATGTGGTGGGTATTATAAAATCGGTGGTCTATGCAAAAGTTAACCTATGATTCATCCTAATGATGTAATCTGACATCCCCTGGGGGTTGTCAGATTACATTAGAAGACAATATACTTTGTATTGTATAGGCAAATTCTATTACAAGCAACCAGTTTTATACGGTGCAGTTTATTTTAATGCATTCAGTATTCTTTAACAAAACAACAAAAACAGAAATGCAGTGTTCTGATACAAAAGCAAAAGAATTTTTCAAGGCAATAGTAGAGCATCAATCTCAAACCAAAAAGAAAAATTACTTATAGCATCATCATTTGCATGGTAAGGTTCTTTTACCAGCAACAACAGGGTAACACTTGTTTTAGTTACAAATAAGGTTTGACAGATTGTTTAGCAAATTGTTTTCCCACTTGGGGAGCTCTGTAACACCAAGTAAAGCAGGACAGAGTGGTGAGTGTTAGTAAAGTTGTGTACATTTACATATAGGAGGGCAACAGTTTGCCTCACAGTATTAATGGTGAAACCTATAAAATTGTACACTAGTATACGGATCTATAAGTGACCAATCCTCAGTCGGTAATTGGCAGATAGGCGCACTCTTGCTGTACTAAGCATGATCATGCACAGGCTGGTAGCTGCTGCACTGCAGCATGTGCGTCACCTGTTGTGTGTGAGACAGATGTGTGCAAGCGTGCAGGGCTTGTGCGAGGGTTTTTAATGCCCTAGGTAAAAGGGGGCTTGTTTGCCCCACATCACCACCAGCCATAAATGCCCCCAGCCCCACGCCCTACCCCCACATGTGCTCCTCCCTGTTCACATGCATTTCGTGTCTGCCACATTCAAAATATTCCCTTTTGCCTTCGTCCTTTACACCTTCTATAAGGGCAAGTGGGCGTTTCCTCAAAGAGGTGCAGCATGCAAAGGGCCAGTACATGCTCCCGTCACAAACAGGCAAACCATGGGCAGGATCACTATACGCTTTCCTGGCATGTGGGTACTGGTACAGCATGGGCAACGCTTCATTCGCAAACTGGCACAGGTACATCATAGGCTGGGCCCGTGCAAGCGTGCTGTAGCATGACAGTTAACTGCAACTTTAAAAGTTGTGTGTGGCCTAGAGTTCCATAAACAATCTTCACCAACAAAGGATTACAGGTACAGCGTGGTCGTGCCATTGCAAGCTTCCCTCATGAATGGGTGTATGTACAGCATGGGCAGGGCCCATGCAATCTTCCCTGACTGACCCAACAGTCACAACATGGAAAGGGCCATTGCACATTATCTTTGCTGATGCAGAATTGTCTCTGACTCCCACATACTGCAACGTTCCTCCTGTTCCAAAGACCCTGCATTCACCTGCCCCTCGCCCTCCAGCAGCTCTTAGCCGTGATGCCCACCTTCTGGGGTAAGGGTACAAGTGGTGCGCTGCACGGACATAGCTGTTCTGTTCCTGCACTTGTCCCCTGCCGGTCACCCTTCTTATGTGGACCCGGTGCGGCCGGGCAAGGTCGGTGGGGATGAAGCAGTTTACACACCTGTTGATAAACTGTCATGTACACAATTGCTCACTCACTAAAAGGAGCCCTGAGGCCACAGTCATTGCCTGCTCACCATGCCCAAGTCTACCCGACCTGCCTGCAAGCCAATCACAAGCTGATCATGGTAAGGGGGCAGGATTTGGGGCTGGTACACAGATGGAAGGGGGCATCTGTGTACCAGCCCCAAATCCACCTGATCACAAGTGGTTCTCTGTAACATGACTGGGCTGCAGGCAAAGCTGTGCCAGTGCCCCTTTTTCAATGCCACCTTACTGAACTATTGGTTATTTTGACCTGAATTTGAAGTAGGCCTATGTTTAATTGTTAATTTTATAGTTTTCTGCAATGACTATCCAAATATGTATTTAGACTAGTTTATGTCAATTGAAGTTTAATTTGGACTGGCATTTTACCATCAGGTGACCACAGTAAACCCTTCAACAGATTGGGTGCTGTGTGTTCACATTTGCCCTCAACACACACATATTCTCATCTGCCAGCTTATCTTGGCTGTGTAACCTTCACTGGATAAAGATGGTCCTGAGCAGGTTTACAGAAAACATTCTACAACGTTTTCCAATGACAAGAGTTGCTTTCATAGCTAACTTTCCAAGAACGCCAGACCATTCTTACGCATGTGTATTCACAACGATATTTATTTTAAAGTTGTACCCCAAAAATTGATCGGACAAATATACCTCAGTTTGAGCATAAACACTACAACACACCAATTGGGGGTGGCAGGTCAGTATTTCTGAGGCAGGCCTCTCCATAATTCTTGGAGAGGAATGAAAAATATTAATCAGCAGTTCCATACTAGTGAAAAGCTTAAGAACAATTCGGCTGCAATCACAGCTCTCCCCGTCACATTGCAAAGGTGTGTGTACAAAGTCATTGGCACCCTATTGCTGTACCTACTCGAAATCCCCAACCTCTTTGGACCCCCGATCCTCACTCATCACTCGCGTATGCCCCTACACGTATCTCCTTCAGCGAGCCAAAGCTCTGGCTGCAGCCATTTTGGGTCTAGAAGTAGCTGGGTCTCTGACCTGCCTGAGTTCAGTGACTTGGCCCTGACCTGGTTGCCCTGCCACGGCTTCACGTTTTCCCTTTCCAGCAGGACCATGTGGCACCACGGCCTGAAAGCATGTGTCAACCGGAAGTAGAACTGCTGCTGCAAAGTGGAGGGTGAAAGAATACCTGCTTCACCTGTCAGCCCTATGGTTTGCAGTAGGGGACCCTATGTATGAGGGAGGGCACCTGCTGTATTTTTAGCGGAGATAAGATACATTCTTTTTTTCATAAATCAAGACGGCCGGGGGAAACTCCCTTTTGGCGCCCCCTGCGACTGGTGCCCAGGGCAGCCTAGTACTATCAGCGTCCCTGCACAATTCCTGCTCGTTATGTACTTGTTTTAATGCCTCTAGAGTTCTTCAAGGCCTCGGCTATGACTTATTTGTGTGTGTGTGTATTGATAACGTCTTCCTGGCTCTTTTTAGCATGCTATGTGTCTTCTGCGTGTGCAAAATGGGTGACTGGCCTGGCCATGCAAAACATAAGCTTATGGTTCAGGAAGCTGAGCACAGTTCCCATAGTTAATTGTAGACGATTATATAGCTGGCCACTTCCTTTCTTTCGTTTCAGCGCCTCTCTGTAATCACGTACTTATTTTTATATCTTTGTTTTTTTCTTCAAAGTAGCACATTTCAAGCAATTAGGACCCCAGCCCGTTGTAGGTGCCCTGATGTTGGTAGACGGGAAACACAAATCAGAAAGAAATGGAAATAGTGGGCCAAGGCTTCTGAACCAGGTTAAGAATGATTTGATCCCCGGATGGAGTACTGGAAGTTCCCACATGTGCAGCCAGGTCCATTGGCTGCCAAGCAATGAGATTGCCCCCCAGCCCCCAAGCTATGCAGTATAGAGTGCCAAAAGAAGACGAGTGACACTCTAGAACCTCTGGCAGACGTGTGTTCAACTGCTGCACATCTGTGGCAAGGCATTCTAATCTCCAGTCCAGCATACCCTTTTTCGAAATTGGAAAATTAGATTTTGCACGACTAGCCAGATCATTGCTAGTACTTTGTATTAACTGTAGGACATTGAAGGCCATTTTTCAGAAAAGGCATTGAATGTGCGATTAGAAATCCGCTCCCAGGCGGCTTCAACTGCTCTCAACTACCAATGCCGTGATAATGACGCCCATGCAAGCCTACATAAGCTCAAGCACAGTGCCCTACATCACCATCCACTATCGGGTTCATGAGTAATGGGGGGGAAATAAATACATAAATTAATGTGTCAGAGACGAGGCCAAAGGTTTTTGAATCGCTGCAAAGCGTGCAACGGGTGCAGCTGAAATGACAAATGTCAATAACAAGTACTGTATCTTGTTATGTCACAGTCCATTTCTGATGTACATTTCTTCACTGGCATTGCAGATAACGCTTCTTACTGTCTTTTACACCCATGTAGCATGTGGCCCTGTAGAGTTGGGACATGCGCATTGGCACATCCCTCCTTCTTTATGGACTTTTTTAGATGGATTTTGGGGAAAGTCTTGGTAAGAGTTGTGTGTTTGGGTGAGTCAATCTGAGGTGCCTTACACAAGATGAGTCTTTCAGTGCAACTTCTATACTGACCCCCTAGCACAGATTCAAACACAATGTAGCTTGGCCTTGTTGATTCCATTATGATGCTGTGCCATGCTCTGGCCCATCGCATGCATATGCTCTTCTGTCATGGAAAGCATTATCCCTTCTTTTGTGTTCGGTTATTTGCTAGGATGAGTTAACCCTATTACTCTGGACAATGCAAGGTGCACATGGTGAAACAAAAGAGGGGATGGCTGGAAGGTTTTGAATTAACCTTAACCTCTGGCATTGTTCCGGGCAACCCTGCAGACCATCGTTCTTCGCTTGCCAAGCCATTACAAAAAGGGGAAAGACCATATGAAAATCAGGCTTTTCCTGTTCCATTGTTGGAGGCGTGTGCTCGGAGGCGTGACCTGAGCCCTCCACCCTTTTTCTGCTCAGTCCTCCGCGAAGCGGACCGCGAAGGGACTGACAAGGGCAGTCTGCAGTACTTGCACGCTGTGCTGGTGCATGAGTGACTTTTCCTGTTCCATTGTTGGAGGCGTGTGCTCGGAGGCGTGACCTGAGCCCTCCACCCTTTTTCTGCTCAGTCCTCCGCGAAGCAGACCGCAAAGGGACTGACAAGGGCAGTCTGCAGTCCGCGGGCCCGCCTGACTGCGCGACACTTTCTACAACTGTGAATCTTCTAACAACAGAATTTTCGTCCTCCAAACCAACTCGACTTCGGTAAACAGCGCAGCCGGCGGGCCGGCGCATGGCAGCCCAGGACGAAGCCGTAAAGCGGAACCTTGGCTTGGAGGAGCAAGATAAACGTTCGCTAAGAAGCACCGAAGCCCGCCTGCAGAACCGTAACAAGGATTGCGCAGTTTCGCCGGAAACCGTGGAGCAGCTGGCAACCCAGAGACTCCAGCGCATTTCCCGCATCAAGCTTGTGGGGAAATTGACACAGGCAAACATAATCTGACCATCCGAGCCCAACGAAGTAAGTGACTTCATGTTTCCCCCGATAGAATCTCTGGGTCTGGATTGTACGCCGTCCCACTCGGCGGTGTACACGGGACATGACCCAACCATCTCTCAGGGTGCTCCTCCAGTGGTCATTTGTCCCGTTGCTCCCCACACTCCCCCCTCAAATAACCCTAATGTTCGAGGTTTGGAAACTGGGCGGGGTCCCTCCCCTCCCCCAGAGCTGATCCGGGTCCCTCCCCTCCCCCAGAGCTGATCCCATCCAATGACCCCCTCACGGGTTTTGGAGGGGGGGGGGAGCCCGAAGCTGCTCAGCAATCTTGACTCTTCTTCGAACCGAACTACGAGTTTCGGGGACAGGAAAGCACCCCAGACAGACCCTATTCCGCTCTTACCTCTGGGGGAGCAGGTAGTGATTATGATACACAATACAGAGGGAGTGGAGGATTTAAGGACACCTCCTGGATTAGATGTCCCCCAACCCTCTCCTCAGTTGTCGGAACATGCTCGTGAAGAGGGAGGGGAGGAACATAGGGTGTTGGAGAGTGCGGGGCTCGCTTTGGAAGAAGGTGGTGGCCAGATTACTGCTACTCCCTCTCAGCCGACAAGTCCAAGGCGAAGCTCCGGCACCGTGAAATCCCTACAATCTTCTCCAAGCGCTCCCCCCACTGCCCCACATGACTCTGTCGTTTTGCCAGTAAACGGTAATCAGATCCTTGGCAGCTTGCCCAAAACCTCGGGAGGCAGTCAAAAGATGTCTTCTTGTAGGACGGTGAGGGCCAAAGCCCCATACAAAAGAGGGCAGGTGGGCTGCAAAAAACAAGCAATCCCCCATAGTGTGAAATCTATGTCAACACTGAAAGAGTTTTTTGGAAAAAAAATACGAATGGAAGGGGAAGGTTGTCAGGATGTATCAGACGCGGAGCTATTGGCCATAGTCGAAGATACAGCCACGCACCTATCTATCTTGAACTTTCCTCTTAAAATGCCACTTTTGTCAGAAAAAAAATGCCTATAAGTCACCACTGCTGACCCCCCAGGAGAGTCGGGGCCTCAAAATAACAAAGACGGGATCCGAGGCTCTGATGGGGAGGTGTGCTA
Organism: Ambystoma mexicanum; assembly: GCF_040938575.1. Lineage (NCBI taxonomy): Eukaryota > Metazoa > Chordata > Amphibia > Caudata > Ambystomatidae > Ambystoma > Ambystoma mexicanum. Next base: position 770,613,223 of record NC_090935.1, read on the forward strand.
CAGAGCCTTCCCAGGGTGGTGGAACCAGTGGTCCGCAGAGCAGTAGGCCTACCACACCTCAGCGGAATGCCGAGACAGTTCAGCCGGGGAAGGGGGTCCAGGGGAGTGCCACCCAGATACCAGGTCTCTCACCCTATATGGATATGCAAGCAGGGGGAACGGGGCCGCCTGGGGCCCCTGGGGAGGTGATATCCCTCTCCCCGGCTTTGGAGATCGGCCCCCTTGTGCCACCAAAAGTGGCCGTTCCCTGCCCTCCCCGTCCTCTAGCGGCTAGCTTGGATCTATCTATGGGGGGGTGGGTCCTCCTTATGACACAAGTCTGGGGCATTCCCAAAATCCGGGCTCTCCACTGCCCCTTAGACTTCCAAGCGAAATTCTATCTAGACCAGCGACTGAAACCCCCTCAAAAAAAGTGGACCCAATGACCATTCTATCCACAGTTACTATTGCACTGGCCCCGTTTGGGAAATTATATGAAGCAATTAGTGACACTCTAAAAGATCAAACCACTCTGATTGCTCATATGCACACCAGATTGAATTATTTAGAGGGGTTCATCACTGCTTTTCAACAGTATAGGGGCGCTGACACGGGGAGCAATAGCACTGGGAGCAGTGGACTATCAGTGGTCCGAACAGCATCCCCCCAGCCGGGCTTGGTAACTAGGACGGTATGTGCCCAGGGGACACAAACGATCGCATGGCCTCGTCGGAGGGAAGCCTCTGCGCAGGACCAAGGTTCCGAGCTTTCCCGGTAGGTGGAGTTTATCGATCGGCCCCTAGATCGGTCCCCCCCTCCGGTGAAGGGGGCAGTTCAGATGGAGCGATGTACAAAAGGGGGACAATCCCAGAACGGTTCGACTAGTAATCTAGCAAAGAAAAATGGATCGGTGGCCTTTGCCCTCCCAGAAAACGCAGCTATTCAACCAGCTGCGAAAGCAATAGACTTTTCCACAGTGAAAATTCCTTCTACTTTCGAAATATTTCAACACATAGGTCAAAGTAAACCGGTTCGTAAAAGTAAGAAGGTCTGGAAACATAATCCCTCGCAACAACCCGCGCAAAAAGATAAGCCCGAGATCAGAGGGTCAAGTAAACGAGAAAAAGATACTCCTCCAATGCAAAACCGTCAAGTGTTTAAATTAAAACCCTCGGACAAGCCGCGGCAGGCTCCATCGAGTCCAGAGAGGTCGCGAGAGGTCTCATCTAGCTCAATGGACTTAATGAACATGAGTATATACACGGTCGAGGAATCGGAATCAGAAATTCCGCTAGCTCTCCACCAAAAAAGAAAAAAAACAGAAAGCCGTGATAACAGAGAAGTGGATGAACCGAAATCAAAGGCCCTGCTCCTTGACTCTCCCTCGACATCGCCGCGGACTGTGGAAAAAGCGACCCCGCCTCATAGAAGAGTAAGCAGGACGCTGGGCCAGGGGCGGGGTAAGGGGCAACAGGGGAGAAATCAAGGGGAAGGTCACCCCCGAGATCCACAGCGACGATACAGCCCCCGCGGGGTGAAAAACCCTTGGGTTCAGCAAGATAGAAAAAAGGACAGGAATCCGTCTGTGGATAAATCTAAATCCCACTTCAGATCAAGGGTCCATGCTCCGAGGGGATCTACAGATCGGCTGGCCGGTAGAGACACTCGACCAAATCACTCCCCTCTGCCCAGGCAAAGGAAAATGACGTCAAGAACGTTTAAATTGCAAAGGATACATGAGACTAAGGATAGCTGGACACTGAACCGCAGGGCCTTATTTAAACTGTTCCAGGAGAGTCGGTTGTCCCAAATTAATGTTACAAAAGATATAAACATCTTGGAACCTAATCCTAATGGAAGAACAGATAGTTCGTTTCTACATATAGGGTCAAATCATATCCAAGAGCAAATCTGGAAAGCAAGAGGCAAATTGCATAACCTTGGCTTTGACCTGATAAATGCAGCGGAGGGCAAATCGTCGACCATGTCTCCTCAGGAACGGACTCATCGTCGCCCCTCAACATCCCGATCTAGACACCAGGAATCTGATCAAGGCTCTTTGCTTCATAGGAACAACTCCGGGGAAAGGGCTTACAGTGAAAATGTTGAAAACTGGACTTTTCGAAAAACGAACGCCCCCAGCACTCGACGTGACGCGGATAGGAGACCGAGCCCGAAGAGGGGTCACTCTCCGGTACCTCACTCCATACTCAATTCCACTCGTAGAATTTTTGAACGTGTGGAAAAAACGGATGATGCAACGAAGCAGGGTAGAAGTCCATCAAGAAAAAGTGCTCCCCGTGAGGAGGAACCCAGACACAGCAGGATCTTTCCGAAACCACAAGGGAGAAGGCTGTAGCCACCAGAGGGGCTTATCCGTCACTCTATCCGGAAGGATTTGGTTCCCCTTGAAGCGCTGGAGGTGATTTTGAAACTGGGCTCGTGGAACACCAGAGGTTTCGCCCACTTAACTATCACATCAGATGTTAATTTTGGGAGTTTCGACGCCCTATGTTTGCAAGAAACATGGCTAACCGAGTCACCTACGCTGGACGGTTTCCAATTGGCACATTCACCTGCCCACAAAGGTGATATGTGTAGGCCTAGATCTGGCCTTATTACTGCCATAAGAGTGGGTTCGGGTTTATCACTGTCCAAGGTGCTCTTGGCTTCAGAATTCATTTTGGCGACGCTATTGGAGTGGGAAAGGGTGGAAAGCCCCCCGGAGTCAACTCAACGTGCAGCGATCCTGCTGATCAACGCCTACTGGAACCCAAAGCGTGTGACTAACGACCATTTCCTCGCCCAAATCGAGTCCCTAATAGATGACTTTCTGATCACAACTAAGTCCAGTGATATCATCATTGCTGGAGATCTAAATGTCGACCTATCCCAGTGCTCCAACGCGCCCCAAAGCAGAAACAGCATGTGGCACAACCTACTAAATTCTAGAGAGATGCACATTCTCAAACAAAACGACGCTGTGGTGACGGAAGTCATCCCTACTTGGGAGAGAGAGGACCAAGAAGCAACAATCGATTACATCCAAGTTTCCAGGAGCCTACTGCCATTGTCTATATCTTTTACAGTTACCAGGACGCAGCACAGTGATCATAACTTGCTAACCTTCTCGTGTTACTCACGGAGAAGAGAGACGGTTTATGGTGCTCAGAACCTGGTAGTAAACCAGAGCGGTATAAGGCTAAGATTGTCAGAAACAGCTATTGCCAATCTAACCAAGCAACATAAGGAACGCAACAGGGTTGACCTTTCTAGGCCGGCAAGCTTGGTCGATTATTCGCCTCTCCTGACAGTGTATCAACGGAAAAAAGGAGTGGTGAAACCAGGAAATAAGGCTCCACAACATGCATATAACGAACAGCTGGTTGCCCGAAGAAAAGGGGTTAGAAGGTTACAACGGGAGGCTGCTAAATCTATATCTACAAGAAAGAAGGTAGAAGCTATCACTGCAGCAAAATCTTATAAATGCTGGCTGAAGTCAACAAAAGCACAGAGGGCCCAGGTAGATGCGGAAAATATGCTACGTGCTATCTGTGGTCACAAGGCACGCGATTTTTGGTCACTGATTAAGGGTAACTCTAAATTAGTGAACCAGGCATTGCAAAACTCAATTGGTGAGAAAACTTGGCTATCCCACTTTGAAAATCTCTATGGAGTTCCGGATAAGGAGAAAGAGATCCGGGTCCCAAGTCCTGGGGTAGTGTGGGCAATTCCTCTGGACCTGAATACAATCAAATGGAAAATAATCCATCTTAACGGGTCAAGGGCGGCAGGCCCGGATGGAATAACCAATTTTGATATAAAAAGCAACATGGAATTTTGGGCCCTATTCATCAAGGAGGTCTTTTCAAATTGCGTCCAGTTTTCGACCATTCCATCGTCCTGGAAAAAAGCGATCTTGGTCCCCATTTTTAAAAAGGGAGACAAAGACAATCCTCTACACTATCGGCCGATCGCTTTACTCGACTCTATAGGAAAGCTTTTTGGTGCCTTAATCCTGGACTCCTTCAGCAATTGGATCTCCGTGACTGGCCTGTCGGACCCCTTTCAGGCCGGTTTTGTAAAAAACGTCGGAACCATGGTTAACATCTTGGCGGTGAGCACATTCAAAGCCAAAGTGTTCGAGGGCAGCCCAAAGATCTATATGGCATTCATTGATCTGGTCCAGACCTTCGACCGGGTAGACAGGCAACTACTCTAGTCAAAATTACAACACCATGCCTGTCCTCCAAGGACCTTGGAGCCTATAAAGGCCTTATACACTGAAACCACAATGTGTGTCCGTTTGAACAATCAAGGCCTCCTATCGTCCTGGATTCAGACGGAACGAGGGGTAAAGCAGGGATGCCCCCTAGCCCCCGCCTTGTATAAAGCATACACGGCCGATTATAAAGACTATGAAGCTAGAGTCCGTATGTTCCCCCCAACATTGGGAATTAGCAAAATCTCACGTTTATTATATGCGGATGATATAATACTTTTTGATGTAACACCTATCGGACTGCAGAGGCAGATAAATGATCTTGACTCCTATCTTAAAGAGAACAAACTCCTGATGAACTTGGAAAAAACTAAAATCATGACTTTGGGCGGAAATGAAAGGAAGTCGGAGAAGTTTTCATGGTCGGTAAATAACATAAAAATTGAACTTGTGGATAGCTTTAAATACCTGGGCGTTATCATTAATAAAAGCAGTAATGAAACGCTGATGCAGGAGAGCATCATGTCAAAGGCGAGATTACTAATCTCTCAATCTCGGGCTATGATGAACAAGTATGGCAAATTCACTATGGCGCCAGTGGTGATCTTCTATAAGTCGAAAGTGATTCCAACTCTCACTTATGGGGCAGAAGCCTTACCTAATCTTCCTGCATCCTTTTGGTTAAAATTGGAAGGTTTTTACTGGAGAAAGGTTCTCAACCTTCCTGACTCTCTTCCAACTGTGTTAATAAGAAGAGAACTCTCTCTCCGATCTCTGGGCTCCATCGTGATTCGCAATGAAATTATGTTATTCCGAAAAATCTTACTTCCAGGTCCTCCATTGATTCTGCAAGAAATCCAGAGGGAAATCCATTCGGGATCCTGTAAAATGTTAACGGAATGGGCAGCAAAGATCTATTCATTGCTAGATGGGGCTGGCAGTTCAAAGGAAGAATTAATTCTTAACCCTTCTAAGGTTAAGCAACGCCTCCTAAACCAAGACTGGATAGACACTTTGGAAAAGGCAGCAGCCTCGAAACTGTTAAAAGATCTGCCTCCGCAGCTGACTAAAGTGAATGACCTAAAATCTTACCTGATAAAAAGGCCAGACCCTAAACTCAGGGCGAACCTTCTAAGAATCCGCCTTAATATTCTTCATACAAGGGAAGTCCTGTCAAGAAGAAAATTGGTAGCGGATGCAGCTTGTAGATTTTGCAAAAATCCAGAGATGGTGCAAACTATAAGACATCTCCTGTTAAATTGTTTAGGGGTCACGGGCCCCCGTTTGACACACCTGGGGCACTTGTTCAAAAACTTGCATGTCTATGACGAAGAGGAATGGTGGTGTCGGCTTTTGAGTGGGGAAAAGACCACCTGGGTTATGGCGGTGGTGGGCTTTTTCCGAGATATCAACCTACTTACTTGACTGTTGTTATGGTCGGGCAGGGCCGAAAGAGGGTTTTCTCATCTTAACATCTCCTAGGAGGACGTCGACTCCGACCCCGTCTCTGAATGTGAATTTGAAACTGAGCTGAACTGTCTGATTGGGATCGTTCTTCTGCTTCCTCTTCTTGTTCTTGTTCTCCTTTTTTCGCTACCTCCTTCTCCTTTTCGGCTCCTCGCTTTTTCATTTTCTTTTTCAAAGGGAGATCAGGTTTGTTTAGAGCTGAGAGACGACCTGGACATTGAATGTGGAGTGAATGTGCGGAGGATCCGGAACAGCTAATGTGGGGATTATTATTCATTTTGTAAAAATTGTTTTATACAATTAAATCAAATAAAAAAAAGATTTTTTTTTTTTTTTAAATCAGGCTTGCCCCACCCCAAAAGGGGCCAGTCCAGCCCAAACTGCTTGGTCACATACTTACTGCACGGGACCACAAGCATCCCCAGAAATGTTTCGGCCTCATTGGGCATCATCAGTGAGGAGTAGCTTGGGTTTGCATATGGTCTTTCCCCTTTTTCCTTTTTGTAATGGCTTGGTAAAACCCAAATGCTCTATGGCACAATCTTCTGTACGATATTATCTTTTCACAGTACTTCATTGTACCAGTGTGAAATGGCATGGCTGCCCCAGCCACCTTCCCATCATTGAATTAGTAATGATTTTAGCACTCCCTAACTACTTTCTTAGTTACGGTGTAGTGTAGACCCCCCCCTTCTCCAGAACACTGATGCCGGTGTTGACACTTTCTACTGTAGACACGCATTGCTGGTCTGCCTATGCCTCAGAATGTGCATGCCTGTCAATAAAGTGTACCATTTGATGCTCTTTGTGCAGCTGCCAAAGGGGAAACGTTATTACTTAGACAGCTATATGCACATGTCACACCTTCATTCTGATAAGAAACACCCTTATTCTGCCGCTGCAACCAGAGAATGCATATTACAGGCATTAGGTGTACAATATCTCCCTATACAGTAGTTTTGGGGTGGGGTGTTGCAGGGGAAGTGCTCTGGCATTACCATACTGTATCTTTCCATGTGTCGTCATTTAGGCGCTGTGAACAGGGGTTTTACTTGACCTGTGGCTCTTCAGATGTTTCAGCCTACAACTCCCATCATTCCTCAGCATTGATGATACTGTCTGGGGCTGCTGGTTGTTGTGGGAGCTGTTAGTCCCATAGCCAGAAAAGGTGGTGGGTGGAAGGTTTGAATTGATCTTAACAACTGGCAATTATCTGGGCAACCTTTCAGGTCTTCTGCGCCCTTGCAAAAGGGGGCCAGCTAAACTAGTCAGGTAGTGTCACCAATGGGAATAGTCCAGCCCAAAACTGCTAGGCCACGTCCCCTCTGTACGGAAACACATGAAACCCAGACATGTTTTGACATTGCTGGGACTATCAGTGAGGGGTGCCATGGTTCCATGTGGTGCAGGAAACAAGGGACCCAAGTCTGGGCAAAACCTTTCTCACACAGGGAGAGAAACTATAGCCAAAGAAGGGATGGCTGGAAGATTTCAGGCCTAGAGACCAAAGATATACCTCGCTGATAATGCCCAATAATGCTGAAAAATGTCTTGGGGATGCTTGTGGTCTTATGCAGAAGGGATGTGACCTAGCAGTTCTGGCTGACTGCTCCTAGATTTAAATGTGGTCTTTTCCCCTTTCTGTATTGGCTGGGCAGGCTGAAGAACAGTGGTCTGGAGGGTTTCCCAGAGGAAGGCCAGAGGTTAAGATTCATTCTAACCCTTCCAGCCATCACCTCTTTTGTGTTGACAAAGAATGTAAGGCACAGTTCATAGAAGTGTCATGTCTGCATCCTAGACACACAGGTTTGTAGAATTCATTTTACATTCAATAATCCAGATTCTCAAAACCTTTTTAGTACAAGTGATGCAATAGGCCAGCACATCTTATCTCTTGTGGTAAAATGTGTGTCTGCCCTATTCAGAGTAGGCATCTGAAAGTGAGTATCAGAGATGCACAATTGTGCAAATAAGGTTGCATTTCTGTGCCTTTTAAAGCACTTCCTGACCTCTCAAACAGGCAAAAACAGACACATCCTAATGTACTTCTTTTGACAGGTGCAGGGGTGTGTGCAATGCATTAGAGGTGGGGCACACATGATGCCAAAGCTATCATTCAAGCTGCACAGGCACCTGGGGTATCACCCACATGACATGACCATCTGGGCACTTGAGATAACTCTGTTAAACAGGTTCCATGCTGTTTGACAATCTTGTTGTCAGCCCGCAGACTATGATCCCTGCGTCCCCATTGGCGTTGGCAATGCAGTTCTTGCAAGTTTCATTCATGCTTCTAAATTGGGGTCTCGCACCCTGATAGACCGGCCACATTCGCCACGTCATCTTTCCTGCCTGCGGGGTGATTCTGAGTGGATTAACAAACAAGGTCCCAGTAACACTGCGCCGACAAGTGCAAAATATTGAAATACAATTTGGTATTTATTTGAAGAATATTTGATCTAATTGGATTTATTTGGGTTAACTACCCCTTGTTGTGACCTTATGAGTTGCCTTCTATTGATATACATGATCATTTATTTAGCTCTGTTTGACTTGAATTATAATTTGTTTAATTTATCTACCTATACCAATTGTGCTATGATATCAGCCTCAGATGAAGAGCTAGGAAAGCTCGAAACACGTGCCCTGTGCTCCTCTATTAACCACGTACAAGTGCTGTGGATAATATTGGCTTATATCTGCCACCTTCCCTCTGATTCTGAGTGGCCATCACATGCATCCTGTCTGGCAGAATATTCCATAGCAGGGGTCCTTGGGTGGGACAGTGATGTCCATGTGTCATGACAGGTCTGGTACTGTGAGGGGATGTGCCTTCTGTGGCATCACTAGCCCTCTGAGGACTCTCCGGAGGGTGCATCTTCACAGGTGTGCCAGATCCATGCCGATATACACACCAGCATGCAATGCAGCCAGATTCCTTGGGAGCTGGTGTAGTTCCCTCACACATTGCTGCACCGCAAACCCGCAGCGAGTTCTTCTTGCCTTTATGGTGACTTGCCATCCTAATCTTAGGTGGTGTGTAATTTGCTGCATGGAGGCTGCTGCGGCATGCGTGGCCTCTGCTGCCTCCTTCTCAAACATCCAACGGGAGAAGTTCGGGGATAGGATATTGCGTAACAAGATGCCGCCTTCAATGAGTGCATTTGCGTCAGTGGGTCCTTATGAGCTTGGCCTCCCCTGCTACTGATTGCTCTTACAACAGTGGTCCTACTATTTGCAGGGCTAAGGGCAGAACATTAAGTGCAGGCCCCTTAATTGGGATTTGATGCCATCACCGGATGTGACATCACAGGACGTGACATCACAGGGGGAAAGGGTTACTTGCCTGTAAACATAGTTCTTCATAATTAGAATATTGCCTCAGACTGGGAAATTGCAGACATTCAAAGTAAAGACGTACAGAAGTAAAAACACGCATTTAAAGTAGGTTTTGCCTATAAATGAAGAGCACATTCCTTATTAATACCTTGCTATTTATACAGTGTTTTTCTCCAAAGCACGTCACACAGAGCTTCTTTAGATACGCTATTATTACCCAATCGAAATATTTCCCAGGCAAACCATCGAGATCGTATTCACAAGGTCTGTCTCAGCTGTGTTCATTTGTAATATATTGTTTTTGTGTCGCTGAAGTAATAGCTGCATTGCTTCAATGCTTTGTTCTGTTTAGTATGTTTTGTTCGCTAAGTAATTGGATTGCAGAGCACTGGTGCATCTAGGAATTATATTTGTGGAGGGCACAGAGGGGTCAGCATGCGAACGTGGTGGGGAGGTGGACACAGCTGCTGGTAAAAAAGCCATAAATAGCAAATGCACAACAGTGCCGTTTGTGTGTGCAATAACATCCTGATTTCTCTCCCTGCAAGTTGTGTGAAAGCACTATCATCTCACTGCCATTCCATTCACAATCCAGTCTCATTCTGCTTCAAATATGTCAGTATAAAAACAAGCATTGGCAATGTAAACAGTTTGGGCTCGTGTGTAAGCTTGAAGGCATTTGCCATCCACCGCTGTAGTGGTATTAACTGGCCATCAATTGCAGCAGATGCAAAGGCCTAATACTTATACACAAGCCAAAACTGTTGGCTTTGCCAATGCTTGTTTTTGAAAGGACTTCAGTGAAGGGCACGCAGAGTGGTTAGAAATAGAGTGGTCAAAGGCAGACCTGGTTGAGACATTCCTTATTACCCCAGTAGCATGTTTACAGCGCAAATTAAGTCAACTTTGCTTTGAAAAAACAATGGCAGACACTCTGAGAATACCGTTTGATGGTAAGGCTTGATAAACCCATCTCAGAGATCCCTGGAGGATGTGCTTTGGGTGAGGAGCAGCAGCAAGTGGGTGGGAATGGTGTAGGGATTAGCATGGCCATGGGCAGCCAAAAGCCTAAACTGTTGGCATTGCCAATGCTTGTTTATGTTTCGCACAATGTGGGCTACTTGGAAAACAAAAACACAATCCCAAATTGCAGTTGTGGAAGCATGCACTAGTATGATAAAAGAGATCACGTTCTTAACAACAAAACATTCCACTGATCAAGTGTAACGTACATCGGATGCAAAATAAGATTGAGTGCTCAGTGCTACCAGAAGGGGGGCCTCGGGGGGAACGCGAAGCGTTTCCCCCCGGGGAGTTTTTGGCGCTGCACACGGCCAGCGAGTGGCCGTGGGGGGCAGAGCGCCTCCCGGGGGTATTTAAGGGCTCAGGGAAGGTTCGGGAGGCAGGCGACGGTTAGGACTTGGTGATTGTCCTGTCGCCTGCTCCCGAGCCTTCCCTGATTTGGGCCTGTAAGGGGGTTTTGGATTGTTGAGGTGAGGAGCAAAGTAGAGTAGCGGTAGTGAGGGTTGGGTAGGTAGTTAGTTTATAAAAAAAAAAAAAAGTGTTACGATTGTAGCGGAGGTACCGTAAATAAGGTACCTCCATTTCCTTACCTGCTCAGCTGTTAGGTGCCGTGGGAGGTCCGTTTTAGGGAGCCGCTGTGTGGCCCAGTGGGTTATATTTATATTTAGGCTTTGTAGGCTTCAGGGGAGCGGAACGTCTCTTTTGGTGCAAGGGGAGGAGGTGGGTTTGGGTGGTGTGCAACGGGGCCATGAGCTCATTAGTTTGGCATTTCTGTGGCTGGGGTAGGGTTAAAAGGTGCAGGCGAACGTTATTTTAGAAACATATATTATTTATTTGACATAAGGCCCCCCTTTTTGCTGTCAGCCGGCAGCACTGTTTATATTATGCATCTAGGGCCCGGGTGATTTCGCAGCTATCTGCGTTTCAGCCGTGAGCGAGTAGGAAAAGGACAGAGGGGGCAGGGCGGTGGGTTTAAAGGGGCCGTGTCATATTTGTGAGCCTTCCAGTGCGGTGTGGCTTACACGCCGCTAGGGGGCAGGATGCTACGGACGTTTTCTAGGCCCTGTTAGTAGTTGGGCTGCTGGTTTTTGGTGTTTTCTAGGCCGGTGGCAATTTAGGAGCCAGGGCAGGGGATGTTAAGGGCTGGGGCAGTATTTAGGGGGCTAAGAATAAGAAGGTATTGTGTTCAAGTGGATCTTGTGTCTGGTGGGTGTAGGGTTTTTTGCTGGGCACTTTGGAGCAGGATTGGGGGTCTCTGAGGGCGAGGGCATTAAGAGGGGGCAATATTTAGGGGGTAAAATAGGAAAATTAAAAAATAAATAAATAAATAAATAAAAATAATATAAATAAATAAACAAATATACTATTTTGGTTTACATATTACCAGTGGGTTTTTATGAGGTGTTAATTTTCGCTGTTCAAAGATAGCAGTTTTGGCATTTTGGGTATAGGTCCACGGGTAGGTTTTGGCTCGGGGGCGTAGTTTAGCTAAGCTTAATTTTCAGGGGGCATATTTTTAGTGCACAACCAGATTATTGGTGCACAAAGGTGGGCCAGGGAGCTAGCAAGAAGAGTTTGGTTGATGCTAGGGCTCTGAGGGAGGCCCTGGAAATTATTAGCAGAGCATCTAAGGCCCAATTGGAAGGGGCGGTAGGGGAAGTAACGGGAGAAGGGGAGGTAGGTGGGGGCAGGCCGCAGCGTAGAGCTACGGCTGATGGGGCTCTCGCGGTAGTGGTGGCTTGCACCCCCGCGGCAGGGAAAGGGGAGGTTTGGGAATCCAGGGGCAGGAAGATGAGGAGGGAGATAGACAGGAGGGCTTCCGGGGGAGAAAGGGTTTTGGGTGGGGAGCCAGTGAGGGAGGGAGTGAATGACAGACCTAGGGAAGCTGGGAATGCTCAAAAGGAGGTGGCTCGAGGGAACAACAGTGGGGGCAGGGATGGGGCACAGAAAGGGGGTGTCCGGGGAGAGGGAAAGAGGGGGTAAATACCTGCAGAAGAGTGCAGGTGGGAGAAGGAGGGAGAGGTCCCCATCAATAGAGGAAGGTAGAGTGGGGCACGGAACGCCCCCCCGGGTAGGAGGAGTGAGGGCGGAGGGCGCTGTGCAGCCACTGCTGGGCAGGTGGAGGTAGAGGGTTTCAGTACGGCCCCTCCTCGGTCAGCGCAAGGAGAGCCTAGAGGGTGCAATGAGGATTCCAGGGTGGAGGACGGAACGCCTCGCCCGAGAGAAGAGGACCAGGCAGGGGTTTTCACAACCCCGCCGAGAAGACGTCAAAGGAGTGGCGGGGCGGACGCCCCGGGCTCGCAAGAAGATCATCAACTCAACTCGGGCATGAGCTCGCATCCGCGATCTAGGAGCCCTCTAAGAAAGGAGATGAGGAGCATCGGTGGACGCCAGACCACAGGCGGCAGGTGTGGAAAGAGGTGAGCGGGAAAGGGAATGGTCATCTGCATGGCAGAGAGGGGTCACAAGAAGGGGGACAGGGGACGAAGGGTCTGGACTGCAAGGTGTAAGGAAAGAAGTTGGTGTGCAGGCCATTGGAGCCGCAGGGGTTGAAATGAGCATTTGCTCAGTGGAGGTCTGTGATGTTTGGACACAATGTTGTTCAATAAATACAGTTCCACGGAGAATGTATAGACTTAGTCACAAGTTAACTTTTATTATCAATATACAACTTTTCTAATAAACTTGTTTGTGTTTTCTTTCAGAAAAAACCATTGAAAAGGATACAGGTGTTCTCCGGTTTCTTCTAGAGGGGATCGAGTTCTCTTTGGCCAGGCGAAACTGAATATCTCAGGTAAGTCTTTATTGGTTTTCGTGTCTTCCTTTTTTTTTATAACGTTTATAGTATTGGTTGAATCTCTTCTCCTTCTCTTGATTCAGACTCTGTTCTTTTCCCTGTCTTCCTCTTGCCCTGGTCAAGATGTTCCTATGATAACTAGTCCTTTCTCCTTTCCTTTAATACTTGTCTCCCTCTTTGTTCTCTTCTCTCAGTATAATAGTCCTTATTTATTGTTTCTCCACATGCACTTCGGCGTTTTGCATCCAGTTACCAGTTTAATGGCATCTCCTCAATAACTCGTAGCATGTCACTCTTTAACTAATATGCAGCGCAACGGCGCCCACTTTCAATGTTAGAAATAGTCTACATACGGTTTTAACTGCATCCGTTCAATCTCTCTTATAGCGGTGCCCGTTCTTTCATAACACTCTCTTACCGCTAATCGGGTGCGTTACTTCAAAGGATATTCACACCGCTCCTCCGCTGACACTCCCCTGCTTCGTTTCTTCGTTTTTGTCCACGTTAGATCACGCCTCTTCTGAACCTCGTCTTCGATCCCCTCGATCATCCGGCAAGAACTTTCTCTCTGTCTCCCCTCCCGGGTATTTCGAGGGAACCGACACTGTCGCGTCCTCTTCTCGTTCGGGACCGACGATCAGCTAATCGGCTGGGATTTCACCGATGTCGAAAGGACTTTCTATTCCCGTGAGGTTCAGCGAGTCATCCGCTGCTCGGCTCGGCTTGATTTTTCCTCTCCGAGCTCCGCGACAGTCACTCCCATCGGCAGATCAGCTGCTCCCTTCGTACGCGGACTCTCCCTTTCTTTGCTTTCTCTCCGTCTCACATGGAGCAAAGTCATTAGCGATTTCGAACTATCGCTTAAGATATATATTTATATATAGTTCAGTAACTTCGACTCATCTCGGTGCAACGGCACTTCATTCTTTTCTTCTCCTCTCTCAGTAAGCCCAGTCCCAACCGTCTTCCTTCAAAACCTCCTCCTCCGTCTCCTGGCAACCAAAAACAAAACAAAGAAAGGACAATTGTTGCCATCAAAGTCACCTCCCTGAAATCTTCTCGGCGATTGGTCCCGTGACCTGTCAATTACTCCCTTTCTTTAGATCTCCACAATTAACCCTTCATATGGACTTTCTGCCTAGTATTAACAGAGCCTGAGCCAGCGGGCGTCTTTGTTACGAAATCTGCCCCATTTTTATCACATACCCTCCCCTCTAGTCCCTTACGTTTGGTAAGGGGATTGTTTCGGGATAAAAAATCTGCCTGGGCCATTAATTTTCCTGGACGATGAACGGTCTTGAACGTAAAAGGTTGTAGTGATAAAAACCATCTTAATACTCGGGGATTAGTATCTTTGTTACGTGCCAACCATACAAGAGGTGCATGATCTGTCACCAGAGTAAACTCTCTTCCTAACAAGTAGTAGCGTAGTGCTTCTATGGCCCATTTCACTGCAAGACATTCTTTTTCAATGGTAGCATAGTGTTGTTCATGTGGTAAGAGCTTCCTGCTTATGAAAAGTACGGGTTTCTCTGATTCATCTTGCCCCTGAAACAATACCGCTCCAAGCCCTGTTCCAGAGGCATCTGTGTGTAGGAAGAATGGAGCTGAGAAATCTGGACAATTTAAAATGGCTTTTTCAGATAAAGCATTCTTTAGGTTATTAAATGCATTCATTGTCTCTGTTGTACACCAGTCCTTCTTCTTGCTAGATGTGTTTTTCAACAAATCTGTCAGAGGTGATGCTATTGTTGAAAAATGGGGTATGAACCTTCTATAATACCCAATAAAACCAAGAAAGGCTCGCACTTGTCGGAGGTTTGTAGGAAATTGTAGGCTTTTTATGGCTTTCAGCTTGTCTTCTTGTGGTTTAATCATCCCCTGTCCTACAAAGTATCCCAAATATCTCGTATAGAAATTGGCCATGAACGTTTTCTTTGGATTTATGTGTAGACCAGATTCTTGTAATAGCCTAAGTACATTTCCCAAATGGGTTAAATGTTCGGCCCAAGTTTGACTGAAGACAATAATATCGTCAAGGTATGCTCCTACATATTCTTCCTGTCCTCTAAGGATTGAATTCATGAGCCTTTGAAATGTTGCTGGTGCCCCATGCAACCCAAATGGTAAGACTGTAAATTGGAACAGACCTGCTGGAGTGGCAAACGCAGTTTTTTCTTTATCCTCGGGGAGCAACGGTATTTGCCAATATCCTTTGGTTAAGTCTATAGTTGTTAAAAATTTAGCTTTTCCTAGCTTGTCTAGTAAATCTTCGATCCGTGGCATAGGGTAGGCGTCGAACTTGGAAATCTCATTCAATTTCCTAAAGTCCATGCAAAAACGAACCGATCCGTCAGGTTTCGGCACCATTACTACAGGGGAGGACCACTCACTATGAGAGGGTTCTATTACTCCCATCTCCAACATTTCTTTGATCTCCTTATTGATAGATTGTAGTTTTGTCTCTGGAATTCTATAGGGTCTAATTCTTACTACTTCTCCTGGCTGAGTTACAATACGATGACATACCATGTTCGTTCTCCCCGGTAAGGACGAAAAAGTATTTGTAAATCTCCTCACCAACCCGAGTAGTTCTTCCTTCTGTAACTCAGATAGATTTTGATTTATGTTTAACGCTTCCAATCCTAGATCTTCTTTTAACCTTGGAAAAGGTTCGAAAGATGTTTCTTTAGTATTAATCACTGCCACTGTCGTTATAGGTTCTACCCATTTCTTTAGTAGATTCACATGATAGGTCTGTGTTGGGAACCTTCGGTCATTTTGTCTCACCTTGTAGGTTAGAGGACCTAGTACCTCTTCAATTTCATAGGGTCCTCTCCACGCTGCCAGCATCTTGTTCTCAGACGTCGGGAGTAAGACCAACACTTTATCTCCTTTGTTAAATGATCTTAATTGAGCGTTTCTATTGTAGTAGTATTCTTGTTTGGCTTGTGTTTGTAATAGATTTTCTTTGGCTATGTTTTGTAACTTTTCTACCCTCTCTTTGAGTTGGTATGCATATTCAGTAAGTGAGATCTCTTGACTCGGCTCCTCTTCCCAGTTTTCCTTCAAAACATCGAGTAGCGTTCTCACTGATCTACCAAACAGAAGTTCAAAGGGTGAAAACCCTGTCGATGACTGTGGGGTATTCCTTAAGGTAAGGAGTATCCATGGCAGCAATCTGTCCCAATTCTTTCCTCCTGGTTCCCCTGTTTTACGCAACATTTGTTTTATAGTTTGATTGTACCTCTCTACAAGGCCATCAGTTTGAGGATGATAGACAGCGGTTTTTAAATGCTTCATTTGTAGAATCGTACACACTTGTTCCATCACTGACGACATAAAGTTGGATCCTCTGTCGGTAACAAACTCCTTTGGTATTCCTACTCGACTGATAAAGGGAATCAAGGCATCACATATACTTTGGGCACTAGTAGACCTAAGAGGAAAGGCCTCTGGATACCTGGTAGCATAGTCGACAATCACTAAGATATATTTATGGCCCCTGGATGAAGGTTCTAAGGGACCAACAATATCTAATCCAATCCGATGGAATGGTTCCAACACGACTGGCATCGGCTGTAAAGGTGCTCTCCTCACATTGGCTTTATTTTTCTTCTGACATTCTGGACATGCTTGGCAGAAACGAGCCACCTGAGCATAAAGCCCCGGCCAATAAAACCTGGCAAGGATTTTCTGTGTGGTCTTTTCTGTTCCCAAATGGCCTTCACCAATTTGTAGGTGGGCCACTTCCAACACCGTTTGATAATATTTCTTGGGTACTAGTAACTGTTTCAGAATTGCTCCAGTGGCATCTTTGCTAGTTCGATAGTATAATCCTTTTTCTTTAATAAAAGATGGACCATTTCCCGATACCCCTGAGTTAACGGCAGCCCTAGCATTTCCTAATAATGGATCTATTTCTTGTGCCATTCTGAAAGAATCTCCCGCTTCATCAATTTTCCAGTCAATTGCAATGGGACAAACATTTTTTTCGGCCCAAACTTTCTTTAACTTTCTTAAGTCCGACTTCCCTTTCTTCTCTTTAGTTAATGGCTCTGCAAAGGTCTCATGGGCAAAAGGGGCACTTCTTAACCAATTTTCTTCTATTGACTTTATGATCCGTGAAAAATTGGGAACATCGGACCCAATAAGTAGAGGCTCTGGTAATACTGGCATTAGGGCGGCCCTTACCTCCATCTGTTCCCCGGCTACTTTTAACCTAATCTCTTTGGTCGGGTATGCTTTGACATCTCCATGGACACAACGTATGGGAATTAGTGTATTCGAGTCCCCAGTATTCCCCACCAGTTCTGTACTTACAACTGTTTGCAAACTGCCGGTATCCACCATAGCTCTTGTAGGTGTCCCATCAACTTCTGCTTCGCAAATATAGGAATATGAGGATTTAGGGATTGTCTTTCCTTCTTTATTTTCTCCTTCTCTTGGGACCTCCATGTTTCCCACATCCATAGGTTCAGTCTTAACTCTTTTGGGACACATTCTTGCTAGGTGTCCCCATTCTCCACATTCAAAGCATTGTATGCCTTTTGGGATCATACTGGGGGGCCTGATGCCTACAGGGCTCTCACTCGTTGGTCTCCCTTTTTGAGCCTCCCACTCCGGTTTACGTAGCATCGAGTTCGGCCATCTTGTCACAATATTTGTTCTGAGAGAATGGTTATTCCCACTGGGTGTGGGAGTTGGTTTGTTGTTTGCTGCATATGTCAGGAATCTGCCTTGCCCAGCCTTTTGATAGGCTGAAGCGATGTTAACCGCCTCTACCAGGCTGGGTCGGTGATGTTGTCGTACCCAGCGTTGCATTGGTAAAGGTAAGGCTTCCACAAACTGCTCCATAACAATTTTCTCTGACATCTCATGAGTGGTACTGGTGTTAGACTGCAACCATTTCTCCCCTAACTCTTTGACTCTATAAAAGAGCTGCCTCGGTGTTTCTTCGGCTTGTAACTTGACTTCTCTAAATTTTATCCTATATGCCTCTTCATCATGTCCCAAGCGTTCCAGTACTACTCGTTTCATATCTGCATACGGGGTTTCCCCGGTTGGATTGGCTGCTTGGAAAGCACTCTGCATTTCCACTGTCATGAGTGGTGCTATGTAATGACACCAGCTATCGTTTGGCCATTGAGCGTTCCTAGCCACCCTCTCAAAATTTACAAAGAAGTGAGCTGGGTCCTCTCCTACTGTGTACTTTTGTAAAACTGATGCTGGAACCTGGGAATGTCTTCGTACTGTGGTCGCCTCCATTAATTGAGCTTGTTGTAGTTGTATGGCCTGTTGAAATGCTTGTCTATCTGCTTGGGCTTGTTGGTTCTGTAACTGTAGCGCCTGTTGAAGTAACTGTTGCCCCTCACTTAGCGTTTTAATGAGTTCTTCCATGGTGTTCGCCCTTAGATCCCACTTCTGACACCAAATTGTGATGTTTGGACACAATGTTGTTCAATAAATACAGTTCCACGGAGAATGTATAGACTTAGTCACAAGTTAACTTTTATTATCAATATACAACTTTTCTAATAAACTTGTTTGTGTTTTCTTTCAGAAAAAACCATTGAAAAGGATACAGGTGTTCTCCGGTTTCTTCTAGAGGGGATCGAGTTCTCTTTGGCCAGGCGAAACTGAATATCTCAGGTAAGTCTTTATTGGTTTTCGTGTCTTCCTTTTTTTTTATAACGTTTATAGTATTGGTTGAATCTCTTCTCCTTCTCTTGATTCAGACTCTGTTCTTTTCCCTGTCTTCCTCTTGCCCTGGTCAAGATGTTCCTATGATAACTAGTCCTTTCTCCTTTCCTTTAATACTTGTCTCCCTCTTTGTTCTCTTCTCTCAGTATAATAGTCCTTATTTATTGTTTCTCCACATGCACTTCGGCGTTTTGCATCCAGTTACCAGTTTAATGGCATCTCCTCAATAACTCGTAGCATGTCACTCTTTAACTAATATGCAGCGCAACGGCGCCCACTTTCAATGTTAGAAATAGTCTACATACGGTTTTAACTGCATCCGTTCAATCTCTCTTATAGCGGTGCCCGTTCTTTCATAACACTCTCTTACCGCTAATCGGGTGCGTTACTTCAAAGGATATTCACACCGCTCCTCCGCTGACACTCCCCTGCTTCGTTTCTTCGTTTTTGTCCACGTTAGATCACGCCTCTTCTGAACCTCGTCTTCGATCCCCTCGATCATCCGGCAAGAACTTTCTCTCTGTCTCCCCTCCCGGGTATTTCGAGGGAACCGACACTGTCGCGTCCTCTTCTCGTTCGGGACCGACGATCAGCTAATCGGCTGGGATTTCACCGATGTCGAAAGGACTTTCTATTCCCGTGAGGTTCAGCGAGTCATCCGCTGCTCGGCTCGGCTTGATTTTTCCTCTCCGAGCTCCGCGACAGTCACTCCCATCGGCAGATCAGCTGCTCCCTTCGTACGCGGACTCTCCCTTTCTTTGCTTTCTCTCCGTCTCACATGGAGCAAAGTCATTAGCGATTTCGAACTATCGCTTAAGATATATATTTATATATAGTTCAGTAACTTCGACTCATCTCGGTGCAACGGCACTTCATTCTTTTCTTCTCCTCTCTCAGTAAGCCCAGTCCCAACCGTCTTCCTTCAAAACCTCCTCCTCCGTCTCCTGGCAACCAAAAACAAAACAAAGAAAGGACAATTGTTGCCATCAAAGTCACCTCCCTGAAATCTTCTCGGCGATTGGTCCCGTGACCTGTCAATTACTCCCTTTCTTTAGATCTCCACAATTAACCCTTCATATGGACTTTCTGCCTAGTATTAACAGAGCCTGAGCCAGCGGGCGTCTTTGTTACGAAATCTGCCCCATTTTTATCACAAGGTCCAAACAGACAAAGTGGGGGAGCCATTGGTGCTCGAAGTGAAAGCTGGAAAAGATAAGGAGGTTGAAGTGAAAGGAAAAGAGAAAAAATGGCCATACATGGGGATAACAAAACCATTAGGGGCGCACTTGATGGCAGCGACCAGGGAGAAGATTTAGGTGGGGGAATTTGTGGATGTCTTTAAATTGCTCCATAGGGAAGTGAGAGCAAAGGAGGGGTCTAAGGAGGAAGAGAGGGAACTGGCTTCACGGCCAAGGGTCCCGGTGACTATTGAGAATTGGACGTCGGCGTTTATCATTTATGCCAGTGTGTATTGCGAAAAATTCCCGTAGCGTGCGTGGCCCTGCTTAAATATATGGATGTAATAAGGAAGGCTTTCACGAGTTTTGGGGGTTTTGCCTGGATAAGGTATGATGAGGAATTCAGAGCGAGAATGGCAGAGGACAGTCAGGCGGTCTGGGGGGAGATAGACATGGATCTCTGGGTGCAATGGATGGCCCCAACGAGGCCTGCCCCGACATTGCACACAGCAAGTGGGCTGCCCGTGCCTTTCGGCCCTTTCTTGGTCGCCCCGCCCAAGGGGGGGCGGGGGGAGGAGGCAGTGGACAGCCCTCGACAGCATGTGGGGCGTTCAAAAAAGAAGGCTGCACGAGGTGGATGTGCAAATTTAAACACGAGTGCAGCAGGTGTGCGGGTCGGCATCCGGTTACAGATTATTTTCAGGCAGGGGACAGTGGGTCCGGGCGAGGAGCGGGGCAAGTAGGGTGGGGGGTAAGGACCGCCTGCCAGGTAAATAGGGGTGTGCTGGTAGGTCGGGCTCAGTTTATCGTAAAAGGAGGGGGGGGGGCACAAGGTTCGATGAAAGGTCTTTGGGGGCATTTTAAAGGGGGCAGGAGAAGGGTGAGGAGGAAGACGCGTAGGTAGGGGAGGGCCGAAGGGGGGATGTAACGGTGGAAATTGTTAAGGGGAGGTAGCTGTCGTTTGGAGGGCATGGACGACGGTGGTGAAGCCCTCACGCTTGCCGCACGACAAGGTGAGTAGGCTTCAGGCTGCATGGACGGAGGTGCGGGAGCGCCTCTGGTGCAGCAGGGGGAGGTGAGGAGATGGGTCTGCATGGATGGGGTTGCACTAGGGCCCCTGGTGCAGGTGGGAAACAGGTGGTAATGGACGCAAGTAGCTTGAAGATTGTGATATGGAAGGAACTGCATGGACGGGGCGCAGGTTTGGCCCCTTGTGCAGCGGTGGAGTAAGGAAGAAAAGGGGCCTGCATGGACGGGGGTGCACTAGGGCCCCTGGTGCAGGTGGGAAACAGGTGGTAATGGACGCAAGGAGCTTGAAGATTGTGATATGGAAGGGACTGCATGGACGGGGGTGCACGTGGGCCCCCGGTGCAGCTGAAAAAGAAAAATAAAAAAAATAAAAAAGTGGAGCAACGAAGCAAGGTGCTGGAAGAGGAATGTAGGTGGAATGGTCTGCATGGACGGGGGCGCAGGTTTGGCCCCTGGTGCAGCGGTGGAGAGGAGTAAGGAAGAAAAGGGGCCTGCATGGACGGGGGTGCACTAGGGCCCCTGGTGCAGGTGGGAAACAGGTGGTAATGGATGCAAGGAGCTTGAAGATTAGTTATATGGAAGGGACTGCATGGACGGGGGTGCAGGTTTGGCCCCTGGGGCAATGGCGTGAGGAGTAATAAACTAAAGGGCCTGCATGGACGGGGGTGCACGTGGGCCCCCGGTGCAGGGGGGACAACGCAGGACTGTAAAGGAATAAACTGGGCACAACAAGTGGAACAAATGGTTTATTGGTTGTAGGGGAGCTGTTTGCGACTTGTTTTACGTGGTTATTGTTTGGGGGCTTTCAGGGTTTATGAGTTGGTCGGGGGAAAAGGGAGGGTAGGGGGACTGCAATGGGAAGATGTTCAAATTACAGAAGAAGGTTTAGACATCAAGATTAAAAGGTCTAAGACGGATCAGAAGGGAAGGGGCTCTTGGGTTCGGCTGGGTCGTGGGAGCAAGGTCTTATGTCCAGTTCCAGGTGCTAGGGGTATTGCGGAAGGCGCTGGTGGCAGTGGGAGAAAAGGTAGAGGATTTTGGGACTCATTCCTTTAGGATGGGCGCAGCATCTGAGGGTACCAGGCTGGGTTTTTCAGAAGACAAGGTGAAAAGATTGGGGCGTTGGAGGTCTGGGAAATACAAGGGGTACGGCAGGGAGTTTGATAATGGGGAATGTTGAAAAGGTGGAGTAGGACTTTGTGGGCCAACTGTTGTTGTTGAAATATTTTTGACTTGTCAGTGATTTTGTAATTTCTTTTTCAGATGCTGCGCGAAAGAAGGGGGAGTTGGCGCAAGTTTTGATTTGTTGGCCATTGAATTGTTAAGTGGGCTGGGAAAGAGGTGGAGAAAAGGGTGTTTGGAAGGTAACGGGGTGCAGTTACAAGGAAGTGGTGGTGAGAAGGCACGGGTTGGTGGGCCTGCGGTGGGATCAGCTGCTTCCTATATTGGCAGGGATGAGGGAACGCTTGGGTTTCCAGAGGTGGTGATTATGCATGCAGGGGAGAATGACCTGGTGAGAGATACGGGGTTGGCTCTGCTAAGGAAAATGAAGAGGGACTTAGTGTGGGTGCGGGAAATGTGGCCTCAAGCAGTGGTGGTATGGACTAAGTTGTTGCCGCGATGAGTGTGGAGGGGAGTGAGAAGTGGGGGAGCAATAGAGCGGGCCAGGAAGGGGATAAACAGAGAAATGGTAAAATTTTGTGCCTTGGTGGCAGTGCAGGTCATGGACCATAAGGAAATAACATATGAGGGTCTCCTTATCTTTAGAGAGGATGGGGTACATTTGTCTGTGTATGGAATAATCACTACCTGGCGGATTTGGGTTCTTGGCTGGGAGACTGGGTAAAAAGTTGGAGGAAAAAAAAAAAAAAATTGGGGTGGGGTGGGGCAGAAAGAACTCCTCGGGGGAGGGTTTTTCTGGTGCCGGGGGCATGGCCCCTTTTGATGTGGGGGGAGGGAAGCACAATGGGGGAATGACACGGGAAAGGATGGGGTGGCGCTGTTTGCACAAGCAGGTCACCCCAGGGGAACAGGTATTGAGCCCGGAGGGGCATGGCCCCTGGGAGAAAGCGGGACGCCTGGAAAAGGGGCAAGGAGACGGTAGGGTCCAAGGGATAATTAGGGAGGAAATGGGTTATTTAATTATTTAATTGTTGGGGGAAAATGAAAATGTTTAATTTATTTAATTGGTTGTTAAAATATTTCTTTAGTTTGTTAGGCCATGGAGCCAGTTAAGCGTTTTGATTGTAAGCTTTGGCCTGTCACATTAAAGCAACCTTTTCCACTTTTAAATGAGTCTGGGTTTTTGTGCAGTTAGCCAAAAGGGGGGCCCTGGGGGGAACGCGAAGCGTTTCCCCCCGGGGAGTTTTTGGCGCTGCACACGGCCAGCGAGTGGCCGTGGGGGGCAGAGCGCCTCCCGGGGGTATTTAAGGGCTCAGGGAAGGTTCGGGAGGCAGGCGACGGTTAGGACTTGTTGATTGTCCCGCCCTTCCACCCCTTCATTTTGGTTTTAGGCTGGTGTCTGGTTATGGAATATGGGGGGTCCATTGTTCATGGGATTATGCGGGTGGTTTTAGATGACATGGCAAGTTTTTTATGAGTTTTGGGGTCTGTTAGGATGGTAGGGGTTGGTAGTTTTGTGTGACAGGTCAGGGCATTGTGAAAGTTTGTGTGTAATATATGTTGCTGATGTGGCAGGTCAGGCTGGCTGCAGGTCATAGGAAGGGGGAGTTTGGGTAGAGGGGAGTTTGAAGGGTGTTGAAGTGGGTCGGGGCGCCGGGGGCATGGCCCCTTTTGATGTGGGGGGAGGGAAGCACAATGAGGGAATGACACGGGAAAGGATGGGGTGGCGCTGTTTGCACAAGCAGGTCACCCCGGGGGAACAGGTATTGGGCCTGGAGGGGCATGGCCCCTGGGAGAAAGCGGGACGCCTGGAAAGGGGGCAAGGAGACGGTAGGGTCCAAGGGATAATTAGGGAGGAAATGGGTTATTTAATTATTTAATTGTTGGGGGAAAATGAAAATGAAAATGTTTAATTTATTTAATTGGTTGTTAAAATATTTCTTTAGTTTGTTAGGCCATGGAGCCAGTTAAGCGTTTTGATTGTAAGCTTTGGCCTGTCACATTAAAGCGACCTGTTCCACTTTTAAATGAGTCTGGGTTTTTGTGCAGTAAGCCAAAAAGCAATTTATTGGCAACAAGGAAATATGTATATCTGCAGTTTGGGGTGTAATAGTTGTCATGCAAAAACCGATAAGGTTAAGACATTCTGAAGATGTTCAATGCATGACGGTGTCTGTGAGGAGAGGGTGTGTGTGCTGGTGCAGTAGCAAGGTTATCTCACATACACACACACCCTCCCACACCGCCCACACCCCCCCTCCATTCCCCAAACTCCAGGGTTCGCTCCTCTGCAGAGATTATCAACACTTCCAGGCAGAAAATGCGTGTTGTATCCCTTTAAAACAATCCACTTCCATATTCCCTGTACCTTTAAACTAAGGCTGCCTCAAAGTACTGCAGATGGCATTAACGAGGAAGGGCAAAGGGAAAACAGCCATGTTCAGTTAGGGGGGCGCTGTGGGGAGTATCGCCCCGGGTCATTTGGTTGTACCCCAGATAGAAGCTCGGGGGCCACAACCAAAAGGATAGCTAGCCCCGAGTACCGACAGTCCTGACATTAGCGTAGCCGCCATATCTTTTCCAAACCTAGCAACACCCCTGCAAGTGAGTCAGGAGGACGCAAACAGACGCTGTTCAAACAGGCGGGATGCATGTTGTGGTGGGTGAGGAGTAGGCTACCTTACCGGCTGCACTTCAGCCAGGTTCCGGTGACACAGACCTGCAGCAAATTAGACGACCGTCAGGCAGCAGCTTGCACTGTAGGTCTAATAGGCACCTGGAGGCTTGTCCGATGACCAGGCCAGAAATCCCTGACAAATGGGCACTGCTGCCGGCACACAACGTGAGTCCAAGAGGCCTCCAAGCACCGAAGTCACCCTCCACAGTCACAGTGCTACTGTTGGCGAGGCTGTTGTTTCAGAAGTTCTACTTCGAGCATTCTGAAATGATAACGGGCAACGTGACGTCACATGAAATTATGGCAGCAACGCTGTAGGCAAACACTTACATTGTTACAGTCCTGCTGGCGCCACCCGCCCACTCTGTCCTCCACTTTTTTAGACGCAGGTAAGCAGCATGGGCCGTCCGTGAATGTGCTCAGAGTGCATTGCAACAAGCTTGGCTACTCTGAGCACACGGACATGGCCCACGCTGCAGGTCTGAAGACACCCTTTGGGCGGCGGAGTCCCATTAGCGCAGGGCCGCCCAGCGCTGCCCTGGTGTGATGTAATGTGCTCTGCTGCTGTGTAACCTGAGGCAATGCAGGAGGAAGAGTGACATAGGGCCTCATTACACGGATGGCGGTAAGGATTTATCGGTACCTGTACAATACCGGTACTGGTAAATCCTTACCGCCTTACTACGAGGTCCCTTTGCGGGTTGGGGGATTTAATGCCTGCTTTTTGCAGGCGTTAAAAACCAACCCGCAAAGGGACCCAGGGAGCTAATTACGGTACCGCAATTTGTGGTACCGTAATTAGCGCCTTCCCCATTCCCATTGAGCCCTATGGGAATGGGGAAGGGCAATGGTGGAAGGGGGTATTACCACCCTGCCAACCTTGGAATGGGGCGGTAATTCCCGTGACCAGACGTCCGGGTTTTCCCGGGACAGTCCGGGGAAATCACCCTCCGTCCCGGTTGGGGTTTGCATGTTTGGGGCGCTAATTATTTTTCACAACACGTTCACAAATTTGAAGTTGGAGGCTTGCTTCGAACACCCAACCTCACAGGTACAAGTCAGAACACTTACTGACTGTGCCACAGAGACTGGCGTAAAAATGATTGTACAGCAAGCCATGTAACATCAATTAGAGCTAACGCTCTTTTTGAATTAACATGCCACGATTCACAGACAAAACTGCACAAATGAGATTATATACAGTGTATAGAAAGGAGAAGTGCTGGAAATATGGTTGGGGGTGGTTGTGGGGGCATGTTGGGGGAGGGACGGTAATTGGTCGGCTGGGATGTGGTAGTCTCTCTTTTAAGTTGTTGACCGTCCCGGTTTTTTATTTTGAAAATCTGGTCACCTTAAGTGTCGAGGCGCTCTATGCCCAATCCTACTGTCCTGCCAGAGGCAATGGACATCCTACAAACTGTCCCATAGGCAGATGTGCCTAGGTTGAGCCTCATAACTTTACTGAAATGCATATATTTTCGCTAGTCCCCTTGGCCTTAATGCTAGCGTTATAGACATGTCGGTGAGGAAGTCGACCGCCGAGCTCGAGAGATTGATTGCATCACTCCGCCTGGGAGAGCAGTCTGCGCGGCGGACGCACGTGATGGATGAGCGTAGTGACGCTACACACCAGTAGCTTCCGCCCTGGTCTCATCGACAGGAGCCCTGAGCCCTCATCATGCACCCAGAGCATGCAGGGGAAGAAGGAGGCGTTCTGGCCAATTTACCCCGGCGGCTGGTGATACTACGCATTACAGCAAATGCGGGAGGATGCAGGGAGCTCCGGAGATCAAGGAGGGAGGTGGAGGGGGGAGGGCAGATATCAGGCGCATGGGGACGCTCATGGCATCATATGTACCTGCTTAACAAAATGTATATTCTCTTTCACAATGCAGCAATCTAGATATTAAAACTAGTTTCAAAGGGTGCATTTACGAAATGGTTTAATTGTCTAGTATGCTAACACGTTTTCAGGTTTTGGCAGGAGTGAGACATGTAATGGAAATGGAGGAATCTCTCAACCCGCAGCGGGGTTCTAAAGGCACCGTAAGAAGGCTCAACAATTCTGGATTGGTTATTTAGGATGGGATTCCCAGTCCTGATCACCGACTACTTGACTGACTCCCAACCCTAGGACACGTCAGCGACCTGAATACCGATATGCCTCCATCGAGCCCTAAATTCCCCAGGGTCAAGGGACACTAATTAACCTATTTTCCCAGCTTCAAAAGTAGGGGCCAGCATTTTCTCAATTTCATGGGGATACAGTCTCCCGGTATCCTGTGGCTATGGCTACTGTGGCCCCACATATAAACGCCAGGGCCGAGTCCAGCGCCCTGACATTGTTTCTGTGTGCAGAGAAAATATGACACGCAAGTGGCCATGTGCAGCCAGAAGTGACACACGCCTGCCTTACCTCTGCTGGCTTCTGAGTTCAAGGGCACAGTATCTACTGTATATCCAGACAAGGCCAGTTCTGATTGGAGGTATCCATTCACGCCTCTATCCTCATCTGGAAATCTGCCTGGGAAGAAGCTTGTGAAGTTAGAATGTTGCATCCCGATCTGATTGGGTGTTGCCAAAATGTATGCATGGAGCAACCCTCCGATAGGTGCCTGGCCACCATTGCCCCATACATGAAAAGGCCTCCTGCATTTATTTGTAGAACATTTAAAATGGTAAGATGACACTGGCCTGAATGGTGAATGTAACTTGAAGCCTGCAACGCACCAATGCCTCCCTGACGGGGATGCTCTGCCCAGTCCAAGACATAAACTCCCTTCCTGTGCTTTTCCTGGACCAGCCTTGATGCACGCCTTGATGCTCCTCGAGGCTTACACCTGAGAAGTGGCCCATACAACACCATAAACAAAAATGAATAACAGTGACACTTGAACCTTGTGACCTCCATTGGCCATGTTTGAAAAGGTCAATGTTCTTAACCTGACAACCAAGAGGCAAGAGCACATTTATTTATTGTGTATTTTATTTATAAAGCACACAAAAGCCTGGGGGCCTCTAGGCGCTGGTTACAGAGTTGCAATCAGTGGTGGGAGTAGGGAGTATAAGTGTGCAGTTAATTGAAGAGTCAGGTCTTGAGCTGTTACCTGAAGGTGTGGTATGATAGTTCAGAACGAAGAGGGGGTGGCATCGAGTTCCAGAGGGTTGTGGCAGAGACTGCAAAGCTTATGTTATGCTTGACCCTGTTGGCGTTGAGGCAGTGATTGTAGGTAGTGTGTCTGGAGGAACTGTGCCTGCTGATTCTCTGTAAAAGGTAGGATGGGGCTGTATTAGCAAGGCAACAGTGAGTGATGGAGAAGACTTTGAATGTGATCCTTTCTCTGACGGGGAGCCAATTAACTTTCCTTCTTGCGTCCGAGATATGGTCATGCTTGCCATGGTTGAGGGCAGCGCGAAGTGCGTTGTTTTGTATAACCTGGAGCTTGTTCAGGTTCCTCTCTGTGGTGCCACATAGAGGCGTATTACAATAGTCTAGTTTTGAGCAGATCATTGCACGTCCAATGGTGAGGCATTTGTCAGTGGAGAGGAATGGTTTGCTGACATCAATGAGTTTGGAAGCATAGGCTCCAGTGGGCGGGATGTGATTTGTCTGGCATACCATGCTGAAGGTGGAGTCAAAACAGACACCCAGAGTTTTCACAACTGAGGATACAGTGATGGTGTGGCGATCGATGTAGAATGCTTGGAAGGCTGGGTTGAGTTTGGCAAGACGTGTCTGGGTTCGGACGAGTAGGAGTTCCATTTTGATTATGCCCTTTAGCTAATGAAATAAGAGCCCTGAAGTTTCCAAGCCTGACCCAGTGTAAGTACCAGCAGGGATACTGGGACCAGTGCCCTCATCATCCTTGCATCACAATTGTGTGTGGTATCTGGGGCAACTGCTGCAGTATTGTTACATCGCAATGATGCACATGTATCCTAATACATCCGGTAGCACTGTTGTGCTACTCAAAATCTGTCAAGTGTTTCTGCATTGAATTTGTCGTTGCTGCTACTGCCTGCACTACCTCCGTTGCCATGAGCAAATGCTGCACCATTCAAGACAGGAATCCATTGCAACTCAACACTGATGAACTCTCCCTCATAACCACATCATGAATCATGTCTCGAGTGGAAACCAAGTCCATAAGCCCAACACATTACCAAGACCAAGTCTGAAATTCCCGTACATAGGCTTTTGGGACATCATCAAGTACTTTTCTGAGTTAGTTCTGCACAAGACCCTAGCACTTAACCATTATGTGTAATGAGTGCTTCAGCGTGAAACCCAGGGTTTACTCTCCAAACACACAAACTTACACCATTCATATTTTCTGCACCATCTTTATAAGTGATACAAAGTATTTGCATGATACCTCTGTGTGACCTCCAACTTTATTGAAAGTGCTATCCATGCTATCCTGTGTCTCGTCCACCCCACTCCCTTACTAAGAACTAGGCCCTTGTTTCTCAACCACACCTCCTTTAGGAGAGCCAAGGAAGCTTAGCAAAAGTCTGGTTTGCATAGAACGGAAAGCAAACAGATCCTAAAATCTTAGGACTGACTTGAAACTTGGGATACCATATTGCACTGTACACAAGAACATCTATCACGATGATGATAGGCTTTACAGAGAATTGAGGGTCTTCCCAAGAGAATTTTAAAAATCAGTTACCAGCTAGAAATATAAGTGGCAACCTCACCACTGCCCTATCCCTCCTACCACTCAATTGTTTCTCCCTCAGCACCTATCTTCACCACTATTCCTCCTAAATCTCTCCCTGTGAATTGGCACCTTTCCTATGGAATGTCAAACCCTCTGGTGCCACGGCTGCTACGTCGGCCCCACAGATGGTCATGGAGCAGACTCTTCTCACCATCTCTTAACGCTCTACCATCTTCAACGTCTCACTCCAGGCATCCATCCTACCTTCCTCAAAGCAGCAACAAGTCCTACCAATCTCGACTGACCCCAATGAACCCTACCAACTACCAGCCTGTATCTCTCCTCCCCCAGTACTCATAAACCCTCAAGCATCTATCTAGCCTTTAACTAGATCTCCTCCTACTGGATACTAATAACATCTATGACCCTCTGCAAACTACATTTCACCACAGGTAGTCAACAGAATTGGCCCTCATCGCCATCACCAAATTTCTCATGTCTGCTCATCACTGTAAACTATCCTTTACTCTAATCCCACTGGACCTCTCGGCCAATGTTGGTAAGGTGGAACACTCCTTTGATAATCACAGACCTTGAAATCCAGGACACTGCCTTGACTGGGTTGCCTTCTCCCTCTCCCATGAGTCCTTCTCCATCTCTTGGAACAATGCTACTTCTGATACAATGTCCCTCTATCCTTAGCCCCATACTATTTACTTTCTATAACTCATCTCTAGACCAAATGATCTCCTCCTTTGGTTTCTCTTACCAACTCTTTGCACATAACAAGAAAATTGTCTCCTTCCCTATATTTACTCCTGACCTCTTTGGCTGCTTATCTACCAATCTAGCTGTGATCCATCACTGAGCGGCACTTTAATGTCTTATGCTGAAGTCCACCAAGACCAAAGTGATTTACCTTCCTGCCTCCATGGCCCACTCCTTCCATCACCCATCCCTTTTCCGCCTAACTTATTCTCCCCCTCCCCTAAATTGTGCAACGTGGGACTTAGTTGATAGAGACCTTAACCTCCACCACCTCATTACTACATCAAGGTTAGCCAGGACCAACCTGCTGAAGCAAAGAAACCTGCTCCCTCCTGACTTGTAACTCTACCAAAAGACTAATACTGGTGTTCAGCGGCCTGGACTACTGTGCCAGCGTCCTACTTGGCTTCCCTCTCAACTTCTCCCCTCCTGACAAACCGTTCTACTTTATTTGTAATCATTCCCACTCAACTCCCGCCGCCAAACACTGCCACCATTCGGGATGGCTTTACATGAACAACCAATCGCTATTTACATTTCTACTGTGTTTTTTTAAACCTTGCATGAATTTGCTGCCCTCTAATTAGCTATGCTGGCCTTCTCCTCCCTCGCCCTCGGCACCAGTACACTCCGCAATCTCTACATTCCTCGAGCAGTCTGCGATTCCACTTGCCTCTGTTCCTTGCAACTCCTTGTCCTGCAACACTGGAACTCTTCATTTTAAAAACACTACTATTATACACTACTTAAAATTCGGATTAAAGCTCCACTTCCTTAACCCAGGGGGCGCACCATTCACTTACTCCCACCTGGCTACCATGTAAGTAACTCCACTGCACATACTACCCGGTACATGTAGAGTCCCTTCATACTAATGTAATATGTCTGTCGTGTCCTATCCCCCTTTCCCATGTATGCGCTTCCATCCAACAGTGAGGTGATCACTACCTCTCCCATTTATGTCCAGCATCTGACACAGGATTGCCCTATTTGCTGTATATGTTTCTGGGTCAAGCACCTGTACCCTCTATAAATAAATAGATGCAATAAAGTAAACACAGTAGTGTCTGGTGTATGTAGTCTGACCACCTTGTGAGGGGACCGTACACACTGGGTCAGGCACCAGAACAGAATTCAGACTGCGCTAAGTGGAGTGCTATGTGTATTCATTATTCCCTGTAAGTACCTAGCTATGCATGCCCAGGTCGGCGGGGTGCCCTAATTGTCGTCAGATGGGTGAAACCTTGGTTTGACCAAGTACCTATGGCATCGACGTACTTGTCTTTTCCAAACCTGATACTAAAGAAATCATTCTTGTGCGTTGATATGTAACACATTTAACGCAAGGGTAAAGAAAGCACCTGCAATTTAACAAGAAGCTAAGGCAAGTTCACAGCCAACACGTGTTTCGATCCACCTGAGTCTTTTTTCAAGGCTGCATGTAATGGCATAACAAAAGAACACATCGGGGTATGCAGTGCCAAAACCCAACCAATGAAATCACCAAAAAAAAGGGAGTCTGAGAAAAAGAGTAAGATAGAGTTCTCAAATCAATGTGAAATTGAAAGCCATGTATGTAATATTTTTAGCAAATATTCCCCATTGAGCATGACACCTAAGAAGAACATAGAATGTCCATGTTAAACATGACGAGCCACAGGAGGAAGGTGGAAGAGAGAAAGAGAGAAAGCAATTAGGAATGTGGCTTCACGAGAGAGTAACAACAGTGCAAATGCAGCTACAAAGAGTCATTGCTATTTACACCGAGTGTCAAGTGCCCCAGGAGACATGTCTTACCAGGAAAGTGTATTGTCCATTGATAGAAATCTAGGGAAAATTATAGAGAAGGACCTACAAGGGGGGAGGAAACCGTGTAGCGTTTACTAATTGGTTATCTTCAAAGTGAAAAAAGAAATAAAGAAGGCCTGTCGGGTCAGGCAAATGATAAGGCAACATCACAGTATCCAGGGCGCGTTGCCCAACAAGAGCGTCATGACAGTATAATAGAATCTAAAGTGAAATATTCTGCCTAAATATTATAAGTGGGCCACATATTATTATGAATCTGAAACTCTTACCAATTGCACAATCAGCGAGTTGTACCTGGTCCAATGTTCAGACTAATGACAAATATACGAGTAATGGTGTTCAAAATGTTCCTACAGGAGATATACCTCAATAGTTACATCTAATACAAGGAAGTTTTTCATCATGTTAACATGAATAATGCAATGTCTTTCCCTAAATCACATTAGGTTCCAACATTTTTCGTGCAGGCTGAGCACAGCCCAAATGTAATTACAGCGCCTGTTGTGATTTAAGGTAAGAAATGCCAGGGGTAGCGGAAGTGACATCACAAGCCACTTGACCTTCGATGACATCACAGGAAGTGATGTCATTTGACCCCACCCTCAAGTGACATCATGGGAAGCGGTGGAACATGACCTTTTACCCCTTTACAAAACAGGAAGTGGCATCACGTAGCATTGCTCCTAAGTACACTATGAAAAATATGGTTAGAATATCACTCTAATGTGATATACATTTCATACAAGAATGGATCACCATAAGTATCATTAATATCAGTGTGTATAGGCACATATTGCCAAATTATTGTGAATGCAAGCAGACGTACAAGGCCAAATAATAAATATGTGTTATTATATAGCACTTACGCTTAAGCGCCTTATATAGAACATATTTACATAAATATCAGCTAACCTGTGTTGGTACTCATTATCAACCTCAGAGGATGAACGGCTGAATTGGCCTTGCCGGTATACAAATCTGCAACCTGCATATCACACACATATCGCAGCAGCAAGCACTCAACCCACTGAGCTATTTTACCAGCTATAGCTATTTTACCGGTTAAAGCTATTTTACCGTCTGTAGTGAAATGAGCAATAACATGTCTGAATGTTCTCAAAGTCAGAAAGAAAATTACACTCCGTAGTGGATACCATTAAACTGGTAACTGAGATTCAACAGCAGACCAGTTCATCTGCAGGTCTGGTGCAAAGTGACCACATGTCACGCCTGCATGGATCTACTTTTCAGGCTTCAGAAGGTGGCAAAATAAATGCCATTGGGAGGGTTCATAACTGTGTATTAAAGAATTTAGAGTAGCGCAGGGAAAGCAGCGCATACACATGACATACCGTAATCTGGGCACTCGTTACCTCATACATGCAAACAAACATCCTGAACAGCACTCCATGGAGATAGGAAAGATAGACCCATTACAACAAAGCATTAATTGTGGCACAATGAAATCAAGGGCCACTTTATGTGCTATGGTGAAACATTTCTACACTGTACACAAGCTTTTAGGCACGAGGATTTTGTCAAGTGACCGAGGACACCGAGATGGAATGTCTTGTGATGATCGTAACAGAGATAACTGCAGAAAAAAAACATGCTATAACTGCAACTTTTGAAAAGCAAAACACATAGTCCAAAATGGATGCTTATTTTACTCTAAATTTCTTTAAGAAGTTTGTGTCTGCATTGTGAATTTGAAGTGTTTAAGAACAGACTAAATCAGTGACTCAAGCCCTGAAGTGTGCCTGAAATAAACCTTTAATGAGTCTAGCAATTATTGTATAGAATTCCAGAAAGACAAATTATTTGTTATTCCTATTCTTTCTTATTTAGGGTCACTGCTCAAAGTGTTACACTGTGGAAGCCCCTGTTTTTTTTAAGAGGCCTGAATTAGAAAGCCAGCCACTCCAGAAGCAAAGAGCCACATGACACTAGCCATAGCCCAGGAGGTTCAATAAAAAAATATAAATTTATATTTATTTTAGGAGTAGCAGGGGAGACCATGGGGGTAGTAAGGTAGACCTCAGGGGTCACAGTGCGATCCCTGGTGACCCCCAAATGACGTCCCTATAAGACCAGGGGAGTATCCAGCATTGCAAGAGTTGGGGGCAAGCTACGAAAAAAGTCATGCTACTTTTCCCCTCAAATTCACCTTGGAAATTGCATTCTAAACTGACACACAATTGCTCCTACCCCCCATATGATGACTTGACTCTGTACGCACTCCTTGACATATTCAGACAAAAGTGGGACATAAAGCTGTATGCTTCTGATCTGCATCTGGCTCCGCCTCTTATTGGGACTGCAGTGCAGTCAATGGATTGGAGAAGGGACACAGAGCATGCTCCGATATGTTCCCGATTGTGCATGGAGGGTGCAGAGCAGGAGCCTACGGCAACACAGCTGTCCATGTCCTGCTCCAGACTGCTGTACTACAGGCAGACAGGTTGAGGAGAAGCAGCATCACTGTTGTCCCAGACAAAATGCCCAGAGTAAAGTCATGCCACAGTAAGAAAGGGCTAAACTGGCTGCCCCAAAAATGCCAGACCAGGCAAGTAATAACACATACCATACTTGGTTGATCATGGATGCCCAGAAGAAATGGCATGCCACAGTACGAAAGGGCTAAACTGGCTGCCCTAAAATGCCAGTCTAGCCAAGCGATATGGTGAAATATGTTGTGCGTTATTACTTGGCTAGACTGGCATCTGGGACAGCCTGTCTAGCCATTTCTTACCACGGCTTGAGATCTTTTTCTGGGCATGTACGATAAACCACTGGTTTATCATAGATGCCCAGAAAAAGAGTCATCATACCACAGCAAGAAAGGGCCAGATTGGCTGCCCCAAATGGCAATCTAGGCAAGTAATAACACATACAATGCTTGGTCTATCATAGATGCCCATAAAAACAAGTTGGAGGGGTAATGCACAGATAGGGGACATGGCCCATATGTGGTGGAAGTGCTGAGTAGCCCGAACATACAGGGGCATGGTAGTAGAGATAATTAAAGATATCAAGGTCTGTCTCCACCCAATGTCACCACTCATTATCATTTTAGAGGATGTGGATGAGGAAGGTATATACAAAATGTGAGGTACTGCATCCAACCTAATCATGCATCTATTGAGTGCAGAGAGGTGCAACTTAGCCAGAGAGACAAAGGAAGCTACTGCCAGAGGCCACTCATCCTGAAGCACTTCTCACTGGTCTAGGTAAGCACGTCCTGGGATTGTCCAAGCAGGGAAAGAATCGGTGAAGAGGGGCAGAGCCAGGGGAGCTGCCGGTTGGAGAAGCAAGGTCCATCACCATGGTTTTAGAGGTAAGGCAGGCAAGCAAACCACTGTCTATATGGATAGTCGTGACATAGGCACACACAGATTACTGAGTTGCTCCCATTTACCCCACCACACTTTTTGTTCTCTCCCCTGGTTCCCAGTTGTTCCTCCCCGTACTTTCCTTTTGTGTAATATAATGAAATGCTCATTGAACCATAATGATAAACACAGGCACTTATTTGGGGAAAAAATACTTTTTGTTGAGGAAAATGTCAATAATTTGTGGACGTTAAGCTAATGATTGTATATGCCATTTATCCCACTCATTAATAAAAGGTACTGAAAATAAGATATTTTTGCTTCCTCAACATACAACTCACATGTTGCAAATTAAATACAAAAGACATGTTTTTAAAGGACAAAAATGCAACCTTCATTTCAAAATGAGTACAAATTAATACTAGAACTCTTGATCATATGAGCAGTCCACAATATGAGAGAATGTTTTTGTTGATCTCAGCTCTCATAAATTACTGCTGCGTTTCGGATATGCATCCATCTTCAGGTGTATGTAGACTGCCTCCCTATAGTAACAGAGCACATTAAATTAAGATGAGCATGATAGCTAATCAGCGTAAAGACTATATTCATAAAGAATGAAGGTCCACTGGCCTTACTCACGAAACTGATTACTTGGCGAGCTTGAATGTGATTTCTTCTTATGTGTCATGCTCAATCATTAATATTTGGTAAAAATGTGACATGTATGGTTTTCAATTTCACGTTGATTTGAGTACTCTATTTTACTCTTTTTTTCGGACTCACTTTTCTGGTCATTCAATTCTTGGGGATTTGTACTGCATACCCCGATTGGTTCTTTTGTTATGTCATTATATACAGGATCGAAGCACGTTTTGGCTGTGACCTTACTTCAGCTTATTGTTAAACTGCAGGCACTTTTTTTTTACCATCACATCAGGCACATCTATTCACCAAAATTTCAGGGGTAGCCAAAGTGAAATCACAGACCTGATGACATCACAGGAAGTGATGTCACTTGACCTTTGATCAGTACATAAGCGTAAACATTTTTAAAAAAAATGTGTATTTGGTTTGAAACAATATAAACCTTTGCAAAATCTTTTGTTTTTGGGTTCCTATATATATAAAAAAAAAACTCAATTTGTATTTCTACATGACAACATTAAAATCATATCTGAGCTTTATCTTTTTGTGTTCATGTCATTAGTTTTTTTCCATTCTGTTTTCTGCTTGTTCAACCATCCCTCTTCGCTTCCGATGCCCAATTTTCGCAGTACTTCCACCACTGCCGACGTAAGGAAGATTTGGTGTCCCAATATCAGTCTATTCCACAGACGCTCTGAAGTTATTCTATCCACCTCCCTGACAAATCTTCCAAATTTGTCTTGCCTCTGGGTCAGAGTCCCTTCACATTCCATTAGGAGGTGGTAAAGAGTCTGTTGCGATGGGTTGGCACAGATTTTACAGAATGTGATTGCTTTGTCACTCTGGTGCGTTTTTTTAAAGATTTCGCCTGTAAGCAATAAATTCAACCTGATCCTTAAGAAGCTTTTCCTCACCTTATGGTTGGGGTATTTCTCCAGGTATCTTGGAAGGGAACCTAGTTTTGTGTCTACTGCCAAAAAGGTGTTCCTTGGAACTGAGCTCTGCACTTTTGATATTGTCTCGATCCAATCTAGTGATTCCAAGTCTCTCTTTATCTTTAAAGGATTAATGACGAGAGTTTCTGGATCTAGTATCGTTCTGGCCAGAATGGTTTCCACTTTTACTTTTAGTCTTTTCAGAAGTAAAGATTTTGAGATGGTGATCAACTTTTTAATGTCCTCGTATAAAGACTTTGGTCTGGGATTTACGATGTCTCTGTATAATGAAACTAGCTTCCATTGCGCCAGACAGTTAAGTGATCTAAGCCCCCGTTCAAAGCGCAGATTCCACCCTGGGGTACTTAATGGAAGATTCAGTGCTTCTTTCCACAATCTGCCTTCAATTTTGGGCCAGTTTAGATTCCATAGATATGGTTTAGCCTGCAAACCATAGAGATAAGGACCACTTTCATTGTATACTACCTAATCATGGGCAAAAAGGAAAATTTACAATATTTGTTGTTGATTTTTTTCATATGTGGAACCAGCATCTGCATTTTGTTTAGAATGTCCAGTTCCATTTTGGATTCCGTGAGGTTTGCAAAGATTTTGTATCCCAAGTAGGTTAAATTATCCACCTGAGGGATACTTTGGCCATTCAATGACCAGTTTTTGAATTTGGTTTTCTTCAGTGGGTGCTTGAATACCAACATTTTTGATTTCCCAGGATTTATTACTAGACCATTTAAGATGGCCTACTCTCCCAGTTTTGTTAGGGTTCTTTGCGGCCCTATGGCCATCTTGTCCAATAGGACAATATCATCCGCATAGGCCAGCCAGAATATTTTTCTCCCGTTTAATTCTGGACTGGCCAGGGCCGAGGACTCTAGATAGTCTCCCAGGTCTGATAGGAATAGATTGAAGATCCTAGGCACCCCTGCCTTACTCCCCTCTCGACCTGAACTAAGTCTGAAAGATGTCCTTGTTCATCTAAGCAAACCCTTACAATAGTGCCACTGTGTAGCTCCATCAGCATTGCCAGCAAGGTGTCTGGTATTCCTTTTGCCCTGAGTTTAGCCCAATGTTTTGCTCTGTCGATCTGGTCAAACGCCTTGGATAAATCTATCCAGGCACCATAAACTGGAACTCCCCCTTTTCTTGAGGTTGCTTCACTAGCCATGCTCAAAGTCAGTCCATTTATCAATGTGGAAAGACCTCGCCTGAATCCTGTTTGTAAATGAGACATGATCTCCTCTTCATCCACCCATGTATTGAAATCTTTCAGCAGCAGTTTCATGAAGATTTTACTCTCAATGTCCAGGAGGGCGATAGAATAGTAATTCTCTGGGTTTGTCCTATCGCCCCCCCTTGAAGAATGGGATAATTAGCGCTGTTTTCCATGAGGGAGGGACTTTCTTTGTTCTCAATATCTCCTTGTATAGATGTTTTAAGAGCTTAGACCATAATTCTACCTCGTTCTTGAGTACTTGATACGTAAGTCCATTGGGACCAGCGGATTTAGATGTGGAAGATTTGATGATTATTATTGCGATTTTTTCCTCCTCAATCGACATTTTCTACTCCGGGCTCCACGGATTTCATCTTTTAATTTCTTAAAGGTTTCTCTGAGGTATTGTACCCATGTCTCTTCCGGCACTAAATTGCATAGGAGCTGGTTGACTGTGAGTCTAGTTCACCCATTATTGGCCAGAAGTTTCTTGTGTTGGTATCCGCCAGGAGTTTTAACATTAGCTCCCCGTCGTTTTGCAGTTGTGACATTTTATGGTTTTTTGACCAGTGTTTATAGTTTTTTTTTATTTCTTTGACTTCTTTTTTGTATGTTTCTTCGTTTAGGTTTGCTGCTTTTATCCTGCGAATATCTGTCCAAACTTCCCACTTCTTAGTCCATGTATTTCCGTCAAAGTCATGTATATATCTTTGCCCAATCTTCCTATTTGGTGTTTTTGGTGGGATCACAGACCATAGAAAATTCACAAACTTATCTGGATGGCAGAACCTCTTTTAGTTCTCTATTTAGTTCCTTCGCTCCATATCTTACTAATTTGAGTCTTCCTTTTTCTCCTGGAATTTTCTGTTTATGCATCATCTTCAGATTACCTGTAAGGTCTTTAAATGACAATTCTAATCGTGAATGGTCACTTCCTTGATCTTGTTCCTTGATCTTGTTTGACCACCATGTTCGATGCCTAGGGGAGGAGGCCCTGGCTGACAAATATATAGTCTATGACTGATGAGGAGTTGCCTCTGTGCCATGTCTTACTGTGGCCCTCACTCACACGCCTAGCCACCCATACATCATGCACTCACTCACACATTACATAATATACATATATACACACCCTTTCACACAGGCACACACAGACCTTTACAACAAATAAAAACACTTTCTTACCTTTTTCAAAGTCCATTGCTGCTCCGAGGAACTCCTCCCTGACAGCAGGCTGGGTTTTCTGTCTCCCGTGCTCCACAAAAGCAAAGTCTGTCATGCGCAGAGCAGGGGAACCAGAGAGTTCCATGTCCTGTGGGGGTGTGCGAGGAGGTTTGTTTTTTAAGTCATTCTGACTTCAAAAAGAAATCATTTTGGTTACAGAAATAATTTCTTTTTGAAGTCAAACTCACTTAACAACAAATGAATATAAAGAGGGCTGTCGTTTGAGAACCCTCTTTACTTGCGGTTACTCTCTGCTTCTGCAAACCCCAGGGGTCTCAGAGGCAGAGCTAGGGGTATCACAGGATTTGCGAGGGGTCGCAATTGCGACCCTTGGCCACACCCAATTATCGTCCCTGCTTCACATTAATTGTGTTCACATATCAATGGCAGAAGAATGATTTGTTTGGTATCAGGTTTGGAAAAGACAAGCGCGTCTATTCCATAGGTACTTGGTCAAACACATTGTGAGGAGAGATGGTTGAAAGATAAGAGGGTAAGAGCAGACTTCGTGGCTCAGAGTCTGGTGAACTTTCATTCTCTCACCGATACTCAGGCTGATATTGTGCAACTATCTTCCTCGTCCACTGATTTAGCAAACCCACACATTCATTCTATTCTGGGATACGTCGTAGGGCTATCAGCACTTGCACCGTCTAATGCATGCCATAACCCCCACCGCTTCATGGCTCCCCCAAGCATTCCATAAATACCCACAATAGAATAAAATAATTTAGTAATAACGGTATTGCCTGTTTCATTTTGTATTAACTGATTTTTAAAACTTGTATGTATTGTTTCATTTTGTGCTTATCTCGCACTTAGGGTGTATTAGAATGCTTAACCTATAAAAGGACATACAGGCTTACAAATAGCCAATGACAAGGCTGCTGTTAAATTACGGAGCAATGCTGAGCACACTAGCTCCAGAATCTTAGGGCTCATCCAGAGGTATTGGTTGCTGCAGAGCAAACATGTTTCTTTTCACCAATTGGTGGTACTTTAAACATTCTAAGCACAGTTTTAAGCACAGTTAGTGGCAGAATGACTGACAGGCTCGCTTTTGCTAGAATTCGTGATTGGGTTTAATCGAATGAGATCTTGGTGGAGGAGCTGTACAGATTCCCTAAAGGAGTCGGTACTTTGAAACAAGCACTCAATCTTAGGTTGATCCTGGATAAATGTGTTCTTGGCTATGGGTGTCGCATATATCTGGGATTTAGGGATGTAAGCCCAGCCTTTGACAATATAACTCGTCAAAACATATGGAAATTGCTCTTTCCTTCTTTTGGGGCTTCCTGAGCCGTTACCGCGCATCTTGGTGACTCTTCAGGGAAATGTCTCTGCTAGCGCGAGACTTGCCCATTCTGACACGCTGTCTGCAGCTTTTCAGCTGAGTCGAGGGCTAAGACAGGGGTGCGTGCTAGTGTGACATCGACTCACTCTTTGGTGACCTTTGTGCTATGACCTCTGACACACCGGTAGGAACATGTGTGCATTGGCCTATGCAGATGACGCAGTTCTTCCAGCCCGTACGCCAAGAGCACCAGAGCTACTGGTTAATGGCTGTGTGGAAGCTATGGCTGTATGAGATCTGTGAGTAAGAATAAGGGTACCTGTAAACCCAGGGTCCTCCAGGGAAGTTATATACAGAAAAACAGAACATGGACCCTGGGATTGGGGCTGGAGCAATCACATGTATAATCAATTAACAATCTGTATATCAAAAAATACATTTTATTATTTTCAAAATAGCACTTGAAGTATTGTCTTTTCTTCAGTCACATAAATTCATAACAACATTTGAGATCTTTTCAATCTTCTCATCATCCACACAATCTTACATTCCATACCACTAATGAGTGATTTCAACAAAACAACACAGGAGCATTTCCCCTGTCTACAGATAACATTTATCAATGTACAATTTTTGTTACATCAATGACCATTCTTTGTGTGTATGTATGTCAAATAGCTCCACAGCTTGTAGTATCTCTTTCTTGGCCATCACCACTAGGGACAATCTGGAGTTGGGTGCCCAGGTGTTCAATTGTGACACAAAGTTTGCACACGTTAATGGAGCAATTAGGAGCTTTGGTAAGAGCATGGAAGGGTATACCTTGACTCAGTTCCTTTAGAAAAATCTGTTTCGGTGGCTAATTACGGTGCAAAAATCGGGGGATATACCTCTGCTACCCCAATTCAGTGCAAGGGAATAACTTGCAGCAGTGTTCATCGGGGGTGTCAGAGGGTCCTCTTACTTTTCTTTTTTACATCTTGGTGCTGGTCTGGGTTACATTGCCGACTCGCTCAATGTTAAACCATTGAAACTGCCAGTAGGGCTTTGGAACAGCAATGGCCATCATCGTGCTCGCTTGGATACTCAGGATTTGGCTGCCTCTCATGTTGGGAGCTGCAGCCCCTGACTGCACATTTTTCAAGCGAGAATTTGCTGTGCTGTGAGACATTTGTTGAGTCACCTTTGGCGATGCCAGTGGACATGACTGCTTCGCGCCTTGAACTTTTTTCATCAAAAAATCTGTTCCCCGTCATCATCTCGAATTTGTTAAGCACTCATTACAGCATTATTTTGTACATGATTTGTGCTACCGTATGGACAACTGCTGTAGTTGCTTTTATGGATTAAGTCAAAGGAGTGATCTGTTTAATGTAAGCACCAATAGTCTCCTGCTGGCTACAGTAGTCTAAAGCTGGAACTGTAAAAAACACTATAGCATATCACCAACCTGTGATTGACATTAATGCAGAGGATGACTTAACACACTTTTTAATTTTGTTGTCCTATTTCAAAAGGCCTAAGGAAAAAATGTCTTATACCAATACT
This sequence comes from Ambystoma mexicanum, assembly GCF_040938575.1. Lineage (NCBI taxonomy): Eukaryota > Metazoa > Chordata > Amphibia > Caudata > Ambystomatidae > Ambystoma > Ambystoma mexicanum. Next base: position 770,655,215 of record NC_090935.1, read on the forward strand.
TCGAGATTGTACCGTAACCCCTGTTGCTGATGCTCAGAAGGCGGCTCACGCTGTATATTCTTATATTAAGAAAGCTCTGTTTATAAGAAGGAATCTTATTTTTTTAAGTCTTGTATTTATCAATATGATTTTAGGTATTTGCTCATTGTAATTTGTTTTGCTTTCATGATGTGCTTTCATCTATCAAACTAGCGCTCTACTGAACAGTTTATTGTGAGCAGTCGACCGGCAGCACATGGGTGAGTTTTACTAAACATAATTTCCTGTCACATTGATGAATTTTCAGACATTTCCCACTTTGCCACTTTTTAGTGTTGCCTCAAAAGTGGGCTGTAAAGCCACTTGCACATTTCTCAAAGGGTTTATGGTCTATCCATCGCATTGTTTTAATCGAGGGACATTTCCATCGAATTCTTTTGCAACGAAAGAATTTGCATCAAATGCATTTTTTAAAAATTTCATTTAATGGGGAGTCGCCCTCAACCCCCCCCCCGTTTTTTACCCGTTAAAACCCACCAATTTTATTTTAACCCTTTACACCTCAAAAACATGCATTCGGTGCATATTTATTCGTTGCAAACCCCTCGATGCAAATGCATTTGATGGACACACTTTCGATGGATATACTAGATACCTTCTCAAAGCAATGCAAATAAAAAAACTCCTCTCCACATATTTCATTTGTGTCTCTTTTGTGAATTTGACACTATGCTTTAGAAAATAAATATGTTTGCTATATTTGTCAGCTGCAATCAAAGGGTTACTTTTGCATTCTATATTAAAAAGAAAACGGCCAGGCGCAAGGCACTTTGCTCTCTTTGCGCATCCCTGGAAAGATCCTGACCTATTCAATGACCTTTATATTGTCTTTGCTTTGAACATGTGCTGGCAGGAACAGGCACGCGATTCGGGGTTCAGCTAATCTACTCGTGCAGGCCTAAGAGGTATGCAGTGGCTTTATAGGGGCGTTTGAGGCTGCACTTTGTATATTATTGCAGCACCTTTAAATATGGGGTAATACCCTAACTTATTGGGGCTCCAGCAGGCACATGGTACCATTATCGGGACATTTGTGTCTGCACTTGGTATATGATAGCAGCACTTGAAGATATGAGGGTGTATTTTAGGGTTCTATGTTCTTTCATCACCAGTCATTTTCATGACTGCTTTTCTAACGGATACACAATTACGAAAAAGATAATCAGCATTTTTTTTGAGGGGGTCCTATAGCCCCCTCTCCCGCACGTATTTTCAACTATTCACGACCCTTCAACCCCTTATCTGCCCCCCCCCCACAAATTTCGATGAGTTTGTTCATAATTCTATACTATATATAAAAAAGGCAGTCGTAAAAATGACTGGCGATGAAAGAACGGTATAACGTATGTTACATACACGTTAGCTCTGTGCATCCACCCACACACTGGAAATACACGCATACACTGCACATAAGCATGCATTCATCATAAAACCATGCTCCCCCCACCCCCCCCCCACACACACACACACACATACGTTAACACTGTGCATCCACCCACACACTGGAAATACACGCATACACTGCACATAAGCATGCATTCATCATAAAACAATGCCCCCCCCACACACACACACACATACACGTTAGCTCTGTGCATCCACCCACACACTGGAAATACACGCATACACTGCACATAAGCATGCATTCATCATAAAACAATGCCCCCCCCACACACACACACACATACACGTTAGCTCTGTGCATCCACCCACACACTGGAAATACACGCATACACTGCACATAAGCATGCATTCATCATAAAACCATGCTCCCCCCACCCCCCCCCCACACACACACACACACATACGTTAACACTGTGCATCCACCCACACACTGGAAATACACGCATACACTGCACATAAGCATGCATTCATCATAAAACAATGCCCCCCCCACACACACACACACATACACGTTAGCTCTGTGCATCCACCCACACACTGGAAATACACGCATACACTGCACATAAGCATGCATTCATCATAAAACCATGCTCCCCCCACCCCCCCCCACACACACACACACACACATACGTTAACACTGTGCATCCACCCACACACTGGAAATACACGCATACACTGCACATAAGCATGCATTCATCATAAAACAATGCCCCCCCCACACACACACACACATACACGTTAGCTCTGTGCATCCACCCACACACTGGAAATACACGCATACACTGCACATAAGCATGCATTCATCATAAAACCATGCTCCCCCCACACCCCCCCCCACACACACACACACACATACGTTAACACTGTGCATCCACCCACACACTGGAAATACACGCATACACTGCACATAAGCATGCATTCATCATAAAACAATGCCCCCCCACACACACACACACATACACGTTAGCTCTGTGCATCCACCCACACACTGGAAATACACGCATACACTGCACATAAGCATGCATTCATCATAAAACCATGCTCCCCCCACCCCCCCACACACACACACACACATATGTTAACACTGTGCATCCACCCACACACTGGAAATACACGCATACACTGCACATAAGCATGCATTCATCATAAAACAATGCCCCCCCCCACACACACACACACATACACGTTAGCTCTGTGCATCCACCCACACACTGGAAATACACGCATACACTGCACATAAGCATGCATTCATCATAAAACAATGCCCCCCCCACACACACACACACACATACGTTAACACTGTGCATCCACCCACACACTGGAAATACACGCATACACTGCACATAAGCATGCATTCATCATAAAACAATGCCCCCCCCACACACACACACACATACGTTAACACTGTGCATCCACCCACACACTGGAAATACACGCATACACTGCACATAAGCATGCATTCATCATAAAACAATGCCCCCCCCCCCACACACACACATACGTTAACACTGTGCATCCACCCACACACTGGAAATACACGCATACACTGCACATAAGCATGCATTCATCATAAAACAATGCTCCTCCCCCACCCCAACACACACACACATACGTTAACACTGTGCATCCACCCACACACTGCACATACACATTCATCAAAAAAACTATCGGTTTTGTCCATGCTTGCTCCCTTATGTGTTTGGTACTTATTATTTACCTCATGCGTAAAACAACCTATTTGGATGCAAACAAATAGAGGAGGTATTTCAGTGAGGATGTGGGCAAAGTTAATATACATCTTTTTTGAGCAACTATTTCTTTAATGTATAAAATGCAAAAACAGAAAGCAGTTTCCATTGTGGCGGGGGCTTGTGTGCATAGCATGCGATACTGTTGCAGAAAGCATGCATGTATTCCCACATATCTACCACGTTTCATGTTCCAGAGATGATCGGTGAACCAGTGCAATGAACGTAGGAGGTGATAGGAGCACACCCGTCAAATCCTTGATGGCTCTGTCCGGATGGGTAAGGATTACACTAGTGATTCTGGTGCTGACATCTCAGGACCTCGCTGCACTAACCGCGCGTGCTTTGTCACTTTGGATCTTCTCTGCCTCTAGAGGATGGCAGGAGAAGACAACAAAGATCATGACTGAGGATAGTGGCGGCTCGTACAGCCATGAGAGGTCGGCATTGTGGCTAAAGCCCGGTGGTCAGATTCGTGTTCATGCTACCCATGCTGATGGCAGAAAGGCAACAAACACACTGACCTGCTTTCCTTTGCTGACTTTGATCATGGATGAGCAGAAGGATAAGATGGTGGAGAGGCAGTAGATGGTCTGGGAGCACCAGGATTGGCATGATGGCAAACTCATGACTGTTGGAGAGTACTGGTGAAGGAGGGTCGTGGGAACAGATGGGTTGCTATTCTTCAGAGGCTTTATAACATATGTAGATAGTAATATAATCGAGTGTATTAAACTCACTAAAAACCTAAACTGCACTAGGTATAGGCATTAGGAGACTTATTGGACCCTAAATGCATCAGCGAATGATATGCCCCTTGATGCAATGCCTTTTTACTGCTCAATTTCACAGGGCAGAATGTTTCATTTTAAAATGTTCACAGTTTCTAAATTGAGTGCAGCAGCAACATGTGAGGGAGGGAGTCCCCTCACAACCCCCCACAAAACCGACCCCCGTCCTTGACACCAAATAAACAAGACCCAGAGCACTGTAGTCTATCAGCTCCTGGGCTCAGCCCCTTGAATAATACAATCTGAAGTTTCTCTGCCAAAGCTACAGAAGCAGGAACACACCCTCAGGTCTTAGGCTCTTCTGACCTGCACTCATAAGCACCAAAGAATTTACATCTGCCTCTCTTGCTGTCCCTCTAACAGCCCCACTTCATTTTCTTACAGAGCCATGCACAGCGACTAAGACAGCAAAGGGTGCGACATAAGACACCTAAACATTACATCAATGGGCCTCATTCCAGGTTTGCTGGTATTCTGGCAGCAAATCTGCCGGAATACTGGCAAACAGAATTGCTGTTACCATCATTTGATCTTCCGGAATAAATGGCAGATTACAAGTGCTGGTAAAGGCGGTTAATCCCTCTCCCGTGGATTCCCATAGGACTCCATCGAGGGGATTTTGGCACTATTACCAGCCGTGCCGGTAATAAAGTCTGTTTTGTGCCAGTAGAGGGCAAATTTACCTCAAGTTGTTCACTGGAGGTAAATCCTCAACCCCTACTGGCAAAAGTGTAGCTGGCCAGTCCGGTAAAAGTGCTGGTACATTTCATTACCTGCAATTTCACTGTGTAGTGGACAACTTGGAATGAGGCCCATTATCTCCTTCTCTCCACATACTAGCTGTACCTTTTGCACAAAAATATGTTGTAGGTGAATTTCTTTGCTTGATTTCTCATGTGATCAATGAATATTCTGCACTGAAGTCACGGGTTACCAATCCCCATCCGTCATGAACTTGATTTGGGTTCTCAATCTCAGTGACATCCAATCACTTGGCTTTCTAAATTCCAGAACTGTTTAGACCACCCTCTAGGGCCATTGTGATTCCGGGGGGAAACCTCTGCCCACTTGCCTTTCAATACCAAAGGAGCGCTGTGTGTTCAAAGACTGTCGTACATTTCCCTCTCTCTTTTGTTCTAATGTCAGTCATGAAAGTGGTGACTCAGGTGTTGGACTTGGGGATGAAGGATAGCTCAGGGACAATGAGGTTGTCTTGGATGCAAGACAACGCAGCACAACACAGGTTCGAATCCCGATCTTGCGCTTAGAAATCACTCATTGGTATTAAGTGCATTATAAATGAACAATTATAAAATTATAAAATTGTACAATATGGTAGGTATTCATCATCAGCTCTTTTTCTGCTCTCAATAACAATACTATTAGCATTGTAATAACAACATAAACTAGTCCTCTCTGTGTAACACTGCAAGTGTAAAACAAATAACCAATAGTTTAAGTCAAAAGCATCCAGGATTCAGACTGACCCCATTAAATTACTAATTGAAAAAGGAAAAATAGCCCATGTTCACAGCTTTATCAATGTCTTCTAGGGGTGCCTTACAACATGAATGGAAAGCCTGGAGTGGAGGAACCTTCAATCCAAGGGAGAAAAGTGTGTGCACTCTCATTCATTAGCATGGCAAGCCAGGGGTGTGAATACTTGTTCAGCAAAATATTAGTGGAAAAGGCGAGTTGATAGCCATAAATGGCTGTCACTACCACACTCACTAACTGTAGTGATACTCAGCCCTGACATGCTGTTGGGCAGGTGCAATGTTTACTACTGTATTATTCAGTGCACTCAGTGTGAGTGGTCAAGTGAGACAAAATCTCCTCATCTAAACTTGCCTTGTGATGGAGGAAGAATCAAGGCTCCGTGCTCTCTATGAGTGAGGGGGGGCCGTGCTTGACGGGGGTGACCCGGGACATCTGGGTGTCAAAGGAATATTTTGTCTATTATGGGAGCGTGTGATAGCTAGCATGCTCTCTGATAGTGGGAAAGGAACGGCGGGCTGTGCAGGGTGGACTACAGCGTTTGTCTCCAGCTTACCTAGTTGCTGCGCGTAGTTACAGATCGCCGTAGGGATGGCAGTGTCTGTAGCTTGGCGCGTCAATGTGTGCCCTGGGCTCAGGGACGCCTGCGCGAAAGAGTAGTGTCTCTTTCCCACACCTCGGAGTTAGTGTCTCTGCCTGGAGCATGTGCATAATGAAGGCAAGTATTGCACTATGCCCATAATGCATCGCACTCGGACATCTTATCTATATGTTGCTGAACTGGCGTACAATGTGACAAATTACCATAATATATACGGTCGCTGGTATTGACGCGGGCTTATGTCTCCTTGTTTCTCTATTAGTGTCGGAGGCACAGACATTGTAGGGCATGGCAGTATTGCTGATGGTGTCTAGTCAGAGTGTTGGCGGATGCATATTCCTATAGCTAGCATGCTGGCACGCTTGTGGTACAGGAGGGGCTCACTCCCATAAAGACTGCTAGCCGCACGAATGAGCACAGAAATCACAGCACAAGTGCGTGGAGAAGACATGAGTACATCAGTCTATCAATACACCAAACGGTCAAGTACATTGTTAGTGTAAATAGAACTCTTGATTGACATGAGCAGAGTTACAGCCATCTCAGAGTTGAACAAATACATTTTCCTGCATTTAACATACTTAGTTACTTTTGATTGGAGAGTCTTGTATGCATGGAGAAAACATTTGCTACATTTAGGATATTCCACTTGGGGAATTCGGACAGTTGATTAAAAGAACAGATTCCACTCTATGGCCACGTTTAATCCGTTTTTCACAGTGTCTAAATGATGTATCCATTTCTGCTCTAATTTTCTTAGTGCTAGATCTCTGTCTCCCCCTCTTGCTTTGGCTTCTATGGTTTGTATCACACACCATCTCAGTTCTGTGTGCTTATGTTGTTGTTTCTCGAAATGGGCCACCATAGGTTTATCCACTATTTTGTTCTTCAGGCAGGACCTATGTTCGCATATTCTTTGTCTCACCTCGCATTTGCTCTTTCCTATGTATACCAAATCGCACGGGCATCGAATCATGTATATGCTCCATTTAGTCAAACAATTGGAAAAAGTCTTGTATTTCCATATGGTGCCTTTGAGAGATACTTCCTTTTGATCTTGTGTGAGGTGGCAGACCGAGCACTTAACACAGCGGTAGTGGCCTACCACAGGTGGAAGATGCCACAGTGTGGTTTGAACAGATGCTTGTGGTTTTTCTGTAGGGTACGTGTGCACCAGGTGGTCCTTGATGTTTTTACTTCTTTTGAAAGAGAATCTCGGTGTTATAGGTGCAAAAGTGTCTGTTTGTAGTAAATGCCAGTTAGACAGGATTGTCTTTCTAAGTGCGTTGCTTACTGGTGAGAAAGTCGTTACGCACGTCATATTGTCTTGTTGCTCTGCTTGTTGTTTCTGTTTTGTCAAACAATCTGTTCTACTGCGATTTCTTGCCGTTTTTTGTGCTTTCCTGATGATCGCCCCCGGGTAACCCCTGTTTTTCAGGAGGTCTTCTAGGTCTTTTCCATGAGAGTCAAAATCGGGCAGGGAGGAGCAGTTCCTTCTTATCCTTAAAAACTGTCCGAATGGTAAATTTTCTTTGAGGGCTTGTGGATAGAAACTGGAAAATTGTAATAGTGTATTCTTGTCTGTTGGTTTGCGGTATAGTGTCGTTGCTATTGTACCATCTGGTGCTCTGAGGATATTGAGGTCCAGGAAGGCCAAATTGTTATTATCGTGGTGCATAGTAAATTTGATGCATGGGTCCACAGTGTTGAGCCATGTGTGAAACTGTTGTAATTCATCCAAGCTGCCTTTCCACAGTGTAAAGATGTCATCAATGTACCTCACCCATCCAACTAGTTGGTTCCTGTACTGGTTCACGTCGTTGTATATAAATGAGTTTTCTAGGTTATCCATGTACAGATTTGCGATGTCCGGCACAAAAGTTGAACCCATGCTAGTTCCTCTTATCTGCTGGAAAAATTGTCCTTTGTACAGAAAATAGTTTTCCGTCAGGGCCAGGCGAATACATTCTTGGATGAATGAGGTGGGTGTGGAGACGTCTGCGCATTTATCTAGATATTCTTTGAGGACGTCGATGCACTCCCTTTGGGGTATGCTGGTGTACAAAGCTTCAACGTTGAAGGTCACCAGTATGTCTTGTTGTGAGGTGGGGATATTGCTGAGGTGGTGGATCATGGCTGTAGTATATCGGATGAAAGATTTCATTTTTCTTACACATGGTCGCAGAAAAACATCCGTGTATATGGACAATGGTTCAAGGATGGACCCTATGGCTGAGACAATGGGTCTCCCTGGTGGCTTGGTGGTGCTTTTATGAATTTTAGGAATGCAGTAGAAGACTGGTGTTACTGGATGTTCTTTAGTAAGGAAGGCCTTCTCATCCTCATCGATCCATCCTTGCGTTGTAGCATAGAGCATGAGGCTTTTGATCTCTTCCGCTATGCGAGATGTAGGATTGATGTCCAATTTCTTATAGAAAACGGATGTCACTGAGTTGTTTTTGGATTTCTTCCTCATAGTGTTGTGTGCCCCAGAGGACTATACCGCCTCCCTTGTCTGCAGGTTTGACCAGGAATAGATTGTTCATTTCCAAGTTTTTTAAGGCTTTTCTTTCTGCACTTGTTAGATTATCTCTGTAATGGTTTTTTTGTTTTGAAAATGTTGTCCACTTCTCTCAAGAGCCTGTTTTCAAAGGCTTGGATTTCTGGACATATCATTGATGTCAGGGGCGTGAAAGTGGATTTTGGTTTCAGGCCTGTTGTGGTCGGGTCTATGTCCTTTTCTTGTGTAGAATCTCAGACAAAATACCGAAGTCGGATGAGGCGAAAACATTTCCTAATTTCTACTTCAGTGGTGAAACGATCCGCTTTGCTTTTCGGGACGTAGCTTAATCCTTTGCTGAGGACTTCGATGTCTACTGGTGTCAGGGAGCATTCGCTTAAATTGAAAATGGGAATCACCAGGTCTGTTGAGGAGGTGGGACCCACTGTCGTGTGCGCGTCCCATGGTAGCCCTGTTGCCTCGGTCTGCCCTGTTTGCCTCGTCCTTGAAAGAATTGCTGTTGTCCTCGTGGTTTGGATGTCCCAGGGCCTCTCGGTGGTGACCCTGACCTGCTGCTATTTGACGAGTTTGAGAAGGATACGAATTTTCTCAGCGGTCTTCCACCCGATCAGTTGTGGTTTCCACTATTCTGTTGTTGATAGAACCCTGGGACCAGATAGGGGTATGTACGCTCCTCTCTGTAGTTCTGTATGTCTTTTTTCAGTTTCCAGATTTTTTTGTTCAGTTTCTTCCTCTATTTGTTCCAGCTGTTTTTTAATGTCCGGGATCACTGTGTCTGTTTTGATCTTGTCTTCCAGTTTCTTAAGGTCCTCTGTTTGTTGCTTGCTTTCTTCCTCTGCTGTTTCTATCATTAGGAGGACCCATTATCTCGAGCATTTGTTGCCAACTCCGCTAAATATTGCTTGGAATCTGGGGTTATCGATAAATACCCTTGGTATGTTTTTTACCTGTAGGCCTTCTGGGATAACCCCTGCCTTCAGGTATTCTAGCATAAGGAGCCCATGAGACTCCGTACGTACTAGTTTCTTTTTCTTTTGCAGTAGTGTATCTAATTCTGATGAGGAATTGTTAGTTGCCTCGGCTGCTGTGGGTGGCGTTTGTCCCAGCAGCGATGGTTTGTCTAACCATAGATGATATTGATCGTCGGAAAATGACACCCTGCCCAAGAGCATGTCAGGGCTGAGTATCACTACAATTAACGAGTGTGGTAGTGTGATAGTGACAGGACATATTGTGCCCCTGCCCGCCCATTAGTTAATCAGAACCTTGTTTAGAGTTAGTTCACTCAACATCTAATTAGACAATTATAATCTTCTCCACAGTTATTTAACTGGAGCCCGGATCTAACTATGTCCAGATCGAATTATACCAAGCGCACAGAAGGCGCTCGCAGCAAGAGGCCTTTTGCAGCTTTGCCATACCTGGGACACTGCAAATTGCTTGCTCAGGTAGGATACAACCCAGCACCCTATCAGGCACCTCCAGTCCCTGTAGAGACACCCCTTGTTTTTAATCACTCGTTTTTTACTTTTAGATGGCCCACATCAGTGAATAAGGGGTTACACCAAGCCCACTAGAACTGTCCTGAAGACGGCACCAGAACACCAGCAACCCATTCTGTGCCAGAAACACCAATTAGTGTCGACGAGATAAATGTTAGGTCACTCTGACCACATTCTCAGTCACCAATATGTACTAACTCACATTACAAAGTAACTGAATGTACAAATGTCGGTATGAAGTCAATCTGTAAGACCTCAAGGATAAGAAAAAGGTCATGTTAATTTTAGCTATGTTTTGTTAGGCTAAACTGTTTGTTTTTGAAAATTCATGATATAAATAAAATGTGTATATATGCCACGAGTAGCCTGGGTGCTCTCTAGTATACAGACCACCAGTAGTGATCTGTAATTAGTGTGCTGGATCCTTTCACGGCCAGTGTCCACAAGGTGGGGTAGCCTTAGTCCCTTTTCTCAATTGTTTCAATGGATCAAGTCAGGTGACATAGTTGCTTCCATTGGGTTGTGTTGGCATTGAAGACGGGTAAGACGATTGCTTCCAGCAGGTTGAGTTGGTGTTGAGACAGATCAAAGAGTGGTTTACAGCGGCTTGAAGTGTGTGGAATGTAAAAGGAAGCTCTGGGTATCCTGCCGTGGCTTGACATTCCTCAAAACAGTTGAGTCAGCTCGAAGAGTGGAAAAAGGCTAGAGACAGAGCCCAAAGCTGCTCATTTGCGTCTTGGTTGCTGGGGAAACCAGTGAACGGCCTCCCTGGATAAGGAGAGTCTTTGTTTTACCCATCCTAGTACATACGTTTTTTCAGAGAGCACCTGCAGGGCCTGACACCTCCAAGAATAGAATCCTGTCTCCAGTGATCAGGCAGCCAGAAGAGCCTTGTCTATGATATGATATGATATGATATGATTTGGTATTTATAATGCGCCTGTACACAAGTGTTTCTACACATCAGTTCACCACAAAAGTTTCTCTGTGATGGTTGAGGCAAGGGTAATTTGCCTTTCTTTGAGTCTTCATCTTCACTTTTATGGCAGTAGACTGTGGGCCGACTATAACCCGATAGAGGGCCAAGCAAAATCCTTCTTCCTCTGATATCCAAAGTTGATTCAATTAAAAGGGGGGTCAAAGCCTCTTATATAGCCAATCTTTCAGAGTAGATTGGCCCACTCCAAGCCTACTGTAAGGAGCCATATTGGCTGCCGTGATCATGTATTTTCCTGTTGATGTCAGTCCCACAGTGCTGTGTCTGCAGGAAGTTGGGACGGGGCACAGGAAGTGAGAGAGTGCAGGGTGATTTCAAGATGTTGGGAACCTTCCTTGGGCTGGTATTCGTTCCTGGTTGCTATAACTCCGCCCTATTTCCCGTCTGCGATGCATCAAAGTGTCTCTATTAATTACCACCCTCTTGTGACTTCCCTCTTACTGACAGAACTTGTCCTTTGATGCACACATCCTGTGTCTGCACCCAGGGGGCAAATCATGTTCTCTCGGAAGGTGACAAGCCTTCCCGGAGAGAACAAAAGGACTTTGCTGGGACTGAACCCAAATGGTATATTTAGGGTGAAACTCACATTGAGAGAGCTGGACAGACAAAAGGCACTACAATCCAAGCAGACAATAAAATCACACTAAAAGGGGTTTGTCCAGTATAATTCCAGATTCCCAGAGTCCACCATGTCAAAACTAGACATGGGTTATACTTCTTTTTTAATCTGCCACAAGGCCCTGGGCACACACAATTATATAATTTACCCATGGTTAAAGGCAGTCCCCTGACTGTTGGAACTTTGGGTTTCATGATATTGTTTGCAGGAATGTACAAGTTACTCTGTAACTGATGTGGGTGTCAGGATACAGTCTTGGCCCAGTTAAATGATTGCACTATAATTTTCAGCATGGAGCATTATGAATGTGAGTCTGATTAGCAGATCTCACTTTCAGAAGAATTACCAACATCATTTTGGGTTACACAAATCAAAAAAAGCTGAGGCTAGTCCGACCTCACAGATGGCATTCTATCACAGACATATCTGCACTTCATTCATCAAATGCTCGGGGAAATTAGCAGGAAGAACAGTTTTGAGGCTGATGGAAAATGAGGTGAGCTCGTCCAGCAGTAGAGCATATTTTATTTCTCACCACCTAATCAGGACATTTTTAAGAATGAAGTGATAGCTTAGTCTCTCCAAACCAGGTGGATAATGTTATGGAAAATTTAAATAGAACATGCACAGTTTCATGCAGGTGTCTCCCTCTGCAATTGGGAAGATTTGGCCTGATTGATAAGAAATCTATGCTTGGCTTCAGGGAAACACGCCTGACTGGTTCGATGAAGGTGAACATTAAGCAACCAATCCCAGTTGTGCTTCTTTTGATGGGAGATTGGAAGCAATGTGACTGGAACTGCCAAATCAGTGGTATGGTTAACATCTCCTTCAAGATGAAACTCCTAGGAATGATTCTCCTTCACGGTCCCCAGAAAACTAATCCATGGTAGGCAGCCGGAATAAAGTTCAAGATGCTATGCTCCACCTATCGGCCCACCACCTTCAAGACAAGGCTAGCATTCTCAAATGCCAAGAGCATTAGGCTCTTCTTACAGCAGGTGTCTTCCTGCTCTAGGAGCCAAGGAGACAGGTCCTTCTTTACTTTCAGCCGTCATCTGCGGACCTCCTTGCCTCGCCACACAAGAGCCATCAAACCCATTGCATTAACTTACTTCTCCGCCAGCCCTGCTTCCATCCCCTTTCTTGGACGGCACGCCTGCTGTTTACTCTCCCAATCCATGTCTCCAAGCCCCATTTTCCAGATCTGAGACGTTCCTGTAGCGAGACTTGACTTTTCTTTCAAGTTACAGGAGCTATGACACCCATGATCCTTTGTTGAGAATGCTAAGAAGTTTGAGGTGTGCGTGTAACAAAGGAAAATAAGCATGACGCGCTTGTTCTGCATTATTCATATGTACTGTAGGACCCGACCTGATATTGACATTATAAAAACTGCACTAAGAACTTAGGGTCCCTGTTATCTTGGTCTAATTGACGCTACGCACATACATAATATATGAAACGTCTTATTTTTCCCTTGACAACAGACAGCTAGGCTCTGATGTGCTTTCCATAATATTTCATACACCTGTAAGCGGGTTAAACAGCAGTTGGATCTCAAGGAGAAATGATTGCCTTATCGAGGGGCTAGAATTAGACA